>NC_057397.1:74651086-75251086 GCF_019320065.1 Cervus canadensis
AAATAGATGGGGACAAAATGGAAACACTGACAAACTTTATTTTGCGGGGCTCCAAAATCACTGCAGATGGCGACTGCAGCCATGAAATTATAAGACATTTGCTCCTTGGAAGAAAAGCTATGACCAACCTAAACAGCATATTAAAAAGCAGAGACATCACTTCACCAACAATGGTCCATCTAGTCAAAGCTATGGTTTTGCTAGTAGTTATGTTTGGATGTGAGAGTTGGACTATAAAGAAATCTGAGCACCAAAGAATTGATGCTTTTGAATTGTGGTGTTGGAGAAGACTCTTGAGAGTCCCTTGAACTGCAAGGAGATCCAACCAGTCCATCCTAAAGGAAATCAGTCCTGGGTGTTCATTGGAAGGACTGATGCTGATGCTGAAACTCCAATACTTTGTTCACCTGATGCAAAGAACTGACTCATTGGAGCAGACCTGATGCTGGGAAAGATCGGGGGCAAGAGGAGAAGGGGACGATAGAGGATGAGATGGTTGGATGGCATCACCGACTCAGTGGACATGAGTTTGGGTAAGCTGTGGGAGTTGGTGATGGACAGGGAAGCCTGGAATGCTACAGTCCATAGGGTCGCAAAGAATTGGACACGACTGAGCGACTGAACTGAACTGATTTTTTATTTTAAAATAGTTAATCTTGATTATAAAACACTTAGGAGTCAGTTTGTGTGCTTAGTCACTCAGTTGTGACCGACTCTTTGCGGCCCTTTTGGACGGTAGCCTGCCAGGCTCCTCTGTCCATGGGGTTTTTCAGCAAGACTACTGGATTTGATTGCCATTTTCTTTTTTATGGTATCTTCCTGATCAAGGGATTAAAACTGAGTCTATTGTGTCTTCTGATTGCAAGTGAATTCTTTAACTGCTGAGCCATCAGGGGGTCAGGAAGAGGTTTATTAAATGTTATTCTGCATCCCAAGTCTTCAGTGCAAGCCACAGAAAGCACAATAAAACTATCTTTAAGTGTGTGTTTGTGTGTGTGTGTGTCTGTGTAAAGGTTGATTTCCCAACAACCTTGTATGTTGTGCCAGTGGATCCAAGTGGTAAAATTTGTTTCAGGTAGAGCCTTATCCTAAAACTATTGATTTGCTCTCAGTGACACAGAAGTGAAACACAGCCTGTGACTTTAAGGCAGACAGAACATACTGTGTACTTTGTGGTCCTAATTCTTTTGGGGCAGCTGTAGTTTTCTTCTTTATTAGGCAATTTTTATATGTCTCCTTTTGCAATACATTTTTTGTGTTTGTGTGCACTTTAGTTTCAATAAGATATTTTTGGAATTACTTTTAGTTATGGTAAAAGAATTACTACTAAATTCTGAAAGTAGACCTCAAGAGGTTTCAAGCCAACTAGAAAACCAAGGCAATACAAACATTCCTCCTAGTTGTATTTTTCTGAGATAGCTGGTCCAAGAAACTGAGAATTTATATGCTTGACCTCTGCAGACGGTGACTGCAGCCATGAAATTAAAAGACACTTGCTCCTTGGAAGAAAAGCTAAGACCAATCTAGAAAGCATATTAAAAAGCAGAGACATTACTTTAACAACAATGGTCCATCTAGTCAAAGCTATGGTTTTTCCAATAGTATATATTTTTAGGTGATTATGTCAGAGATTGAAGTAGGGGTAAAACTTGATGATGCATTGCAGATTACTGGAATGTTTTGGAATACAAAAAAATAAAAATGAATATTACAAAGAGAAAAGATAAATAAAATATGAGGTAGGGAGTGCTTACATCAAACTTCAGAGAATTGATTCCACTTTAGGACTTTTTCACTGAAGGTGTATATCCTGAGTCATGCACATATGCCTCATGGAGTCAGATCATGCTCGCCATCTTTGTTTTGAAACATTTTTTTTTTAATGTGGCTGTATACATTTCTTCTCTGTGCCATTTCTTCCCACAAAGTTCATGTCTGCTCTCCTTTTGGAGAAATGAACTATTTGAAGCTGAGACTGTTTCATTTCTCTCCTGCTTTCTTTCTCTCCACTCTCCATTGCAGAAGGGTAGGAATTCCTTACAAAGTGTCTGATATTTGCTTTCAGAATTAAATGAATTAATCATCATGATAGTAGTCATGAATGGATGTGAGATTTGGGTCATAAAGAAATCTGAGCACCACGGAACTGATCCTTTCAAGCTGTGGTGTTGGGGAAGACTCTTGAGAATCCCTTGGACTTCAAGGAGATCCAACCAGTCCATCCTAAAGGAAATCAACCTTGAATATTTACTGAAAAGACTGATGCTGAAGCTGAAGCCCCAATATTTGGCCACCTAATGTGAAGAGTCGACTCATTGGAAAAGATCCTGATGCTGGGAAAGATTGAAGGTGGGAGAAGGGGATGGCAGAGGATGAGATGTTTGGATGGCATCACTGCCTTAATGGATAAGAATTTAAGCAAACTCTGGGTGGTAGTGGAGGACAGACTGATCTCCTTTAGGATGGACTGGCTGGACTCCTTGCAGTTAAACCTTAGAAACTCCTTAAAATTAAAATTGTGTGTCACAATGTTGAGTTGTTTGCTCAAAAATCACTGACTGAAGACTTACGTGCAACACATTTACACAGACACACAGACTCCCACGCTGATGCGGTGTGCTGGAGCCAGCTGGTTCTCTTACTTGAACCAGAGATGCTTGTCGAATTTTTAGACGCACTGTGGCCATTTGTAAAGCATAGCTGTTACTACAGTTTAAATAATTTATATTGAGAGGCTGCGGTGGTCAATACTCAATGTTCATCACTCTCCAGCTATGTCCCAGTCATTACTAATCTGTGTTACCCGTGCTCCTGAAGGTCTCACCTGGGCTGCCCACCGAGAAGGCTGCATGATGGTGTAGGGAGATACAGGATGTAGCATGCTGAAGAGCAGTGCCCATGGGTCAGGACGTGATGACTTGTTCACGGCCATCTTCGGAGAATAATTTGCTTATTTTACTGTTTCTTTTTTTTAATTTTTAAACTTTGCTTAAATTTTTTTTAGATTTTATGTTGGAGCATAGTTGACTTACATTGTCCTATTCCCGGTGTATAGCAAAGTGATTCTTTTATACACAAACATATACTCATTCTTCCCCATATGGACATTATAGAATATGGAGTTCTAAATGGAATACTTTCAGTTTATCCTAACAAAGGAATGAGAGGCGAATACAGAAATATATAAAAGGAGTTCACATATACCTCAAACCCAGTTTCCCCTATGATTACCATGTTACATTAGCATGGCACATTTATTGCTATTAATCAAACAGTACAGATACAGTAAGGTCAACAAAACTCCACAGTTCACTTGTATTACTCTAATTTTTTAATCAGATGAGATCGTTTCAGTCCCAGTATGCCACCTAGGTTACCAGACTACATCCAGTGGTCACACCTTCTTAGCCCCCTCTTTCCTATGGCAGTTTCTCAGATCTTTTTCTTGACGGTTTTGAACTCTGCTGGTCAGTTGTTTTGTAGGATGCCTCCCACTGAAAGTTTTCTAATGCATTTAGTATGATATAATTGTGGTTATGGGTTGTGGAGAAGATCCAAGAGGTAAAGAATCATTTTGAAAATAGCATATTAGGAGTGCATGCCACCAATAGGATTTACGATTTGATGATGGACTGGATGGTCCAGCTTAGAGAGTGTTTGCCAGGTTTTTCCACCTCAAAGTTACTTCCTTTCCTCGCTTTGCACACTGCAACTCTTGGCTAGGAGGTTGCTCTGCGCAGGCTACCATCTAAGGACTAGGAATTATGCTTCCCCTTTCCTTGAGCACAGATTTTCGACATCAATTACTTGGAATTCTTCAAAATGGAATTGTTTCTTCTTTTCTTTTTTTTGTTCAGTTGCTAAGTCATGTCTAACTTTCTGCAACCCCATGAGCTGCAGCAAACCAGGCTTTCCTGCTCTTTACTATCTCCAGGAGTTTACTCAAACTCATGTCCATTGAGTCGGTGATGCCATCCAGCCATCTCATCCTCTGTCGTCCCCTTCTCCTCCTGCCTTCAATCTTTCCCAGCATCAGGGTCTTTTCCAATGAGTCAGTTCTTCGCATCAGGTGGCCAAAGTATTGGGGCTTCAGCTTCCACATCAATCCTTCAGGTGAATATTGAGGATTGATTTCCTCTAGGATTGACTGGTTGGATCTTCTTGCTGTCCAAGGGACTCTCAAGAGTCTTCTCCAGTGGCACAGTTCAGAAGCATCAATTCTTCAGCACTCAGCCTTCTTTATGGTCCAACTCTCACATCCATACATGACCCCTGGAAAAACCATAGCTTTGACTATAGGGACCTTGATCAGCAAAGTGGTGTCTCTGCTTTTTAACTTGCTAAGTTTGTCATAGCTTTTTTCCCAAGGAGCAAGTGTCTTTAATTTTATGGCTGTGGTCATCATCCGCAGTGATTTTGGAGCCCAAGAAAAGCAAATCTGTCACTATTTCCACTTTTTTTCGCATCTATTTACCATGAAGTGATGGGATCAGACATCGTGATTTTAATTTTCTGAATGTTGAGTTTTAGGCCAGCTTTGTCACTCTTCTCTTTCATCTTCATCAAAAGCCTCTTTAGTTTTTTTTCACTTTCTCTCATTAGAGTGATACCATCTGCATATTTGAGGTTGTTGATAGTTCTCCAAGGAACCTCGATTCCAGCTTGTGATTAATGCAGCCTGACACTTCACATGATGCACTTTGCATGGAAGTTAAAGCAGGATGACAATATGCAGTCTTGTCCTGCTCCTTTCCTAATTTTGAACAAGTCCATTACTCCATGTCCACTTCTAACTCTATCTTGTTGACCTGCATATAGGTTTCTCAGGAGTCAAGTAAGGTGGTCTGGTATGCATCTCTTTAAGAATTTCCCACAGTTTACTGTGATCCACACAATCAAAGGCTTTAGCATAGTCAATGAAGCAGAAGTAGATTATTTTTTCTTTAATTCTGTTGCTTTTTGTATGATGCAACAGATGTTGGTAATTTGATCTCTGGTTTCTCTGCCTTTTCTAAATTCAGCTTGTACATCTGGAAGTGTTCAGTTTAGGTACTGCTGAAGTCCAGCTTGAAGGATTTTGAGCATTACCTTGTTAGCACGTGAAATGTGCACATTTGTTTATTAAACTGTTTATTTTTAATCACATGGACTCATTTATATCTATTTATACTTTGGGTTATAATCCACTATTCCTTCATTTTGTTGCTCAGGATGTTATTTTTACAGCTTTAGTCACTGTGACCTCTTTCAATTATCTCCCATGTGCTTCTGACATACCCTCATCAAGGGGTGTGTGTGTGTGTGTGTGTGTGTGTGTGTGTTCTAAGCACTCTTTGCTCTTTGCTTTCTTACAGTAGGAGACTCTCCAGCTTCATCTCGTGTATTGCTTGACCAAACACTCGAATTTGCCATTTCACCAAGGAGGGAAATCCCTCTTATTGGAGAATGGTATTGGGTTGTCCCTGGTGGCTCAGATGGTAAAGAATCCGCCTGCAACGTGTGAGACCTGGGTTCGATCCCTGGATTGGGAAGATCCCCTGGAGGAGGGGATGGTAAGCTACTCCAGTTTTTTTGCCTTAAGAATCCTCATGGACAGAGGAGCCTGGCAGGCTACAGTCCATGGGGTTGCAAAGAGTTGGACACGACTGAGTGATTAAGCACACACATTATGGAAATGGTATATAGAAACCAACATTTTTATGTTAGATGTCCTAACCACTATTGGACGGTTAATTTTAGTATCTCTCAATTGGCAGAAAAACAAACAGATATTCATATTAGCAAATATATATTCAACACATCCATTACGTATGTTTCTAAGTGACTACATGTGTCTATATAAAGCTAAATGTCAGTTCAGACTAATGTTTCCAACTCCAATCCATTTTCACATGGATCATTTTAATCTCATTCACTTACTGAAATGACTTACTTTGTAGTTCAGATCCAAAACAAGTTGGTATTTCTCAAGTTTTATTGAGAAGTAATTGACATATATCATTATAAGTTTAAGGCATACATTATGAGGGTTTGATTTACATATATTGCAAAAAGATTATCACAATAGATTCCAGGCAACATCCATCTTCTCATATAGATAAAATAAAGAGAAAAGAAAGCAATTTCTCCCTGTGAACTCATAAGACTTACTTTTTTAACAACTTTCTTGTACATCATGCAGCAGTATCAGCTGTATTTATTATATATTACCTTATGCCCTAGTACTTACAATTGGAAATTTATATCTTTTGACCACCTCTCTCCAATCCCCCCAATCCCTGGATAGTCTACTTCTGGAAATCAAAAATAGTCTGATCTCTTTTTCTATTAGTTTACTTTTTGTTGTTGTTGTTTTAAGATAGCATATATAAGTGAGGCTATATAATTTTTTTTTCTCTTTCTGACTTATTTCACTTAGCACAATGTCTTAAAGGTCCATCCATGTCACAAAATGAGTTTTGATTCTTATTTCTAAATGAGATTTAACAGACTTAACCATGGTGAAAATATTGGATTGACCAAAAATTTTATTCTGGTATATCCTTACAGTTTTACAGAAAACTCCAAATGAATTTTTTGACCAACCCAATAGTTCAATTGTTGGAAATGACATTTACTACTTAGCATTACAAGTAGTAAAATTTTCTTTAGAGGTGCATTCAGAGAGCAAGAAATACTCAGCAGCTCAGATTAAGAGCTTAAAACAGCATGCTAATAGCCTTAGAAAAGTGAGGGCACAGAGTTTAGGCAAGAATATGATGGAAACTCAAATTAGAATTCCAGAATCTTAGACTTTGGAGAATCTGGCCTTGAAAGCCACCCCTAGTCCTTAAATAAACAACTTAATTTTTGGTTTTACCAGTCAAGAATTTGGTATCACACCACATAGCAGATCTGTAAAAAATATATATAAATTATTATGTGCACATGAATGTGTGTGTAAATGAAAGTACATGTGGGTCATTTCAGAGCATGTGCCTTACTTCAACAAGTCAATCATTTTTTATCATCATGGTAAATAAGATCCCCTGGAGAAGGAAATGGCAACCCACTCCAGTGTTCTCTGGAGAATCCCATGGACAAAGGAGCCTGGTGGGCTATAGTCCATGGGATCTCGACATTTGGACATGACTTAGCTACTAAACCACCATGAAGCTACTAATTAGTATGCTACCTCAGTTATAATAGTCTAGAAATGCATAATTTTTACCTATTACAATATTTTGATGATCAGAATTAAAAAAGGTTAAGTAAGAACCCTAGAGAACCTTAGATTAGAGAGGATTAATTCTGCCCATATGTGCTACATAGTTAATGAGCAAGATTTACTATAAGGAAGTAAAATATTTGGACTTGAAATTAAGAATTTAATTGCATTAACACTTTAGCTTCTCTTGGCTGTGGAGATTATTCTAACATGTAAAATACCAGGAACATCTGCGCAATAAGCTTTCCCAAGTATGACTCAAGAGTATTAGGGGATCACAGAGCTGGCATGCCCAAACAAGGCAAACAAGGAAAAATTAGCAGCCTTGTTTATCTTCGGGTGCTGACTGAAATAAGAGAACGTGTGTATTAAAGTGCACTACGCAGTAATGTGCAAAGTGACTATAAGCAGCTTATATTTATAAAGGCAACAGAAACAATTAATTTTCATTAAATAAGGCACATAATTAAATATCACAGTAGTTGCCCTGATATGGAATAAACATATTTAATGAAGCATTTTAAAGTGAGCTCCATCAAATCATTTGAATTTATGAAAGTCAACCAAGATGAAATAGAAGAGTATGCATCACTATTATAAGATTTGATCTTCAATATTATCATAAAAATATGTGCATAGATTATATTAGTAGACTATTGAATCACCACCTCTCTTAAATTCTCCGACTTATCCCCAATGCCCCAACCCCCAACACCCACACAATCCTACATCAGTTAGGAGAATGATGTATTATGATATTGCCTCCATTCTGCCTAGAGAAAACAATATGGACAAAAATGAGAAATGTGAAATGGCCTGCAGAACCAAAAAGTGGCAAACTAAGGTATTTTGCTGTATCTTTGTGGATCCCAAAGTGGACGAGTGGCTCTATGGTCGGTCTCTGTTTTTAATCCATGAAGACTTCCCAGGTGGCTCCGTGGTAAAGAATCTGCGTGTAAATGCAGGAGGCGCGGATTCGATCCCTGGGTGAGAAAGATCCCCTGGAGTAGAAAATGGCCACCAGCTCCAGGGAAATTCCGTGGACAGAGGAGCCTAGCAATCTCCAGTGCATGAGGTCTTAAAGAGTCGGACACGACTGAGCGATCCACTGACCACGCATTTGTGAACGCCCACGAGCTTTGTGTGCAAAGACCCGGAGGCTACCCAGCCTCTGTATCTGCTGCCCCTGCATGGCATCGGGAAGCTTCTTCCTGTGACGCACCATAAATTTCTCATTCTAGAAACGCCTCAGACACTTTACATTTCACACGCAAATATGAGAGGGTTCTACTTCGCTTTTAGACTACAGGATGCAGGAAAAGAGAAGAAAAATTGTAACCTTTTAGGGACCATAATCATGGTATAAAAGAAAAATAAACATCATGATACTTTCATATCTAGACGTTCAAGCTGTTTTCTGTCTCTAGTTAATCTTCTCCTCTCTGCTAAATCAAAGTTATGGATGTGTTATTTAAGATGAGAAGCACACCTAGTACTGAATGTAATGACTGTGTCTAGATGTCTGCTTTAAAATGATGATTTTTGTTGTGTTAATTTTTAACTGCTGCGTTATAACTGTGCATTGTGATGCAAGCTACTTGAGCAGTGCCAAGTAAGAAAATAAACACCTACACATCATCAACACTATTTTTATGTGTTTATGGTATTTCCATTTTGGTCTTTACAAAGGAGAGCCTCAAAGTTATCAAAGTTTACTAAGCTTTCACTCTGGATTAAGGCACCGTGTCTCTCTTCCACTCAATTTTCTACCGTCTGTATTATGTGTGTGTGTGTGTGTGTGTGTGTGTGTGTGTGTGTGCGCGTGTGCGTGTGTGTGTATTATGTATGTGTGTGTGTGTGTGTATGTTCAGTCGCTTCAGTCACATCTGGCTCTTTGCAATCCCATGGACTGTAGCAAGACAGGCTCCTCTGTCGTTGGGATTCTCCAGGCAAGAATACTGGAGTGCGTTGCCATGCCGTTCACCAGGAGATCTTCCCTACCCAGGGATTGAACCTGAGTCTCCTGCGTTGCAGGCAGATTCTTCACTGCTGAGCCCCCAGGGAAGCCCCACCATCTGTATTAGACCTAGATTTAAAGGACATTAATTGGAAGTGAGATGGGAACCAGGGCAAAGGATCCAAGGGGTTCTGTCTCTTCAAAAGTTTGTTTAAGAGGGTAAATCTCATGCTAAGTGTCCTTACCACAAAATTAAACAAAAATAATACAACCAAGCAATGTAAACATACACACACATGCCTGAAGGGACACCACAAAACTTTTGGAGATGATGGATATTTTTTTCTTTTTTATTGTGGTGATGGTATATCATGGATGGACGCTTATGTTAAATTCATGAAACTGTATACATTCAACATGCTCACCTTTTGTTGTATCTCAATTATATCTTATAAAAGCTCTTGAAACAAAACTGGAGGATATGACATGCAGAAATAGATTTCTTTTGTTCTTAGTCCACTGGGTCATTAAAAGGTTATTGATGTGAGGCTACACTTCAAGCAAGTCAAGGACTCAAGAAAATTCTGATTTTAGTAGAATTCTATCTCAATATCAATAGTCTACATCTTTTCCATATCTTGTCCCAGACACCCTGTGTGAAATGGAATATTTCTTGCAAAACTGGTAAACAAGGATGTCACAGCCATCAAGGATACCAGCCTTCCAAACATAAATTTCTGTGAGCCCAGAAAGAACAATGCCTACTATCCAACAGCCACCAGTCACTCCTCATGTAAGCACTGAGGGACTGGGGGGAGGCGATGAGAGAAAGTGCAAGCAGCAGTCACCCTCCACATCCTCCACTCCCTAGGGTGAACGGGGAATTAAGGGTGGGATTAAAACTAATAAGGACGCGAGTTCAGCTCATTTCAGTTGCTCAGTTGTGTTCGACTCTTTGTGATCCCAAGGACTGCAGCATGCCAGACCTCCCTGTCCATCACCAACTCCCAGAGCTTACTCAAACTCATGTCCATCGAGTCGGTGATGCCATCCAGTCATCTCATCCTCTGCCATCCCCTTCTCTTCCTGCTTTCAGTCTTTCCCAACATCAGGGTCTTTTCCAATGATTCCATTCTTCAAATCAGGTGACCAAATTATTGGAGTTTCAGCTTCATCATCAAACCTTCCAATGAATATTCAAGACTGATTTCCTTTAGGATTGACTGGTTGGATCTCCTTGTAGTCCAAGGGACTCTCAAGAGTCTTTTCCAACACCACAGTTCAGAAGCATCAATTCTTCAGCACTCAGCTTTCTTTATGGTCCAACTCTCACATGACTACTAGAGAAAACAGCTTTGACTAGATGGGCCTAAAGGCAAAATAATGTCTCTGCTTTTTAATATACTATCTAGGTTGATCATAACTTTTCTTCCACAGAGGAAGTGTCTTTTAATTTTGTGGCTACAATCACCATCTGCAGTAATGGTGCAGATTTTGGAGCCCCCCTCCAAAATAAAGTCTGCCAGTGTTTCCACTCTTTCCCCATTTATTTGCCATGAAGTGATGGGACCAGATGCCATGATCTTAGTTTTCTGGATGTTGAGGTTTAAGCCAACTTTTTTCACTCTCCTCTTTCATTTTCTTCAAGAGGCTCTTTAGTTCTTCTTTGCTTTCTGCCATAAGGGTGGTGTCATCTGCATATCTGAGGTTATTGATATTTCTCCTAGAAACCTTGATTTCAGCTTGTACTTCATCCAGCCCAGTGTTTCTCATGATGCACTCTGCATAGAAGTTAAATAAGCGGGTTGACAATATACAATCTTCATGTGCTCCTTTCCCATTTTTGAACCAGTCTGTTGTTCCATGTATGGTACTAACTGTTGCTTCTTGACCTGCATACAGACTTCTCAGGAGGCAGGTAAGGTGGTCTGGTATTCCAATCTCTTCAAAAATTTTCCACAGTTGGTTGTGATCCACACAGTCAAAAGCTTTTGGGTAATCAATAAAGCAGAAGTAGATGTTTTTCTGGAACTCTTTTGCTTTTCTGATGATTCAGCAGATGTTGGCAGTTTGATCTCTGATTTCTCTGTCTTTTATAAATCCAGCTTGAACATCTGGAAGTTCACGGTACTGTTGAAGCCTGGCTTAGAGAATTTTGAGCATGACTTTGCTAGCAGCATGTGAGATGAGTGCAATTGTGCGGTAGTTTGAACGTTCTTTTGCATTGCCTTTCTTTGGGGTTGGGATGAAAACTGACCTTTTCTAGTCCTGTGGCTGGATGTGACAGTTGGGCCATAAAGAAGGCTGAGTGCTGAAGAATTGATGCTTTTGAACTGTGGTGTTGGAGAAGACACTTGAGTTCCTTGGACAACAAGGAAATCAAACCAGTCAATCCTAGAAGAAATAAGCCATGAATATTCATTGGAAGAACGGACACAGAAGCTGAAGTTCTAATACTTTGGCCACCTGATTTGTAGAACTGTCTCACTGGAAAATACTGATGCTGGGAAAGTTTGAAGGCAGGAAGAGACAGGAGTGAGAGAGGGTGCGATGTTTGGATGGAGTCATCAACTCATTGCATGGACATGAGTTTGAACAATCTCTCAGAGATGGTGAAGGACAGGGAAGTCTAGTGCAGCATGCTGCAGTCCATGGTTTCACAAAGAGATGGACCCGACTGAGTGACTGAACAACAACGATCAAGAATCAGGATGCTGGCCCCAGAAAGCTGAGATGCATAGGAGAAGAATGATTTCAGTGGGCCCAGATGCTTGCTATACTTAGAGGAGGGCTAACTTCCTTAATTTGAGATATCTGGCTTACCTTACTTAACAATAATCTTTTGATAGCCAGACTGCCTGCCCCTTGAAGCAAGCTTCTCTATGGCCTGACTCCCCCCACCCCCAGGGAAACAGTTCTCTCTGGGTCACTTAGATGCCGTCTCCCTGGTGATCAGAGTTAGGACTCTGAGCTCTCACTGCTGCAGGCCAGGCTTCAACACCTGGTCCAGGAACTAAAATTCCACAAACTGCAAGTTATGGTCAAAAAAAGAAACCAAGAAAAGTAAACACAGAAAGAAAACGTTCTGAAATTAAACAGTGGTACACAACATTGTAAATCAACTCTACTCCAATTTGAAAAAAGAAAAAAACCTTGACGTCCTAAAAAACCACAGAATAAACATAATGCTCAACTTTTTTCAGTTGACACTTGCATATTTCATTTATTGATATCATCCTGAATTTTCCTTACAGAGTTATAACTTTTTTTCTTGAAATGAAAATTAAATTTTTGGTCATGAGCATATGGCTGAGCATAAGAGGTAGGATTCAGTTCAGTTCAGTCACTCAGTTGTGTCCGACTCTTTGTGACCCCATGGAGTGCAGCACGCCAGGCCTCCCTGTCCATCACCAACTCACAGAATTTATTCAAACCCATGTCCATTGAGTCAGTGATGCCATCCAACCATCTCACCCTCTGTCATCCCTTCTCCTCGCTACTTCAATCTTTCCACGATCAGGGTCTTCAATGAGTTGTTTTCTTTGGCATCAAGGTGGCCAAGAGTATTGGAGCTTTCAGCTTCAGCAGTCAGTCCTTACCAGATGAAAGTTCAAGACTGATTTCCTTTAGGAGAATTGGAACTGGTTGGAATCTCCTTGTAGTCCAAGGGGACTGTCTCAGAGCCTTTTCCAACAGCCACAGTTCAGAAGCATCACATTCTTCGCAGCTGCACTTGCTTCATGGGTCCAACCCTCCAGTGAGCTACTAGAGAAATACCTTGACTGAGATGGGCCCTATTTGATAATGTCTCTGGGTTTTTAAATATCTTCTAGGTTGAGTCATAACTTTTTCTTCCACAGAAGAAGTGTCTGTTAATTTCGTGGGGCTACACGATTCACCATCGATGCAGTTAATGGGTGGCAGATTTGTGAGCCCCGAGATGCATGCGCTGTTCGTACGAGCAATGTGAAGTCTGCCAGTGGTTGGTGTGGTTTCGGCAGCGTTCCGAGCTGTATGTGGCTTTGCCTCAATTTTTGCCATCGGGCAGATGTGGGACGCAGAGATGGCATGGATCTTAGTTTTCTGGAGTGAGTTGGCATGAGCTGTAATAGATCGAGACGTACTTTTCAGAGCGCGATGCTGGCTCGTCGGTGGTTCATTTTTCTCAAAGGCTATGCTATTAGTTCTTCTTTGCTTTCTGCCATAAGGGTGGTGTCATCTGCATATCTGAGGTTATTGATATTTCTCCTAGAAACCTTGATTTCAGCTTGTACTTCATCCAGCCCAGTGTTTCTCATGATGTACTCTGCATAGAAGTTAAATAAGCGGGTTGACAATACACAATCTTCATGTGCTCCTTTCCCATTTTTGAACCAGTCTGTTGTTCCATGTATGGTACTAACTATTGCTTCTTGACCTGCATACAGACTTCTCAGGAGGCAGGTAAGGTGGTCTGGTATTCCAATCTCTTCAAAAATGTTCCACAGTTGGTTGTGATCCACACAGTCAAAAGCTTTGGGGTAATCAATAAAGCAGAAGTAGATGTTTTTCTGGAACTCTTTTGCTTTTCTGATGATTCAGCAGATGTTGGCAGTTTGATCTCTGATTTCTCTGTCTTTTATAAATCCAGCTTGAACATCTGGAAGTTCACGGTACTGTTGAAGCCTGGCTTAGAGAATTTTGAGCATGACTTTGCTAGCAGCATGTGAGATGAGTGCAATTGTGCGGTAGTTTGAATGTTCTTTTGCATTGCCTTTCTTTGGGGTTGGGATGAAAACTGACCTTTTCTAGTCCTGTGGCTGGATGTGACAGTTGGGCCATAAAGAAGGCTGAGTGCTGAAGAATTGATGCTTTTGAACTGTGGTGTTGGAGAAGACACTTGAGTTCCTTGGACAACAAGGAAATCAAACCAGTCAATCCTAGAAGAAATAAGCCATGAATATTCATTGGAAGAACGGACACAGAAGCTGAAGTTCTAATACTTTGGCCACCTGATTTGTAGAACTGTCTCACTGGAAAATACTGATGCTGGGAAAGTTTGAAGGCAGGAAGAGACAGGAGTGAGAGAGGGTGCGATGTTTGGATGGAGTCATCAACTCATTGCATGGACATGAGTTTGAACAATCTCTCAGAGATGGTGAAGGACAGGGAAGTCTAGTGCAGCATGCTGCAGTCCATGGTTTCACAAAGAGATGGACCCGACTGAGTGACTGAACAACAACGATCAAGAATCAGGATGCTGGCCCCAGAAAGCTGAGATGCATAGGAGAAGAATGATTTCAGTGGGCCCAGATGCTTGCTATACTTAGAGGAGGGCTAACTTCCTTAATTTGAGATATCTGGCTTACCTTACTTAACAATAATCTTTTGATAGCCAGACTGCCTGCCCCTTGAAGCAAGCTTCTCTATGGCCTGACTCCCCCCACCCCCAGGGAAACAGTTCTCTCTGGGTCACTTAGATGCCGTCTCCCTGGTGATCAGAGTTAGGACTCTGAGCTCTCACTGCTGCAGGCCAGGCTTCAACACCTGGTCCAGGAACTAAAATTCCACAAACTGCAAGTTATGGTCAAAAAAAGAAACCAAGAAAAGTAAACACAGAAAGAAAACGTTCTGAAATTAAACAGTGGTACACAACATTGTAAATCAACTCTACTCCAATTTGAAAAAAGAAAAAAACCTTGACGTCCTAAAAAACCACAGAATAAACATAATGCTCAACTTTTTTCAGTTGACACTTGCATATTTCGTTTATTGATATCATCCTGAATTTTCCTTACAGAGTTATAACTTTTTTCCTTGAAATGAAAATTAAATTTTTGGTCATGAGCATATGGCTGAGCATAAGAGGTAGGATTCAGTTCAGTTCAGTCACTCAGTTGTGTCCGACTCTTTGCGACCCCATGGAGTGCAGCACGCCAGGCCTCCCTGTCCATCACCAACTCACAGAATTTATTCAAACCCATGTCCATTGAGTCAGTGATGCCATCCAACCATCTCACCCTCTGTCATCCCCTTCTCCTCCCACCTTCAATCTTTCCCAGCATCAGGGTCTTTTCCAATGAGTTGTTTCTTTGCATCAGGTGGCCAAAGTATTGGAGTTTCAGCTTCAGCATCAGTCCTTCCAATGAATATTCAAGACTGATTTCCTTTAGGATGGACTGGTTGGATCTCCTTGTAGTCCAAGGGACTCCCAAGAGTCTTGTCCAACACCACAGTTCAAAAGCATCAATTCTTCAGCACTCAGCTTTCTTTAAAGTCCAACTCTCACATCCATACGTGATTACTGGAAAAACCATAGCTTTGACTAAATGGACCTTTGTTGGTAAAATAATGTCTCTGCTTTTTAATAAGCTGTCTAGGTTGGTCATAACTTTTCTTCCAAGGGGAAGGTGTCTTTTAATTTCATGACTGAAGTCATCATCTGCAGAGATTTTGGAGCCCCCAAAAATAAAGTCTCTCACTGTTTCCACTGTTTCCCCATCTACTTGCCAGTGTTAGGTAGTTAGAATAGAAAACAGGAGTCCAAAATGGCAGTGGCTAAAAGACAAGGAAGGGAAAAGTCTGGAAGATAGAACAAAAGAAGGTCAAAGGAAGGTCGGAGGACGGGAGTGAGGACTTCAGCATTCCTGACTAAGCCTAATTTGCATAGGGCAGGCACAGGGGGAAGAAAAAAACATATAAAAAGAGGAGCCAAAGGGCTCTCTCTCGTTCTCTCCCGTGTGCTGGGGTGCTCTTCTCTTCGCGTCTTTGGGTCGACATGCCCTCATGCCTGGAAGATGGATTTTCTTGCTATTATCTAAATAAAATAGAGCTGTAACACTGATTTGTCTAAGAGCTAAAACACGGTCTGTTCAAGACCTGAGAGCTATGACATGCCACGGGCTTTAAGGTCCATCACCCCAAATCTTTGTTGTGATGAGACAGAACTGAGGAGCATACACTCGTCTGGCAACATGAAGTGATGGGACCAGATGCCATGATCTTAGTTTTCTGAATGCTGAGTTTTAAGCCAACTTTTTCACTCTCCTCTTTCACTTTCATCAAGAGGCTCTTTAGTTCTTCTTCGCTTTCTGCCGAAAGTGTGGAGTAATCTGCATATCTGAGGTTACTGATATTTCTCCCCGTGATCTTGATTCCAGCTTGTGCTCCCTCCAGCCCAGCGTTTCTCATGATGTACTCTGCATATAAGTTAAATAAGCAGTGTGACACTAGATAAGGGAACAGCAAACCACTTCAGTATTCTTGACTTGAGATCCCCGTGAACAGTATGAAAAGAGGTGGGGTAGGCCACTATAAATTTTTATTTATTAGAATTTAAATATCATAATACATAAGAATGAAATGTGTATATCTAAGTAATTTTAATGGTAACACACTGAAAAATGTGTTCACAACTTCTGGCTATCCAGAATAGATAGGGGAATTCCATTATCCTTATCATCCCTACACACTGGTGGTTTGAATTTTTCCTAAATTCTGTTAGTTATTTCACACCTCTGAGTAGGATTCAATATACTGCCCTTATTCACAATTGAAAAACAAAAAATTGTTTCTGATATGCAAAGCCCCGACTAGTCAGTGGGTGACGCTCTGCATGAACTGTGTTAAATTTTTTGCAAGTTTAAATATTATAACTATAGAATTAATCACTACATATTTAATCAAACTCCTTCTTTAGGCCATCTGCTTTACTCATTTAAAAAAAAATTATTCTCATTTCTCCCTGATATTTGGCTTTACTTTATCACCTTTGGATTTTTTCATGGACACCTGGGTCCTTTCCTGAATTTGACCTGTGCTCATTGTAGTCTTTTATTTTATAGTTTTGTCCTTGAATCAGTATTCCTTATCTCCTTGCCACTTTTCTGTGACCAGTTGCTTATACAAACTCTTTAAGCCAATGCTTCACATCAACACCCACCTTTTATTGCTATTGCTTATAGCCGTGCTCTGTTCTCTCAAGTGGCATCTAAGAACATAGATGTCAGTCTCACACATTTAGCATCATCCTTTTTGTGAAAGTGTGAGAAGAGCTGAGTTCTTAGTTTGTGGTTCTTTCTAAACTCGAAGGCCTGAGTTAAACAGGGAGAAAAAAACTCAGCTAATCTTATGGATGGATTTTAATGGGGAATGGTGAAATAAATTAATTTACTTATTTAATAAAACATTTTAAACTTGTTATAATTCCTCATACTAAATGTATTTTCAAAATTAAACTTCTATAACCAAGGAGATTAGGATGCTTTCATGAATGCCTGTGCTGGAACGGGCTTAATATAGTGGCAGATTCTTTGAGCCAAGAAAACCTTTGGCCCTTAATCACAAAGAGCTGGAAATGTTAAGATGCAGAAAGACAGAAACTTGTTTATTATTAAATAAAGTGTAAAAACCATATACTTAAATTATATTCCTATTGAATACTAGTTTTGTTGCTTTAAGGATAAAACAAGTGTTCACATTTGCTGATGACCAGCCTAATGATGTTGACTCGTGATTGGAACACACAGTACGAGGCTGCGCACTCTCCACTGCTCAATTTCCAGCAGGGTGGAAATAGTGAAAGAGGTTAAAAAGAATGATCTAAATGTTGATAGTTTTCACTTGGTCATCTAGAATACTTTCAAAGCCATGTCTCATTAGTTCTTGTTGAGGAAAAGACAAATTTCAAAGATCTTGAACAAGTGGCTAGAAAGAAGGGGATATCTGAGTAGAGACAATGCATTTGAGCCCTTTGTATATTATGTTTTCAATGCTTCCCAAACGCCAAAATACATAAGATGACAGTATTGCAAGATGAATTGCAGCAGTTGATTTACCAAACTACAGGCAATAATTTGTCAGAATTTTAGTTTCATAGCAATAAAAGTCTTCATATGTGGGGTAGAATGGGATTTGATCCTTATGTTAATTTTTAAGTGCAAAATAATTAAAATGAAATAATATTCTCAATATCCTTCTTCATTCACTAATATATTACTATATCCTCATGTCATTAAACTACATATAATCCCACTCTTAAGAGGAGACATAAAGAATAAAGAAGGGAAATGTGCAAATCATATATCAGAACATCAGTGAAGCAATCCTAACTAGCTTTTGTCTAGGTGAGGCAATAAAACTTCCACACCCCTGCATTGCCACGTGCCAGCCATTGCATATTATGAGGAAGGATCTAGAACATTTGCAGTTCTGTAGCAAGGGAGTTAATAGAAATGCAGCTGGGTCTCTATCAGGCAGGGTCAGGAAGAGTTTGGGCAGTCTAGGGCAGATGAGTTTCTGACTGGACCATCCATGGGCATCAGTAAGAAATATGCATAGAATATGTATCAATTCAATAGTAATAGGGGAGAACTGGGTAGCGTAGACCTTGGTAATAGGTTGCACTCTCCCTTTATAATTGGTTTAGTCCATCCAAGTTGCTCCCCTGGTTCTCATAACAGTCTTCAGAAGTGTTACACCCAGGTTCCCAGAGCTGTTTTATGTGTTGGTTGCAGTGATGACGTCCCAGTCCTTCCTCCAGACCTCAAAGAAGGGACTGTCAGAGAGACTGTGCTGTGTGGGGGAGACGGTCACATTCGAAGGCAATTAAAGAACTTTGCTTCAAATTTTCAAAACCAAAATGACCAACTTAGAGTTCAGAAGATATTTTAGAGACTATGGAACACAATGGCAGATATTTATAGCTAAAGTAATGAAGACCGAAAGAAGTTAAATGATTCCCAACCTAGAAGGCACACAGGGCCTGGGAGCACATCTCTAAGCACAGCTCATTGCGAGGATAAAATAAGTCAGTCTAGTGACAGTTAAATTTTCAGACAGCTGAGATCTATTAGATGACTATTAGAAGTTTCTGGTTGTTTTATAGTCTCCAGTTTCTGTCTGCCTCTTGCAACACCCTGGCCTGCAGCACACCAGGTTCCTCTGCCCTCCACTGTATGCTGGAGCTTGCTGAGACAGCGGTGCTATCTAACCATCTCATCTGCAGTGCCCTTCACCTTTTGCTTTCAGTCTTTCCCAGCATTAGGTTCTCAGCTTCGGCATCAGTTCTTCCAATGAATATTCAGGGCTGATTTCCTTTAGGGCTGACAGTTTGATCTCCTTGCCTTCTGGGCACTATTAAGAGTATTCTCCAACACCACAGTTCAGAAGCATCAATTCCTCAGCTTGCATCCTCCCTTGTGCTCCCACTCTCATATCTGCACATGGCTACTGGAAAAACAATAGTTTTGACTATATGGCCATTGTTGGCCAAGTGATTTCTGCTTTATAATATGCTATGTAATTTTGGCAGAGCTTTCCTTTCAAGGAGCAAGTGTCTTTGAATTTCATGACTGCATCCACAGTAATTCTGGAGCCCAAGAAAATAAAATCTGTCATTCCTTCTGTATTTTCTTCCCATTCTATTTGCAAAAAAAGTGATGAGAATGGATGCCATTATCTTAGTTGTTTTAATGTTGAGTTTTCAGCCAATTTTTTCACTCTCCCTTTTCACTTTCATTAAGAGGCTCCATAGTTCTTCTTCACTTTCTGCTATTAGAGTGATATTATCTGCATATCTGAGATTGTTGATATTTCTCCTGGCAATCTTGATTCCAGCTTGTGCTTCATCCAGCTTGGCATTTTGCATGATGTACTCTGCCTATAAGTTGAATAAGCAGGGTGACAATATACAGTTCTTTGGGATTGGACTTAAAACTGACCTTTTCCAGTCCTGTGGTCACTACTGAGTTTTCCAAACTTGAGTGCAGTGCTGACATATTGAGTGCAGTGCTTTAACAGCATCATATTTTAAAATTTTAAAAACCCAGCTGGAATTCCATTATTTCCACTTGCTTAGTTGGTAGTAATGCTTCCTAAGGCCCACTTGACTTCAAATCCAGGATGTTCTCCTGTAGCTGAATGACCACACCATAATGACTATCTGATTCATTAAGACCTTTATGTGTAGTTCTCTGTATTATTGGCACCTCATCTTAATCTCTTCTGCTTCTGTGAGGTCCTTACTATTTCTGTCCTTTATCATGCCCATTTTTGCAAGATATCTCCCTTGATATTTATAATTTTCTTGAAGTTATCTCTAGTCTTTTTCATTCTATTGTTTTCCTCTATTTCTTTGCATTTTTCTTTTAAGAAAGCCTTATCTCTCCTTGCTATTCTTTGGAACTCTGCATTCAGTTGGGTGTATATCTTTCCCTTTCTTCCTTGCCTTTCACTTCTCTTCCTTCCTCATCTATCTGTAACATCTTACCAGACAACCATTTTGCCATTTTGATTTCTTTTTCTTTGGGATTGCTTTGGTAACTACCTCTGCACCATGTTATGAACCCCTGAAAATCATAGTTTTTCAAGTACTCCGTTTACTGGATCTAATCCCTTGAATCCATTCATCATTTCCACCATATAACCATAAGGGATTTGATTTAGGTCATACCTGAACGGCCATGTGGTAGTCCCTACTTTCTTCAATTTAAGTTTGAATTTTGTAATAATGAGCTTGTGATCTAAGCCATAGTCATCTCCAAGTCTTATTTTTACTGTCTTTATAGAGCTTTTCCATCTTTGCCTGAAAAAAGCATAATCAATTTGATTTCCATTTTGACCCTTCGGTGGTGTTCATGTGTAGAGTCATCACTTCAGTTTTTGGAAAAGGGTGTTTGGTATAACCAGTGTGTTCTCTTGACAAAACTCTTTTAGCCTTTACCCTGTGTCATTTTGTACTCAAGGCCAAACTTGCCTGTTATTCTGAGTATCTCCTGACTTCCTACTTTTGCATTCTAATCCACTATGATGAAAAGGACATCTCTCTTTGGTATTAGTTCTAGAAGTCTTGTAAGTTTTCATAGAATCTGCCAACCTTAGCATCTTAAGTGGTTGGGGCATAGACTTGGATTAATGTGGTGTTGACTGGTTTGCCTTGGAAATGATAAGAGATCATTACATTGTGTTTGAGATTGAACCCAAGGACTGCATTTCAGACTCTTTTGTTGAATATGAGGAATACTCCATTTCTTCTAAGGGATTCTTGCCCACAGTAGGAAATATAATGGTCATCTGAGTTAAGTTCACCCATTCCCATTATTTGCCCATTGTAATTCTCTGATTCCCAAGATGTTAATATTCAATCTTGGCTTCTCCTACTTGACCATGTCCAGTTTAACTTGATTCATGAACCTAACATTCCAAGTTCCTGTGCAATATTGTTCTTTTCAGTATTGGGCTTTACTTTCACCACCGGACACATCCAAACTGGGTGTCGTTTCCTCCTTGGCTCAGCCTCTGCATTTTTCCGGTGCTATTGGCAATTGCCTCTGCTCTTCCTCAGTAGCATATTGGATACCCTCCAACCTGTGGGGCTCACCCTCTGGGGTCATATCTTTTTGTCTTTTCATACTGCTCATGGGCAGGAATACCGGAAGGGTTGTCTTTCCTTCTCCAGTGGACCACATAGTGTCAGAAGTCTTCACTATGATCTGTCTGTCTTGGGTGACCTACATCACGTGGCTCATAACATCATTGAGTTATGCAAGCCTTTCTCCATGACGAGGCTGTGATTTATGCTCTCGTTGTTGTCGTTCACTCAGTCATGTCCAACTCTTTGCAATCCCATGGACTTCAGCACATCAGGCTTCCCTGTTCTTCTCTATCTCCTGGAGCTTACTCAGACTTAGGTCCATTGAGTCGATGACGCCATTCAGTCATCTCATCCTCTGTTGTCCCCTTCTCCTCCTGCCCTCAATCTTTCCCAGCATCAGAGTCTTTTCCAATGAGTTGGCTCTTTGCATCAGGTGGCCAAAGCTTCAGCTTCAGCATCAGTCCTTCCAGTGAGTATTCAGGGTTGATTCCCTTTAGGATTGACTGGTTTGACCTCCTTGCAGTCCAAGGGACTCTCAAGAGTCTTTTCCAACACCACAGTTCAATAACACCAGATCTTTGGCATTCAGCCTTCTTTATGGTCCATCTCTCACATCCATACATGACTACTGGAAAAACCATAGTTTTGACTAGACAGACCTTTGTCAGCAAAGTTATCTCTCTGCTTTTTAATATGCTGCCTAGGTTTTTCATAGCATTTATTCCAAACAGCAAGCATCTTTTAATTTCAGGGCCGCAGTCACTGTCCACAGCAATTTTGGAGCCCAAGAAAAAATGAAGTCTGTCACTGTTTCCACTGTTTCCCCATCTATTTGCCATGAAGTGATAGGACTAGTTGCCATGATCTTAATTTTTGAATGTTGAATTTTAAGCCAACTTTTTCACTCTCCTCTTTCACTTTCATCTTCTTCACCTTCCACCATTAGGCTGGTGTTAGGCTGGTGTCATCTGAACATCTGAAGTTACTGATATTTCTCCAGGCAATCCTGATTCCAGCCTGTGATTCATCTAGCATGGTATTTTACACAATATACTCTGCATATAAGTTAAATAATCAGGGTTACATTTACTGAGCATGACCACCAGAGCAAGACCCAGTTTCCCCCACAGTCAGTCCCTTGAACCAGGAAGCTTGCATAAGCCTCTTATCCTCATCCATCAGAGGACAGACAGAATGAAAAGCACAATCACAGAAAACTAACCAAAATGATTGCACAGATTACAGCTTTGTGTAACTCAATGAACCTATGAGCCATGTCACATAGATCACCCAGGGTGGCTGGGTCACGGTGGAGAGTTCTGTCAAAATGTAGCCCATTGCAGAAGGAAATGGCAAACCACTTCCAAATTCTTGCCTTGAGAACCCCATGAACAGTACATGATCCTTGAAAGAGTATTAAAAGTTATCATTAAGCAAACTTTTCCTATAAATTGTCAGTTGTTCAATCAAGTCCTACTCTTTGTGAACCCATGGACTGCAGCTCACCAGGCTCCTCTCTCCATGGAATTCTCCAGGCAAAAATATTGGAGCTCATAGCCATGTTCTTCTGCAGGGGATTTTCCCCACCCAGGGATCAAACCTGGGTCTCCCACATTTCAAAGTGAAGTGAAATGTGCTCAGTCATGTCTGACTCTTTGCGACCCCATGGACTATACAGTCCATGGAATCCTCCAGGTCAGAATACTGTAGTGGACAGCCTTTCCCTTGTCCAAGGGATCTTCCCAACCCAGGGATCGAACCCAGGTCTCTCACATTGTAGGCGGATTCTTTACCAGCTGAGCCACCAGGGAAGCCCTGATAGCTTCCCACATTTCAGGCGTATTCTTTACTGTCTGAGCCACCAGGTCAGATAATAAATATTTTATAGACTTTGTGGACCATACAGTTTCAATTGGAAGTATTTAAGTTTGTGCTGAAGCATGAAAGCAACAACAGCCAACAGATAAACTTACAAATGCCTGTCATGGGCCCTATTTCCATATTTGGCTTGAAGGTTTCTATGGTCTGTAACCTCTTGAACAGATTGGTTGATACACACACACTCACATATGTATATATGCACATATATATGTATTTTTAAAATTGCTTGAGTGGCATAAGGTAATCACTGGATCAAGAGATTTCAGTGTTTGCTGCTAATTTAGAGCAGCTTAGAAGGGTCAAAGTCACTAATTACTATATTTTGTCCTCTCAAGCTAATTATGCTACCAAAATCAGAATTTGTTTTTCTCCTATATTGCTAAGACTTGTCTTTTTCTTGATCTATTGGCATGTGACCAATTAAACCCAAATCTGTTATGGGACTATATCTACCTAGAAATACCATTTATGCCAGCAGCTCTGTAACCTACTTGAAATGAAAAAAACATGAAATGATTAATAAGCTGAGGGTCACTTTAGAGACCCAACTACCAGAACCTGAATATGGACTGTGTTAGAATTGGAAAATGTATGTACTTAATATCTCACTTTTAAACATAAGTTCTATGAAAACAAGGAATTGCCAAATTAAATTAGATTTGATCCCTGCTGGTGTGACAATCTGGGCCCATTAACTCAGCTCATTAGAGCTTGGTGTTAATGAGGCCAAGGTCAGGGGTTCATCTGCCATATGAGGCAACACGCTTCGTACAAAGACAGCCATTCTGTTCCATGAATTTACTGAAATAGTCTGCACACCTTATTTTATCCATATGTTTCAAATAATTGCAACTGGCCACAAGCAGGACAAAGGAGAGGAAACACAGTGGAAAACTAGTGGAAGAGATACTTCTTTGAAGGAAACTAGATCATCTTTACACATAAAGAACACATTATATTACACTTTCTCTATATACTTAATAAGTAATTGATAAGAATTTATAATTTGATAATTTGAGCTGAAGTAGAATAAATCAACTTCCATTCCAGTTGCATTTGTTCATACATGTATGTCAGTCACTATGCTACATATTGGGAGTATAAAAACCAGTACAACCTCAACAACCTGGCAAGGGGTATAACCGAGGTGAGGGCAAGTGCCTGTTGGGGTTACCATTGCATAGTGGTGGTATTGGAAGCAATGGTCAGACTCAAATACTTTTAAACTACATCTGGCCAAAGGATACAAAGATTCACAAATCCTGTCTTTACAGTCAACTTTTCTACAAAAATGTTTCCTTGAGGGAGATATAAAGATAAGGCACACTGGCAAAGAAAATCAGCATGTTATTGTATAATGAAGGGGATGAGACTTTCAAGCAAAGTAGTATAGAAGTACGGGAAACCCAGAGAATCTTGACTGGATTTTATTATTAAAGAACTAAGAGACCATGTTCATCTTTCCCACATTTCTATCTAAAAACTTCATTTCAAATCTGACCATAATCTTTATCTGCTGAGTCCAAGGTGGTCCAAAGAGAACAGTAGAGGAAGTGCTTCTTCTTAAAAATAACTAAACCAGCTTAACCTCCCAGGGCTGAGGGCAGAGAAAGAGAGAAACAAGTCTATGTATTACCGTTTAACCAGCAGACAGTTTTTCTTATACAAAGCAGACTCAATTAGAAACCTGAAATTTGGCTAGGTAAATTAAAATTGCCTGCTTCTTGCATATATGAGGAACTTGCTCTGTTTTCTATCGGTTCATATTTTGCCTCTGCTGATTCATCTCTGAGTCACCCAACCACATGAAATTCAAGAGCCTCAGGTATAAGAAGAATAATGTGTATTAGACAGTGAGGCATGGAGTGAGCAAGGGTATGTGAGCTCCTTTTCCTTCTTGTGATTGCAAATGTAACAATGTTTGGTTGTTATAAACTAAAGTTGGAGATAAAGTTGGTGAGAAAGAACTCCACAGTGAACAGATGATGTTTGATCTAGATCACGATGCAGTTTTGCCAGATGGAAGGGCTATTCTGCAAAGCAAGTAAAGGCAAAAGTAAAGGTACAATGCAATGTGTATAAGATGTTTGAGGAATATCAAGAATTTTAAGTCATAAAATGTTGATACGGAATACACATTGAAAACTAATGTTCACGTCCAAAGATAGAAATGATCTTGCTCAGTTTTTGGCCTGAAATTGGAAGTTTGACATCGATGGTTCATGTGGTTCTTCTTACTTTCTAATGTACAGTTAAGTGATGATTAATTATCCAACATCAAATTTTAAACCTATGAAAATATTCGTAATGCATACCAAAATAGGTCTAAAATTATGACTGTATGAACTTTGCCCAAAATGAGCAAATTAATAAGTAAGATTTTGTAAAATGTAGGAATAGATCAGATCATAGGAAAACAGTTCATTTGCTTTTATATACACCCATTTTATTTAACATAAAAACATGTTTTTTTTTTTTTTTAAGAACAGCAGAGAGTGCTCTCAAAATATAATATAAATCATGAATAATGATGTCTAGTGGCTTTAGTAGTACCACACTCATCATTGAACTGATACTAAAAATTTCATTTTCTCTACATTGTGGCAATCCATGGTTAAAATTCCTGGAAAAGAGAGTTTACAGAGAATGGGTAATCAATAGAGTTGCACGGTATTATCAAGGCTCACGATGAAAAGGTAGGAAGGAACAAGGAAGGAAAAACTGGGGCTTTATCTTATTGCCTGTGTCCTGGAAGACCTTCTCAGAGGGGAAGCTTGAATTGCAGCTTCTGAGTGAGTGTCTTTGTTTCTTACAATTGTAGTTTAAATCTCAGGTACAAACGAAGCCTTTTAAAGACATCTGAAAACATGCTCTCAGCTCTAAAGACAAGCTCTATATAAAAATTTTCAATTATTGACTTTTGAGTTAAAATGCTAGTTATGTAATCTCACATTTTTTCACTTACATAAAGTCTAGATGCTGTAAAATGAAATGAGCACAGAACATTGATTTGATTGGCAGTTAGTGTTCTTAGCTTGGAAAAGTGCAAAGATGACAACAAATGTTGAGCATATTAATGCTAGGTATCCCCACCAGCCCCACCAAACTGTTATCAGTTTCCTCCCAAAGGAAATCTTACCCTTTCTCTCCAGGGTCTTGCCAGCTGTCTGGCTCTTGGAACATTTCTCAGTTTTTATACTGATCTCTGATAAACATGCATTTGCACTCCAAAGCTGCATAATGCATTCAGTCTCAGCATGGGAGTCTGCAGCTGTTATATGCTAAGGGTGTTATTTATGTTCTTAACAATTTTGAAAAAGAAAACTTTCCTTCTAGGGCCCAAATCACCCCTCAAATGAATTCAAATTCTAGATTTTTCTCTTAGTCTGAGAAGAATTCCTTTTTTTATATCTTTTGCAATGCGGTGTTGGTGTCTTTGCTAAAAGAATTCCAAGAAGAGGCAACACTGTTGCTCTTTCTGCTGCTAAACAGAATTTGATGGTCCTGCTCAAAGTGACTGTGTTATGCTTCCAATGGTCACTTATATTTGGTATATATTTGGTATATTTCCTTTTCTCCATAAAGCCTATTCCTCTGCAGAAGCTGGTGATACAGAGAAGCTTAACTGTCAGAATACAAAGCAGAATGCCGAGAGTCTCCCTCAGCGGTGTGCTGATCACACGGCTAGGGGAAAAAAAAAATGTTAAATGTACTGTCCTGTTCTTCCCATAGCAAAACTCTATTCACAGATTAAAACTTCCAAGTCTATTTTCTAAATCAATAATACAAACTGTTTAACTTCACCCATCTACTTATGAAACAAACATTTTTCTCTGATGCAAAAATATCTTTTTAGAACAAACCTGCACATTGATGTGAGATTGAATTGTTTCCAAACTAGGATTCTGATTATTATCCTTAAATGAGTGTCTTGAATAGCTGATTCTTTTTCTTAATCGTCTCTGGTGTTTAGCCTCTTTTGTTGAGACCTGGGTTCAATCCCTGGGTCAGGAAGAGCCCCTGGAGAAGGATATGGCAACCCACTCCAGTCTTCCTGCTGGAAAATTCCATGGACGGAAGAGCCTGGTTACAGTGCATGGGGTTGCAAAGAGTCAGACACGACTGAGTGACTCCCCTTTCACTTGAATTCTCCTAACTTGGAGGTATGCTACCAGTCTCTTCATCCATTTCACTTTCCAGGGTGTTACTCACATCACAATTCTACTTAGAAATACCTCTCATTCACCGTTATCTCTTGTTTTGACTGGTATTGATTTGTATGTCCTATAATAAAAGTAATTCCCAACACAGCACTTTCCCCAGTTCAGTGAGTCATTTTAGAGCATCATCAAACCTGAAAGGGTCAGGGAAGCAGCCGATCTGTGGTCAGCTGGTCCGGAGCAGGGGTGGCCTGTGGACCCCCTGAACTTTTGGCTGTTGTCTGGAGTACAGGCAGCCCTGCCTGACCGTCCCCTTCATCTGTTAAACAGGAAGTTAGGCATGAGCAACGGGGGATGGTTTAGCTGAAAAAGATTCAAGCTGATCTCTCAACTCCACCCCAGACATGCCCCCATGGGGCCCAGCAGAGCTCACAGATATGCTACAAAAGAACCACAGAGACTTTTCCAACTCCTTGCAAGGGCCCTGGGATCATAGTGGATACAAACTAAGCATGGGGACTTCTCCAACCTCACCGTCCCTCCATATGCACCCTTGATGCACAACTGTGTCCTAAAGCGGCCTTAGGCACCTGGGAGTCTATTAAGGGCTCATAAATATTCATACATACATACATCTATTAAAGCAGACTGACTTATGGGAAAGACACGTGCAATAGGGCCTGGTGCTATGTACCTTGCGAGTGTCAGTCAAAACTGTTAGTCCTTGCCTGGCTGGCTGAAGACCTAAAAGCCCTGTTTTGAAAAACACCCTGACCTCATTGCTCAGCGCCTCTCTTGGTATGGCCCACATCTCCCTTGAGGCATTCTTTCTGTTCTCTCTTCAATAAACTTTTTTTGCCATGGGTAAGACCTCAGATTATTCTTTGTGTCCTTACCATGAAGCAAGGCCCGCAAGGAAGCGTCTTCTTCAAGATAGACATATCTGGTAACACAACTTGCAGTCCTGTTAACTCCAGATGTTTGCCTTTAGAATGTTGCACCTATCTTTCTGCCCTCACTAAACATTAGCTGATTCTCAGATATACTCGTCCCTGGGACTCAATCTGTTAGCACACATCTCTCTGTTTTGTTAAAGCCATATACAACGTTCCTACTTACACAAAAGAAGGTTCAAGAATTCAGTAAACTCTTCTTAATGCACAAGTGCATTAACTAGCTCCCACAGTTCTTGGGCTTTACCTTTAGCTTTGGTTTTGATTTTGACTTTAGCTTAAAGTCTTTGGACTTACGAACACACAGGTGATGTAATAATACTTCAGATAATATTTTATCATCATTACCATCATCTGCCTACCTTTCTATCTCAACTTTTATTCCTTTCTCCACTCACAGATGTTCATTTGAATGTACAGATTGCATGTCCTGCCAATTCAACTTCAATATATCCTTAAAAAAAAAAAAAAAATATATATATATATATATGGTGGTGTTTGTATCTTTTAAAATTATATAAACAGTAAGGTGCTATTTATCTATTAAATCATACTGTTTGTTTAAAAGTTACTTTTTGGATACATTGATACATAAGTCAACGGCTTTACTTGATCTATGCAGCCTCCTAGATATGTAGGTAACCTAGGAGCTAAGCATCAAGAAAATTAATGAATAGTGTGTGCTTCCCGGTGGCTCAGTGGTGAAGAATCTGCCTGGGAAACCCCACAGAGGGACCAGGTGGGCTCCAGTTCACATCAAGGGTCAGACATAAGTGAGTGACTAAACCACAACGTGTGTGCATACTCTGTGTATGTATAGACATACACCCTCCAAATTTCTGCTGCCACAGAAAGTGTAATAATGAATGCCCTGTACATTTGTCCACTGTGACATTGAAGACAAACAATGAGTAAAATGTTATTTCAAGGAGTATACATATCCCTGATTTCACTCTAGCTTCCTCATGAAAAATAGCTCCATTAGTTTACAGTCTCATCAATTGTGCATAAAATTTTTTCCCACTCTTCATAACACGTAATATTGCTTGGCATCGCTTTACTTTTGCCTCAAAAACAGCTTTCTAGTTATTATTTTTTCCCTCTGTGCAGACAGTTCATTTTGAGGTAAAGAGCATATGCGGTCATTAACGGGAGTCAAGCAACTTCTCGTTTGTACCATCCCTCGGAGAAGTCTGCCCTTTGGGAAACCATTGTCGTGGTGGTATTAGTCACTCAGTCGTGTCCCACTCTTGCGACCCCATGGACTGTAGCCGGCCAGGCTCCTCTGTCCACGGGATTCTCCAGGCAAGCATACTGGAGTGGGTTGCCACTTCCTTCTCCAGGAGATCTTCCCGACCCGAGAATCAAACCCAGGTCCCCTTTGCTGCAGGCAGATTCTTTACCATCTGAGCTACGAGGGAAACCACTGCACTTTCCCAGTCGTCACTCTTGATTTGGCAGGCCTAGACCTGGGGAAAGTAGAGGAAAGGAAAGTTATTGAGGACTAAGGATAAGAAAGCTAGCGTTTCTTCTCTAGCTCCGGCACAAACTTGATGACAGCCACCGCGTCCTGCAGACCCTGCCTCTTTCACGTGCAGAAGAAACAGCTCCGCGTCTCCTACGCACCCAGAGACACGCTGGGCGAAGTCCTTCGCCGACTGCGCTGCCTGCGTGAACTTGCCCTGGTTCCCGCGGCTCCGGGCTCCACAGTCGTCCCACTGCAGGAGGCACGGGCCTTCTGAGGACCTCACCCAGGTTTTCTGAGCTGATTTCTGTTGCCTCTTGAACCACCTCTCCCATCTGTAGCATCTCTGAGGTCGGGGTCAAGGGCAGAAATCACAGCCTGTGTTAGACACCTTGTCTGAAACCCTGTGGTCTTCTTAAGGTAAGGGTGACTAACTTGTAACCACAGTCATTCATTCTTGGACCCGTCTCCTCTTAAAATCGCTTTCTGTTGTGGGAACCTCGTGTACAGTGGGTTATCCTCAACATTCTAAAGTTAGAAGTGCCGCGATGCTTGGTTGCTCTGCTGTGTCTGAGTCTCTGAGGCCCCATGGACTGAAACCCTCCAGGTTCCTCTTTCCGTGGAATTTTCCAGGCAGGAAGACTAGAGTGACCTGCCCTTTCCCACTCCAGGGGATCTTCCTGACCCAGGGATCAGACCCGTGTCTCTCTCTCCTGCACCGGCAGGCGGATTCTTTACCACTAGTGCCACCTGGGAAACCGGAGGTTAAAAACACTGGGTCTTAAAAGGCTCGGAGGAAAGAGCCTGCCACAAAGGCAATTTTAGATTAAAACTATAACTCTTGTGCAAAGTCAAGATCGCCAGTGCTGACATGTTTGAACAACAGAACATGGAGACAATATTCTAACAGGTTTCAGACTTCCCTGAGCTTTAATTTAAGTGTGTCTGTGTGTTTCTGTATATCATGTCTGTTACATGAATCCTTAGGGGTCATCCAATGCTTTTACACTACTTTAGTATGGTTTTGTGAGGGGGATTCCTTTATTCAGTGCAGACACCAGAAGTCATACTTCAATGAAAATATCTGAGATATTAAGATTATATATATTATATATACATATAATTATGCATATAATATAATACATATAATTATATATATATATATTTGTTGTTATTGTTCAGTCACTCAGTGGTGCCCAACTCTTTGCAACCCCACCTGCAGCACACCAGGCCTCCCTGTCCCTCACCAACACCTGGAGCTTGCTCAAACTCATGTCCATTGAGTGGGTGATGCCATCCAACCATCTCATCCTCTGCCATCCCCTTCTCCTGCTGCCTTCAATCTTTCCCAGCATCAGGGTCTTTTCCAATGAGTCAGCTCTTCACATCAGGTGGCCAAGGTATTGAGTTTCAGCTTCAGCATCAGTCCTTCCAATGAATATTCAGGGTTGATTTCCTTTAGGATTGACTGGTTTGATTTCCTTACTGTCCAAGGGACTCTCATATAAATATTCACAAACTCTAGATTTGATTATTACATATTCAAACAGCTGGCCCAAATATTTTAAAACTCTAAATTAAATTTTAAATAAGTGAACTATTGTTTTACCATGCTCAAGAATTCTAAACTTATCTCAAGATTATAGCAATACTTACAAAAATCAACATGGGACTTTTATTTACAAGAAAATAGCTCACACAATGTCTGACAGAAATGTCAAGCTTCAGATACAGATTTGGAAAGACTTTGACTCAGCTTTCAAGTAGTTCTCATGATCTTGAGTTCATCTGGGTGCAAGATTCATACTCAGGAAGGATTGCTTTTTTTTTTTTTTCCACATCATGATAAAAAAAAAAAAAAGGCAACTTCACACAATGATTATGCAAAGGTCCTGAGTTTCTTTGAGCTCGATCATGAAGAACCAGTCACTGAGGTTAGGGAAGTGCAATGCGGTTGCCCACTTAAGCTTAAGCTGGGGTCAGCCTTGCCTGGGGGCACAGCCTTTCACAGAACCATCTCAGTGCAGGGGGAGCGGGACTTACAGAGTCAGAGCCCACTGCTGGCGTCAGGCAGGGAGGAACATCGCATGTGGCTGGTTGCCTGCTCCGCACACAGCCAAGAGGAGATACCTCAGTGGGACAGCGGGGCGCTGCCAGGAAAGGGAAAGTGGGGAATGCCGGGCGAGCCTCCCACAAACGCTTACTTCACCTAGGAATTGTCATCCTTCTTTAATTTTCCCCTCTAACCCAGCTGATCTCTGCTTATACTGACCACGTTTTACTTTTGAAACACTGATTTGATCATGCCACAGTCTGACATTCTGCATAGTTTCAAATTGTGGATAGTTGAAAATGTAAAAGATCTTTCATTCTAAGGGTGCATCATATTTTAGGGCTTTATGTTTAATCACTGTTTCTGCACAACTTTTTGTATAGCTTTTACTTTTTTCCACCACACCTGGTCATAGACTCTCACGTGCCTGTGGTTTTATTCCTGCTGTCTCTTCAAGCTTCTTTCTCTTTCCCCTCCTGTGACTTCCACATATATTTTTCCCTTCTCTCTTGGCATCACCACTTATGCGAACTCCTCCTTGTCTGTGACTTCACCCCCTCTTTTGTTCTTCCATGTTTCTTTCTTTCTTTTCTCCTTTGTTGTGGTTCCCTTGATTTCTCCCCCCAAATATTGGTTTATTTGAACATAATTTTTATTCACATTTTCTAGTCACTTTAAACATATGATTTCTGCTGGACATATATATATATAATAAATAAAGAAGATGCATGTGAATAAATAAGTAGATATTACATTTTCTCGATAACTAACAGTCTCCATATTTTAGTCTCTATAGACTTCTGATGATGGGGTTTTGCATAATGTGCTAGACTGTGGATAAAAGGCCAGCTACTGACATTTAATTGATGATTTTATGAACTTACAAGGAACCATTATAGACCAGAGAGGATAAAACTTTCAAGCTGCCCTAAGCCACATGATGTATAATCATTATAAATAATTTCAGGCTGCTAATGCAGGAGACAGGTAGGGCTGCAGTGGCTGCCACATTCCCTAGGCTTCTTAGCACACATCAAGCATCCACAGTAGTGCCTGGTACCTTTGGATGTTCAATAAATACAAGCTGTTATTTGTATTTATTAATATTTTTATTACAAGATAAATTAGTAGCTATGACCACCTAAAAGACAAAAGCTATATGTAATTTCTCTTTCTACAAAACAACATCACACTATAACAGGTGTTCCACTAATTATCTCTTGAAAAAATATAGAAACATAATGTTTAGGAAAAAATGAGAAAAAATGGCTAAAATCATCCTAGGTATAAAATGGTGTAAAAATGACTTTTGGAGATAACTCTAACTAAACAAAAATTAAGAAGAAAAAAATTACTTAATGCTAAACACAATTGTTTTAAAAATACATAGGTTGTTTTAGTCATCCTAAGGCAGTTTTTCAATTAAATATGAAAAAGATAAAGGTAAGGGCAATAAAAACATTAAGAAATAGTCCACAAATATTACAGGGAAAGTATACTGTTTGAATGATATGATTAGTCAAACATCCCTAGAAGAACTCTTAGAAAGAAGAAAAAAATAAAGAGCATGAATTTACTTGCCTAAAGTTAAGCTAGGATAAGAAGGGTGATCTTTGAGAGAATACATGGTACAAGGCAAATCTTTTTCAGTTATTATCAAAAGGCATACAAAAGCTCTTTTCTTTAGTGTAAAGATTTCATTCAACCCAAGAAAAGGAAAATAGGTGTATAGAAAAATAAAGAGCTTATAGCTGCAAACTTTTGTAATAGAGGTGCAATTTCAAAATAAAGCATTATATTGTGTAGCTGTATTTTACATTTTTATGAGAGAAAATATGAGCTATTCATTTTTTTGTTATCCCCTTAATGAACCAAAGAAATTAAGAACTCACTGAAGACATACAGTTCTAAATATAATTTTTTACTTGCAAGCTTACATTAAATTGATAACACTTCCCTCTGGAGTATGTTTTATAATCTTGATAAAATGATTTGACTGGCCCCACAGTGATGCTATGAGTTTCACTATAAAAGAGGTTAATACGCCTATAACAGTGCACTCCTACGTTCTCTAATGGCATGAGTTTGACCAATCTATTTTTATTGAAATTATTTAATTTTGGAGGCCTGAGTTAATACCTCCTTGCCTCAGGAGGAAAATATGATGTTTATGCTTAGGAACCAGAGATGATAAATTTAGCCATTATACTGAGCCTTTACATAACCATGCATTAGCTTTCTCTTGCTGTGCTGCATATCAGAGCTGTAAGCTACTTCTCTATAAAACAAATATGTGTATCCTGCATTTACAAACTATTTTGTCTATGCTGTGTTCTTGATTTTTGTACTTGAATTTATCACATATGGCAAAGAATGCAATTAATTCACTAAATATATACATACTGCTTATTGCTTAAGTCCTGTGTGCCAAGCCCTATGATGTCCTTGGAGAATCCACCATCAACAGTAGAGATGCTGATTCTGCCTTTGTAGTCCTTAGGTCCAGGTGAGGTAACTCACTAAGAATCTGGCAATCACAGCGTGGTTCCATGAGTTAAACGAGCTTATCAGATTGGCTGTGTTGAAGACTTGGCAAAGTCAGCAACACCTCTTTTTGATTGGGATGTCAGAGCAAAACAGCTCAACAAAACTGATCTCCAAGGATACTAAAGAGGTGGTTTCTCAGCAGAGGGAAATTTTATGTCCCCCTCCCTTCCCCGCTCCACCCAAAAAGCTATTTGACAGTGTCTGCAGACCCTTTTTACTACTGACATCTAATGGGAAGAGAGCAGAGATTTTGCTAAAAATCCTGTATTCTACAGGAGAGCCTCCAACTGCCCCACGCCTCAACAATTATTTTTGTCACAAAATGTCAATAAGATCTAGCTTGAGAAATCTTGCACTAAAGCAAGTATACAGAAGTCTAAGGGCCAAGCCATCGATTTGCTCTTTTGGATAGCTTTGAATTTAAGTTGCTCAATTTAGGACTGTGAAAACAGAAGTAAATTCTTTGTCACCAATAAAATGCACAAGTACTGAGTACTATCTGGGGCGAATACTTATTTTAATAGATGCCCTTAACTGCATTGTTTTATCTCTTAAGTGTAAATAAAGGCATGGGCAGTGGTTTTTTGTCTTGTTTAGTTGATGTACTTTAAAAATCTCCAACTTTTGTTCTGGAAGAACAACTTTAGAGCAGTTAACCATTTCTGGGTGATTCATTTACTTTTTTACTTTCTTTCTGATTTAAAAAAAAAATAGAAAGTTGGAAGTGTCTGTTCTACTTGTTTCTCTGAACTCTCTCTGCTAAACCAAAGAATCTGATGTCATTTGCATAGTTCAACTGAAATGATCATTGAACAAACATCCCAAGGTGGGCCATCATGTCTTGAGTAGTTAACATCTTTTTTTTCCAAATCAGCACACCCAATTATTCTGTTCTCTTCAGCCAAACCCGTATGAGTCACTTTCTCCCTTTAGCTTTTGGTTCCTTGCTTGGTATTGTGGCTGTTTTGTCCAGTCATTGTACAGTCTTGTAAGGTTCTTTGAGAAATGTCTTTGAATGATAAAATGCTACACATGTACAAGCGATTGTTGATTTTGTTGCTTACTTCCTGCAGGGGCTCTGACATGATGGAAGGCCTGGCCTGAAGCTGCCAGTTATCCCTGCCAATCATCAGCCACAATATATCTCTGCCCTCTTCCAACACCATCAGACTGTGGCAGCTTCTGTAGCTATTCTTGATAAAATTATTTTGAGGCTGATTATAATCATCATTCATATTTCTTTCAGTTACCAAAAGTATAAATCTAAAGAACCATTAATAACCTGAGATAATATTTTAAAAAAATTGAAGCCATGTGTCTGACCTTGAGATTTCAACTTTTTCATTCATTTTTCAGGCCAAAAAATAATAATAAAATGGGGGGATACCTCTTTTAGGAAAAAAATACCTTAGAATCAACGTGCAATTTTAAAATACTCACTATATGTAAAATATTTCATTGGATATTGAGAAACATTTAAAAGTAAGTAAGCTGGTCCCCTTGTCACTCTGAATTGGCTATTATCTAGACATGAGAAAGCCACTTCCTTTGAAAGCCTTTTGACAGTGACAAAGAAGACTGGATGCTGAAATGCTGCTGCAGGAAATCTCCTGCATTTTTAAGTCATTGCATGCCAGCAGAAAGGTGATAAAACCAGGACAAAGGGGCGGATCAGTGAAGGAAGAGAGTTACACAACTGAGGCTGAAAAGGTCGCTTTAACTGACATCACGTGGGGCTTCCCCGGTGGCTCAGCAGGTGAAGAATCCTCTTGCAGTGCAGGGGACACAGGAGACTCGGGTTCAATCCCCGGGTCGGGAAGATCCCCTGGAGGAGGAGAATGGCAACCCACTCCAGTATTCCTGCCTGAAAAACCCCATGGGTAGTGGAGTCACAAAGAGTCAGACACCACTGAACAACTGACTCACACGCAATATTATCCAGGACATTGAAACTCATGCTAAGGAGTTTGAACCTGCTCAGAAAATGAGATGGCATCACTGAAACACTGAAGAAGAAAGAACAACAGTTGTCCAGGTAAGTCTGTGACCATTTTTTGCATGATTTTCTGCAAGTTTACCTAACTAACAGGACACAGTGTCTCAGGACAAACACCATTACAGCTGCTTAACATGAATATTTGAGATTAGACACAAAAATTTTCTATGTGTGGGAAGAGAAATTATAATTTCAGTATGAAGCATGATTTTATATTTTCAAAATGTTTGGCTCATTGAACTAGCTATGACTCTACCTAGCTATGTAATTATTCACTGAATATTTCTTTGGATGCTTTGCGAAAATGAAGTTTAGAGTTAAATTAGTGATAGAAACATCACTAATTAATGTATAGAAGTACATATATAGATATAGATAGATAGATTATCACAGAGCTCTTATATTTAAATACATATAAGGAATGTATCTCCAGGAGATAGTGAAGGACAGGGAGGCCTGGAGTGCTATAGTCCATGGGGTCACAAAGAATTGGACATGACTTGGTGACTGAACAACAACAAAGAAATCTAAGTGTGGCATTTAATAAGGCTGATATAAAGACCTACATTTGGAAGTTGACTTTTATTCATTTTTCTATAAATATTGGGTACAGACATTGTTTTAGGTTCTAAGTCTGTAGTAGAACCAAACTGGGAAAACTACTGCCTTTAATGAACTTTCATTCTGGTGAGTGAGATGGGCAGCAGTCAAGTTGGATAACTAACACAAGATGGGGCGACAGAGGATGAGATGGTTGGATGGCGTCACCAACTCGATGAACATGAGGTTGAGTAAGCTCCGGGAGTTGGTGATGGACAGGGAGGCCTGGCGTGCTGCGGTCCACGGGGTCGCAAAGAGTTGGACACGACTGAGCGACTGCACTTAACTGAACTGAACATGCAAATTTGTAAAATATTATGCTAACCATCAGATGTGGATTTAAGGTATAAATAAAAGAAGGTAAATAAGATTAACAATAGTGTCAAAATGTTTAGTGTCAGTTCCAAGAATGGAACTGAAGCAGGACATTTTGAGGGGAAGGGTCAGGAGCAGAGCTAATGTTGATATTTCTCTCCTAATGATATTACTCAGCATCTAGATAGCAATACGTGTTACTGTCAAATAACCAGATGGACTCCTAAGTCTGAATTTCAGGGGACCTGTGTGTCAGTGAAGATTCAGTACTGACACGCGTGTTAATAGGATCCTACAACAGAAATGAGTGTGAACGGTAAAGACTCGAGAAGACGTGAATAACTAGGGTGCTCTGATGAGCCCAGGGATGACAGAGAAATCGCTACCACATAAAAGAAATGGGCTACAGAGGAGACAAACATAGGAAAGTAAATCACCCAGAGGATTCCCACTAAGTCGTTTGAGCAAATGGGTGAAAGAATAAAAAGATTATTAAAACTATTAATAATCATGCTATTTGATTCAGAAGCCAAATACTTTTTGGCTTCTCCCCTTCTTATCACTTATCACATTCCGACCCCCTGATAGTTCAAGCTTAGTCAGTGAAAACTTGGTACCGCATGCATTGTTTGCCTCTTCATCCGCATTTCTGCCATCATCATGAACAAATCCCTCACCGTCATAGATACTTCATCCGGCAGTCCAGCCTCCTTACTCCGTGACCTCCTAACTCTTCGCAGCTTTCACCTTCATTCTGCTACGTCCATTCACTGCCAGAGTCACTTTGTGGGTCTTCCTGTCACCAGGAGTTGTTCACTTAAGAAATTCTTAACTTTAATATTCAATTCTGGGATAACAGTTCATGTAATGCTACCTAAAGATAAAATGAACCAAAAGGGCTCCTCTAAAATGAAGATAAGTGAGTAGAGTTGGATTCCCGTACGCATCAGATTAATATAATACAGCTCTCCGCTTTAGTAACTCGGTTATTACAATTTTAACTGTTACTCATTTATTATCGCTGTTGCTAGAGTGCTATGGCTCGTTCTGTGAAAAGCCTTCATCGTTAACATCCTGATTTTTTAGTATTATGTTGTATTATGGATATACAGTTCCTTCTGCCCAGCTGTTACGGCTCCCAGTTTAGGACCGACCAAACCTGTCTCCTGCATTGGCCGGCAAATTCTTTACCACTGAGCCACCAGGAAAGCCCGTTGGGCTTTGAGTGAGTGAGTGAAACTCGCTCAGTCGTGTCCAACTCTTGGTGACCCCGTGGACTGTAGCCCACCAGGCTCCTCTGTCCATGGGATTCTCCAGGCAAGAATACTGGGGTGGGTTGCCATGCCCTCCTCCAGGGGATCTTCCAGACTCAAGGATTGAACCTGGGTCTCCTGCATTGCAGGCGAATTCTTTTACCATCTGAGCCCTGAGGGAAGCCCCAGTGGACTTTCAGCTAAAATGACAGAGAAATATCTCTATCAAATTAAACAAAGTAATGCAAAATAGTGGGGGGAGGGGCAGTGGACTTTACCCCCTCGCTATTTTGCATTTCCTCTCTGATAGCTCAGTTGGTAAAGATTCTCCTGCAATGCAGGCGACCCCGGTTAGAGTCCTGGGTCCGGAAGATCCGCAGGAGAAGGCATAGGCTACCCTTTCCAGTATTCTTGGGCTTCCCTGGTGGGTCAGATGATAAAGAATCTGCCCGCAATGAGAGAAACCCGGGTTCAATCCCTGGGTCTGAAAGATCCCCTGGAGAAGAGAATGGCAACCCACTCCAGTATTCTTGCCTGGAGAATCCAATGGGCAGAGGAGCCTGGCGGGCTACAGTCCATGCGGTGGCAAAGCGATGGACAAGACTGAGCAACTAACTAATTAACACCTTGATTAAAGTACCCATTGTTATCATAAATAAGTCATATTTCTCTAGACTTCACTTGCAGCTTTCATCTCAAAACAGAAAGGTGAAATTTCATTTGGATGTGACTTTTGCTGGTACCATACTTTACTAATAAGATTTGTTTGCATAAGAAATAACATTTTGTGAAGTATTCCAGTTTCACATTAATGGCCATGAGCTTTTTTAAGCACAGAAAAACTTGATGGTGTTTTTTTTTTTTTTTTATAAAAAACAAGCAGTAGAGTAAAAAGTGGAGTATTTGAAATGAGAAGAAAATTGCTATGAATCTCAAATATTTTAAGATATATTGCTGTCACACAAGATCACCTCTATAAACATCCTTCTACTTGTTTTCTCCAGAAGTATTTTCTGTATAAATTACATATTGTCAGGCTTAGATCGTATTTCATGCCCTAAGAGCCTTTGCCAGATCTTGCAGCAGTGATAAATAACAATCAGGAGATACTGTTAAAAAATATCACAAATTTAACTGTTTAACGAATAGACTCTACTTAAAGACTAACGCTCTGTTTTTCTTGGGCTTAAAGATTAGACACACTTAAGGATAATTCTATATCACTTACTAGTCTTTGTCAGGAATAGTTTATTTTTCCCGAACTGAGAATAATCTGAGATTTATTCATGGTTAGTCTCTACAATCCTATTCTTCTCAGGATAACTATAAATGTCTTTAGTATTTAGAATTATTGAGAGGAGAATAAATGTGCTGTGTCACTCAGTCGTGTCCAACTCTTTGCTACCCCACAGACTGCAACCTGCCAGGCTCCTCTAGCCATGGGATTTTTCAGGAAAGAACACTGGAGCGTGTTGCCACTTCCTCCTCCAGGGGATCTTCCCGACCCAGGGATCCAACGCAGGTGTCCTGCGTCTTTTCCATTTGCAGCTGTATTCTTGACCCCTGAGCCACCGGGGAAGTCCATAGGAGAATAAATGATAAATACATTCTCTTTAAAAAAACAAACAAACAAACAAAAAAAGAAACCTGACTCTTATTGTTTGACATTTAGCAATTTCCAAAACTTTACCTGAAAATATTTAGCAATCTTAAGGATTTGTTCAGTTCAGTTCAGTCAGTCAGTCGTGTCCGACTCTCTGCAACCCCATGGACTGCAGCACGCCAGGCCTCCCTGTCCATCACCAACTCCCGGAGTTTACCCAAACTCATGCCCATTGAGTCGGTGATGCCACCCAGCCATCTCATCCAGTCGTCCCCTTCTCCTCCCGCCTTCAGTCTTTCCCAGCATCAGGGTCTTTTCCAGTGAGTCAGCTTTTAGCATCAGGTGGCCAAAGTACTGGAGTTTCAGCTTCAGCATTAGTCCTTCCAATGAATATTCAGGACTGATTTCCTTTATGACGGACTGGTTGGATCTCCTTGCAGTCCAAGGGACTCTCAAGAGTCTTCTCCAACACCACAGTTCAAAAGCATCAATTTTTTGTCACTCAGCTTTGTTTGTAGTCCAACTCTCACATCCACATGTGACCACTGGAAAAACCATAGCCTTGACTAGACGGAGCTTTGTTGGCAAAGTAATGTCTCTGCTTTTTAATATGCTGTCTATGTTGGTCATAACTTTCCTTCCAATGAGTAGGTGTCTTTTAATTTCATGGCTGCAGTCACCATCTGCAGTGATTTTGGAGCCCCCCAAAATAAAGTCTGCCACTGTTTCCACTGTTTCCCCATCTGCAACCTGCCAGATTACTCTGTCCTCAGGATTTTTCAGGAAAGAATACTGGAGGGTGTTGCTAATTCCTCCTCCAGGGGATCTTCCGGACCCAGGGATCCAACCCATGTCTCCTGTCTTTTGCATTGGCAGGTATAATCTTGACCCCTTGAGCCACCTGGGAAGTCCATAGGAGAATAAATACATTCTCTTTAAAAAGCAAACAAACAAACAAACAAAACCCAAAAAGAAATCTAACCGTTATTGTTGACATTTAGCAATTTCCAAAACTTTACCTGCAAAATATTTAGCAATCTTAGGGATTACAGAGCTAATTTACTGCATGTTGCTACTTCATGTTCCTTAATGCACTGCCAAAGTTAGCTGAAAACAGAAACACACAAATGTGGGGAGGGATAGTAAGAAAAAGGTGACACTTCCCTCTTACTTTATCTTATGCCATCAGATGTTCGCTCTCTATCTACTACTCACTTGCCAGCTTCCCATCTGTTGAGTTACAAAGAACGGGTTCTCCATGGCTTTGGGCTTCCCTAGAGGCTCAGTGGTAAAGAATCTGCTTGCAAAGCAGGAGACATAGGAGAAATGAGTTTGGTCCCTGGGTTGGGAGGATCCCCTGGAGAAAGGAATGGCAGACCACTCCAGTATTCTTGCCTGGAGAACCCCACAGACAGTGGAGCCTGGCAGGCTACAGTCTATAGAATCACAAAGAAGTGGACACTACTGAAGTGACTTAGCATGAACACACAACCAGCTATTTCCAGTGTATTTTCAAGGGGCATCTGAGTTCGGGGCACATTCAAAACCTACATTTGGTTTATTTAAATACCAGAATATTCTTTGCAAGAAAATCAGGAAACAGTATTCTCAGACTATAATTTTGTAAACATGTTTTAAGGTGGTAGGTAGATTTTTAACCTTTCTCCTTTTTTTGTCTTTAAGTGTTAAAAGATAGATTCTATTTAATCTGTTTGGTTTTGGTCAGGAACACATGTTTCCTCATCAATTCTTCATAAGAAAGACATTTTTATGGTGAGAGTAGACATCTCAAATCTCAAATTGAGCTATAAGTCTAATTCTAACATGAGGGATACACAAATAATAAAATATTGCTCTAGGATTTATTTATTAAATGCTAGTTAATTTTACTTTTTCCCTTTTGTCTCTGATGAAATTCTATGATATCTGTATTTTTGTTACATATATATGTATGCATTTAGGAAACATTCTTATATAAATGCATGCATATATATATATGTATTTAGGAAACATTCTTTGGGCAGGTTTTATATATAAGACACTACAAAATGATAGTGACTCATCCTAGCTCATAAGAACTGCTGTGCTAGTGGGAAAGACAAACTTCTAAACACAGAAACAAAACAAAATCATAAATGCAACTCAATACATGCCTATTAAAGGGTTGTAAAAGACTCTATGAGAATAAGAAGTGACTAAATTAGGCCTACTATGAAAATAAGGCCACATTTTAAGATTACAGTGTTTACTTTGCCTTAGCAACCTAAATCACCTTCATCATTATGCATGCTAACTAAGAAGGCAAAAATAAGGTAGAGTTAAGCAGAATTATTTAGCTAATTACTGTGTTTCCAAATCTTAAATCCAGTATTGAATTTCTTCTTTTACAGAAAATTTTGTTATATTTCCATTTTTTAATGATTGCATTAGCTTCTGTTTTTGTTTTCACCAGTGGACAGACGCTTCCAACTTACTTATGGACAAATTAATTTTCGTCTTTGCACTAAGACTTGACATCACACATTTTGAAACAATTAGTAGGTTTTTATAATGGAATGAAATTAGTATTAAAAACATCATCAGTGTTGTAGCGATTTGCCTGAAAAGTATAATTTCCTGAAATGTAGCCAGTAATTTATTTGTTTTTTTCATCTAAAAACCAAATTACCCATGGTAAAAAAGAACTAAATTACTTACAAAGCACTGATTGACTGGAAGACTATATACATACTTTCCATATATATATTTTCTGCTTTGAGATTGGAACGGAGTATGGATAATTTAAAGTGATGTTTGCATTCAGGCTTGAAATATACTCAAAGGTTATATTCAGATATAAGTATATCTGAAGTTTGTAATGAGACGACTTTTAAAATATAATGAAAAATTCTAGTCTGAACAAAACAACAGAGACCCACTTTTCCTTGCTCCTTCCGACTAAGCACATGTATGACCTGCGGAGCTGTAAACCACGGTCACAGCCGTGGACCTCTATACCAAGGCCACAGGATAAAGTCTCAGGGTTAACTGAGCCCCACGGCAACTGCTGCCATGGGCCTCCTGGTCTACGCTGGCCAACTCCCTCACTCCACAGTAGGTAAAATGCCCGCCTATAGCACCTAACCAATCACCTGACGCCACCCTTCCACCTGAAGTTTTCTTTATCTTGCAGCTATAAAAGCTGTCTAGCAACCCGTGAGAGGAGCCGCCTCTGCCTGGCCTCTCAGGAGGCGGGCCCGCTGTATTGGCACTGCCTCATTCTTGCTGCTCTTTGTTGTTAAGAAAGCCACTCTCTTCTGAAATAGTCTGTGTCTGGGATTTTCTTCTTCCAATTTTGCATGGTCCATCATGTAACCTCTGAATATGCTGCAGATGGCAACAAAAAGGAACTCTGAAAGGTAGCAAGAGGAGGGCAGGCTGATTTGGGAATCCAGGGCCAGAGGAACAGAGCAAGAACAGGAGGTCCTACATGCTTCCGTCTTACAGAAGAAGGGCTTGCAGGTCCAGCCCTCGCTGGCCCAAACTTGAGTGGCTCAGTGGTAAAGAATCCACCTGCCAATCCAGGAGATGAAAGAGACACAGCTTTGATCCCTGGGTGGGGACGATCCCCTGGAGGAGGAAATGGCAACCCACCCCCACCCCTGCATTCTTGCCTGGGAAATTCCATGGACAGAGGATCCTGGTGGGCTATAGCCCCTGGGGTCGCAAAGAGGTGGACATAACTGAGCACTCATGCATGTATAAGATCTTTCTTCTACTGAACAGAGCGGGATTCCTCTGGCAACCTCCAAATACCTGACACTCATAAGTGGGATAGTTGAGACGCGGCCAAAAATAAGCAGCCAGAGGAAATACTCAGCAAAGAAGTAGAAACTGTATTAAAGTACTGACTGGAAATTATACAGCTGAAAATGAAAATAAAATCGCACTGGGTGGTCTTGGTAATAGAATGGAGATGACAGCAACTTGAGATTAGACAATGGAATTTACCCAATTGTAACAACAAAGAGTAAAAAGACTGAAAAGAAAAAAGTAAAAGAGCGAGGCTGAATTTTCCTCATTATTAATGGCTGTAAAATGATCAAACTTAGTAAAAATTACAAATCCAAAGATCTAAGAAATTGATAAAATCTCACAAAAGATAAACGAATCTATGCCAAGATGTATTTTGCACTTGCAAAAGCTAAAGACAAAAGACAAATTTGAAAACAGCCAAAAAGAAATAATGCTACCCTTATTAGAGAACACCACTTGGAATGACAGTTAATTTCTCATCAGAAATCATGGAGATCAGAAGGAAGTAACATAACATGCTATTTTACAAGTTTTGAAAGAAAAAACTATCCATCACAAAATCTACATCCATTCATGAAGAGTACTTCTCATATGAAGAAAAACTCAAATAATTTATCACTAACAGACCTATCTTTAACCATTCGCTAAAAGAAGGTCTTCAAACAGAAAGTAATGATAAAAGAAAGATCTTAGAATGCATGAAGGAAGAAGTTACGAAAAGAATTGCATCAGGAATGATGGAGGTGCGATCTAAGGACCTCCAGGCTTGCTGCCTGTACCGAACTATTGCTGCACATTCTGAATTAAAGCTGCTGAAAGACTGATTGCTGAGCTGCCAAAGAGGAAAATAATGTTGAGAACCGGAATTTTTCTCAACTAAAGAAAACACACCTTTCCTAGTAACAGGTAAGGTGCATTCCATAACCCAATTGTATATACAGAACAATTTTACCTTCCAATCCAAATTCTTGGTAAACAATTTGTGCAAAGCTTCATTAGCTTTTTCTTTTTCCTATAAAACCCTTTGCTCCTCTTCCTTTGGTGGGATGCTGTTCTGGGTTCCTCCATAACCCTCCAATTGAAATTCCAAGAACCCAGGTTTATATAGTTTGTAGTTCTTTCTACTGATGAAAGGAATATCAAAAGAATATAAAATAGATGGCTCTTTTCTACATGTTTCATCAATTATATTGGATGATTAAAAAATGATACCATTAATACTCAGAATAATATTTAAAAAGGAGGATTTTAAAGGGCATGGATGGACATAAGAATTATGTGCATCAAAGCAGTAAAAAGTTAACATAAATCAATGGCTATATGTCATATATAGATATAGATATGGTGATAATCAGAGCAATCACTATGTTAACTATACAATGAGAGACATCAAAAACACTATAAAAGTAGATAGAATTCTAGAAAAGATCTAATAACTACAGATGCACAAGAAAGAAAAACGTAGGATGAGGCCTCATAAAACAAATGTAAAGTAACCAACAAAATGGCAGACTTCAGTGCTAACATATCCATAATTACCTAAAATGTAAGTTCTCTAACAGTAACAAAATCAAACTAGAAATAAACAACAGAATGCAACAGGAAAATCTCAAAATATTTAGAAATCAAACAATATACTACTAAATAGTTAATTTGTAAGAAAAATAAAAGGTTTTGAGGGAATTTAAAACCATATAAACTGGAAAAAAAAGAAAAGGAAAATAAATGTGTAAAGCAACTGAAGGTCTTTTAAGGAGGGAAATCTATAGCAATAGATGCTTACATTAGAAACAAGTAAAGGTTTTGTATCAATAATCTAAGTTTCAAACCTAGAAATGGAAGAGTAAAATAAATCCAAGGCTAGCAAAAGAAAGGAAATAATAAAGATCAAAAACCATTGAAAAAATTTAAAAGAAGAGAATGCAGAAATTAGTAAAAACAAAAAGCTAATTCTTTTAGAAAACTCAATACAATTGACAAGACTGTCAAGATGGACAATAATAAACAGATGTAATATTCAGAATGATATAGAAGATCATCAGTATTGAGTGAAATTGAAGATATAACAGCAAATCCTGCAGCTATTGTACAGACAGCAAGGGAATAGTGGGAATAATTTTAGACTCATAATTTTTCTCAAGATCCACAGGCTACCAAAACTCAGTAAAGATGATATTGGCAATATAAGTAGGCTTATAAACACAAAGGCAATTTAATCTGTAATTTGAATGCTCCTAAAAATAAGTTTCATATTTAGTTGATTTTACCGGCCGAAACTATTAAGTGTTTAAAATATAATTTGCAATAATTGTGTGCAATATCCTCCAGAATATAGAATAGGATGGAAAACTTCCCAGTTCATTTTATGAGGTCAGTATTACTGTGATTCTAAAACAAGAAAAAGGCAGTACAAAAAAACACAAACCAATACTTCTTATGACTTTACAGGCAAAATCTTCAAAAAATATTAGCATGCAGTATCCAGCAGTGCATAAAAAGAATAGTATAAATGATCAGAAATATAAGGCTTGTTTAAAATTCAAAAATCAAGCATAACATTGCATCAACAAGACAAAGGAGAAAGATCATACAATATTTTCTATGTCAATTAATATTGATGAAAGACATTTAACAAATTCCAATGCCCACTCATTAAAAAAAAAAAAAAAAGCCTGACAAGTCACCAATAGAAGGAAATTACCTCAGCTCAATAAAAAAGCATTAAAAAATCCTGCTGCTATCAACATACTTAATGGTGAAATTTGGAATGCTTTCCTCCTAAGATCAGGAATAAAGTAAGAATGTCTACTCTATCACTTTTATTCAAACTTTTATCCAAGTATCCACTTCAGTAGGAGAAAAAATAAAAACATGCAGCTCAAAAAGGAAGATGTTACACTCTTTGTCTTTGAGGATGACTTGATTATTTATGTAGAAAATCCACAAAAAATTTACAAAAATTCTCCTAGAACTTTTAATAAGTGAGTTTACCAGGTTTTGGGGATATAAAATCAACACATGGAAATCAATTGCATTTTCAAATGTTATTTACTATCACTCCACATATACTACTTAGCTATTCACTTAACAAAATATTTAAGAATCTCTGCATGCAGAAAATTGCAAATGGGTGATTAAAGAAATACAAGAAACCTAAATAAATGGAGGGACACATGTGGTCATGGACTGGAAATTTCAACATAGCAAACTTGTCAATTGTATCTATGTGTCTGATTCAGTTTCTATCAATACTCACAAGAGATTTTTTCCATCAACATATATAAGCTTGTTGCAAAATTTACATAGAAAGGCACAGGCCATAATATAGTTAAATGAGTTTTGACAAAGAAGAATAAGCTGGGGAGACTTTTACATAACTACAGTGACATTTGTAATGACAAAGCTTTGTAGACATGGTAAGCAGACTGTGACTGACAGGGAACAGGGATGATGGGTGGTTGGGAGGCGGGAGTATTTACAAAAAGGCAGCAGAAAGGATCCTTGCGAGGTTGCCACTGTTTAGAATACTGACTCCAGCAGTGAATGCATGAACCTAAACATGGGATTCAGTTCTATGGAATAACACACACATACACTTGGAAGTGAAACTGAGGAAATATGTCAATATATGTAAGATATTATCTTTGGAGAAATTAGGCAAATTCTGTGAGAGAGAACTCTATATTGCTTTTTAACAACTGTGTGTGAATCCATAATAATCTTGATTAAAAATTCAATTAAAGTATAATAAGAACTCACTGTAGGACCAGGAACAAGAAAGAATTAAAAAATTCTTGTATTACCTGCTTAGCTTCATCTAGCTCACTACATCATATTGCATAGTCAATAAATTAAAACATCTTGCCACCAGGGAAGCCTGTGAATATGGAGTGGGTAGCCTATCCTTTTTCCAGGGATCTTCCTGACCTAGGAACAAACCAGGGTCTCCTGCACTATAGGCAGATTCTTTACCAGCTGAGATACCAGGGAAGACCTCGCTTGCACTTTCTTTCACCTGCTTAGCTTCATCTTGTTTGATACAGTATATTGAGTAGTCAATAAATTAAGACCTCTTGAGGATAACTGTATGTATCTCTATACATTAAATCTGACACTGAGTTTTTCATATTACATAATGCTCAAGAAATGATTAATAAGTAAATGAATAAAATAGAAAAACAAACCTGGGAACATTTATTCAATTTACCCTCATTTTACTGTATGAATTATTCAGAGCCTTTCTAAGGATCAAGAAAAAATATTTAAATTTAATGTAACTTCTTGGAACTCATCAGCCAATAAGTAAATATTTCAATTCCTTTTTGTTTATCTCAAAAAAGATGAAATTGCAAATAAAGAAATTGACACCAAATCCATACTCATATTCCTCCAGCAAATAATTATCAAGGATACTCTGCAAATTTGCTACCTGATAATTAACCACATCTTAATTTGGAAACTTGTTAACTTTTTTAAATCCCATTTGAGCTCAAGGAAGAGGAATGAAAAAGGAGTTATAACTTGATATCATAACTAATGGATCTTTGTCTTGGTGATTCACACCTTAATTTGAGTCTCTGAAAAAAGAATATTTTGATGAATATGCACCATTTTCTGTGTGAAACAGGAAAAAAGATGGGGAGGGGCATATTATGTTCTTTTTCTGTCTATTCTCCTATTACAAGGGAGAAATAGAATGATTGAATTGTGCCATTCAGATAAAGTAAGTAAAAGAAAGGAAATTCATAATCAGTATCTCAGAATTCCTGGCTGATAAGAATTATAATGTGCCCTATATTGGTTGATGGAGAAGATGGTTTTAATTTGCCCTACTTAGTTTTGCTTCTATGAAGCTGGCATTTATGAATCAGCAGTTATTTATTTGGTATCATAATAACCTCTTTTTAATCTTCATTAAGAGACAAAATCCAATTTTTTTGGTGAAATGAAATGACGAACTTGAATGCCTTCACCAGCAGATCTCTGTCCTGATGAGAAATAGGCAAACTGGATTTGTTGAGAAAGAATCAGCATGGGCATAGAGTTGCTCATAAAGTGTTTTGTAAACAATTACTTAAATTACTTTCAAGCTTTAAATAAAAATAAGCCTAAAAGGACATTTAAATATAAAAATATATGTATTTTCCCAAAGAACAATATTAGTAATTAAGCTACTTCAATCCTACAGTTTCAGTGAGTTCAGTCGCTCAGTCGTGTCCGACTCTTTGTGACCCCATGGACTGCAGCACGCCAGGCCTCCCTGTCCATCACCAACTCCCAGAGCTTACCCAAACTCATGTCCATCGAGTCGGTGATGCCATCCAGCCATCTCGTCCTCTGTTGTCCTCTTCTCCTCCTGCCCCCAATCCCTGCCAGCATCAGGGTCTTTCCCAGAGTTAAACTAGTTGCACCAGTTGAACTCTGTTCATATGCTGTATATATTGGGTTGGCCAAAAAGTTCCTTCAGTTTTAAAGTAAAAATAAAAAGACACACTTTTCATTTTCATCAAGAATTTTGTTGGGAAAAAAAAAAAATCTTCACTGCTTTGTTCCACTATCTTCTGGTACTTTTCAGGCAACTTGCTAATTCCACCTTCCTCCAAATTTTTGTCTTTTTGAGCAAAGAATTTTTCCAAGTGGCTTTTACAGTCTTCCAAGGAATTGAATTTTTTTTCCATTAAGATAATTTTGTAAAGACAAAAAAAAAAAAAAAAAAAGGAAATCCGAAAGCACACTTTTTGATGAGTACAATGGATGAATCAGAACTTCTCAGCCAAGCTTTGACAGTTTGGCCAGGTCATCAAAGAAACAGATGGTCTTGCATTATCCTAATGGAAGATTAAACATTTTTCTGGTGACTATTTCCGGATGCTTTTCATTGAATGCTGCTTTCACTAGGTCTAATTGAGAGCAGTGCTTATTGGAATTAATTGTTTGGTTTTCCAGAAGGAGCTCATAACTAGAGGACACCCTTCCAATCCCACCATGTATACAACATCATCTTCTTTGGATGAAGACCTACCTTTGGTGTGGTTGCATTTTTACCTCTCTTGAAATAATAAATCATAATATGCCAAAATGTTGCTTCTTGCTTCCATCTTTAAAATTGAAGTGGCTACACAAAACACTTTTGAACTGTGGTGTTGGAGAAGACTCTTGAGAGTCCCTTGGACTGCAAGGAGATCCAACCAGTCCATCCTAAAGGAGCTCAGTCCTGGGTGTTCATTGGAAGGACTGATGCTGAAGCTGAAACTCCAAGACTTTGGCCACCTGATGTGAAGAACTGACTTATTGGAAGGGACCCTGATGCTGGGAAAGACTGAAGGCAGGAGGAGAAGGGGACGACAGAGGATGAGATGATTAGATGGCATCACCAACTCGATGGACATGAGTCTGAGTAAACTCCGGGAGTTGGTGATGGACAGGGAGGCCTGGCGTGCTGCAGTCCATGGGGTCACAAAGAACCAGACACAACTGAGCGACTGAACGGAACTGAACACAAAATTCACCAATTTCCATTTTTTTTTTTAATGCACACTGATAAAACAGCTATCACAATACTACCTAACAAAACTTTCAAATGAAGTTAAAGACAGCTAAGTACTACCTTATGAAAATAAAAAAAAAAAAAAACAACACTAAATGAACTGTTTGGCCGACACGATATGACACCAAAATATGTAAAATTTTAATCAACTACATTAAAATCACCTGTGACACTTATTTCAAACCACTGATTCTGAGTTACCTCGGGCTCTCACTGAACTTGAATTTGTGCTTTGCTTTGCAACATTTTGTACTCACGGTGTATGTTGACAGTAAATGTGGATTCAGAAACTTACAAGAAATAAGCCCAGCCAGAAAAGAATCTGCAGAACTAACCTTTGCTATTTAATTTATTTATCCTTATTGTTTGCTATGATGTTTCTTTGGCAAGATACTTCTTTTCTAGAAAGGCAAGTTGCCGGCTCCTACTCACCATTTTATCACCCATGGTTGCATCTTCCACATATTTACTAGCCTCTAAAGTTGCCCTAACAATTTTTAGGGAGAAGAGAAGAAAAGAAGGTAGAGAAATCTTTGTTCTTTTCGGGTACTGGGACCCTCTCATCTTCCCTCCTTGTTCTTCAACAAAAAAACAGAGGAAGGAAATAAAAAGTGCCTCTCTGCTGCTAACAGATTCTGCCATGAAGCTTCTATTTCAGCAGCTTCTATTTGTTACACAGTAACATATATATATTCTAGTATGATGTCCAAATAGATACTTCAAAACATCCTTGAGGTTCTGAAGTACTTTAATCTTGTTTCTGTGCTATGTGCATAGGACAACAGTCTATAAGTGCATTCTGAGGATGCTTATAAAGAGGCCTGTGTTAGAGGGGTGTCCACAGCTCCCTGCAGGACTTGGGAGACTCATGGGGGTAAGGCGCCATTCAGTCATCAGCAAACAGTGTTGAGTGCCCACCGTGAGCCTGTGCCTGGGAATATATTAAGGAATCACGATGAAAGGATACATAAAACACAGCTGCTGTCCTCAAGGCTAGGGCGAGTTTTATTGAGGAGACAAACACGAAGACAAGAAAAACGCAGTAAAGAAATATGGGCAAAGAAATGGCTCTCTGGGCATAACAAGAAAGAGAGACAGAAAAGTCAGCCTCCGGGAGCAATAGCCAGAGGTTGGAATATAATTTGAGGAGTGATAATAAATAAGGAAGCAGGCACTGGGGTTCAGACACGGAACAATGAGGTGAAAGCTGTGCTGAATAGTATATTTATCTTGATGTCAACAGAAGCAATTTGAGGAGCTTTGTGATCCTATCTGCATATTTGCTAAGGAATGGAAGCTGAAGTCATAGGGACAAGTTAGGAGTATGTAGCTGTGAGGATAAGAAACATCACTCACTTCAAGAACTGTTAGTGAGGTACAATAAAGATGACCTAGTCATCAATAAGTGTTGGTATATGTAAGCAGAAAGAGCTAAGAAAAGAAGCACAAACTTTCTCTTGGACCTGGAGTGGATGGTTGTGCCTTTTACTCAGATAAGTAACTCCAGATGCAGGTCACACAGGTAACGCTGGAAAAACAGTCCTAGAGAATGCCAGAGTAAGAAAGTGCACGCTGGGAAGGGCGCTTACCTTACAGAAACTCTACATGAAGATGCTTAGAAAAATAGTCAGGAACAGTCTGTAGCTTAAAGTCACTGATTTTGCTTATTTTTATCTATTGAAGGATAAAGGGACTTTTGTAAAACTAACGTGAAACGTATTCTAAGGTTCCTTCACAGATAGGCCTGCTGTCACCCCCTGATAGTCATCGCCCCCCTTTTTGCCCAATGCACAAAGATCATTTGTGTTGCCCATCCTGCCTGAATAAGATCAAGGGCTTAGAAGTGAGTGCTAGCCAGAGAAATCTTGGCAAAGGTGAATCCAGACCCGGCCCCTGAAAGCCTACTCTGCACACTTCTTTCTGTCCTCACATTGCGTCATGACCTAATGTACTAATGTACATTGACCATGTACAATGACCATCATGTACTAATGAGGTGGTCCCACGGGACAGAAGGAGCTCACACACCTGAATGACTACAGGACTGGGCTCCCCTGACAGTCCCAGTGGTCTGTCTCAGGAGCAAGTTAACTGGGTCAGTGCATTGAGATTTGGGGGCTGTTTTAAACATTTTTAATATACCCTGGCTGACAGTGTTGATGCCAGGAATAGTGTCCCACTGTAACAGAAATGTTGACTATGATACTGACTTTGTGATCAGATATTGGACAGAGAAGAAACTGATTTTCAAAGCTAGAAAACTGATCATTCATGTTACATGGGGTGAAATTTTTCATGGCTCAAAACCTCCAATAGCCTGGGAAAAGTCTTCCCAATAGCTCCAGGGGAAGTGGTTGAAAATAATTAAAATCATAACCTGTGTTGACAATTATTAGCTATATCTGGCAAGAGGAAGGTAAGTTCAGAAACTGTTAGACATGGTGCAATAAGAAAGAGAAAGGAAATCAGAGCAGAAAGTAGTCTAGGACTAGTGGCATCGAAGTCTTAAAAGTATGCATGCTTTAAGCAAAGAAAAGGGAAATATACTTGAGAAAACAGCAAAAGCATATTAAAATCCACTTTTTAAGTTTTCTACTTGAACACTAAAGCCTCAAGCTAGTAGCTATTAAGTTAATAGAGATAAATTCTGGGCAAGGATGCAAAGAAATGATTCAGATTTAGGAATTATGGCTATAGGAGTGTTTATGTATGGTTATCGGCACCAAGAATTGATTGAGAAAAATCAGAAGCCTGTTAAGTTATGCAACAGGGAGGAATTATATTCTAAAAGGAACTATGGGTCCAGCTGCTAAAATTCTGACTTTTTTTTTTTTAATCTGCATCATCCAAGAACTATTTCAGATGCGGTCAAAGAAGACTGTTCCAAATGTCATTGCTAGGGTTCATGAAAAAAATGGAAAAAAAAATCCTCTTAAAGATTAGAAAAAGAGCAGAGAATATCTCCCATTGCCAGTGCAGGGACCCAGGGCTCACCCCTCAAGATCCTGGCACCTTTACCAAGCGGCTGAAGACCTTCCCAAAGCTTTCTGTCTTAAGTTATTTACTAGTTATCCTATCCTATCCTAATATAGTATGTTAGAATTGATGAGGGGCACTTTAGATAACAGGGTGATCAGACCAAGAATCACATTCTGACTTAGTAGTAGAAAATACTGCACACTCTCCATGGACTCTGGACCATGGCTAATTCCAGATACTAGATGGTGGTATTTTAGGTTTTCTCCCTTGTGGAGGGGTGGATGCACTCTATAGATGGAGTAAGAATGAGGTGTATATGTGGCTGCCCCAGAGTACATGTGCATAGACTGCAGGCGCCTGATGAAGCCCATTTCCTCCTCTGACTCTTGGACTTCTGTGTGCATGGATGCTACGCCGCTTCATTTGTGTCTGACTCTTTGCAAACCCTATGAACTGCACCCTGCCAGGCTCCTATGTCCATGGGATTCTGCTATTTTCTCTTCCACTTTATAGTTAAACTTAGAGACTGTGTAAAAGCTGATGGCCCGAAGATGGATAGTATATTGTCCTTGACTGCAAGAAGCTGAGATTCTTTGCAATCTGCCTTGTAACATTAGTGAAGCAACTGTGAAGTTACAATTGTATATTATAGACATTAATCTATCCTGATGAATGCATTCTTTTTTAGCAGCTTCAAGAGCTCTAATCATAACTTTTATATTTATTATAAATGGTTTTTTATAAAAGGAATATTATTGTATTTTTATTTTCTGTTGCAGGTTTTACTGATATGTTTGGTTAATCAATATTCAGAGATTTTCCTAAAAGAAAAGACATTGAAGAATGAGGTTAATAATTTTCAGATAATTATACATTAAATATCTAATTTGCCATTAATTACAAGAATAAGAATTGGCCAAATTAATATATGCCTTTAATTACATTAGGTAATTAAATTTCACAGTTTAAAGTGATAATTAGTACATTATTCATGCAATATCCTTTTCGAAACCTGATCATTTTAGGTCGGGGGAAGCAGTATGGTATAACTAAAAATGAAAATTAAGAGTGGCCTTCATCCTTGTCTTTGTCACTTACAAAGTTTATACTTTTTACAAGTAATTCTTCTTTAAGTATCTGGTCTTCACATATTAAAAAAATGAAATTAGAAATACTTATCTTTCAGCTTGTTGTATGGATCAGATAACTTAAGCAATGGAAATGAAAAATTCAGTTTGATAATCACTCAGTGGGAATTATCTATATTCTTTTTATTACTAATTTTCCAGTAATAATTAATTATGAATCAAATTAATTTTTATAATAGTCACCCCCTCAAAATCAAGGAATTAATGTTGGCAAATGTAAAGTTATGGATAATAATATGTTCATTTTAAATACAAGCTTTTGAGATAGGAGAAAATTATTCACTCAAAATCAATTCTACCACAGAATCAAATGCTATTTTTTAATTAACCCTAATACCCATAGATTTAGCATATTTGTATTCATTAAAATTTTTATTTATTCTACAGTATTACTGAACACTTCTCTGTGTACCAGGGATTTTAGTCAGGCTTTAAATGTACATACGAGAGTCATCTGCCTAGAAGTGATGACCATTAAAAAAGAAAAAGGATGAGCTCACCGAAGCAAGAAATGTATAAAGAAGAAAACAAAATAAAAACAGGCCGTTTAGAGTCTAGTAATGAAAACAAGATTAAAGTTGGCAAAAAAAGTGAGGAAAGTACAAAATAATATATTCTTAACCAAAGCCAGATGAGCTTTAAGAGACTGGAATAAACAGTAGTATCAAAAATGGCAGAGGTTTTATGGAGCATAAAAGCTAAGAAAGAAATTGAGAAGACCAATTGCATGAATGTTTCACAAATAAAATGACCTTTTTGAATAACAAAATTCCTCTTAAAGTATGATACATCTTATCCTTTTTATACCTTCTACTTTATCCTGAGATTTCCCCTAACTCTTTCAGATTACATTAAAAAGTTCCATCTCAGTTAGAGGCTGTATTACTCCTAAAGTAAGCATACACTTTTGCACAGCATATTACAAACATGGGCTTCATTTGTCTCTCCTGTTTACTTACCTCTTATACATTCCTTGATTATTGACTATTATTTATTATTTTGCAGTTGCTAGAGTTATCTTCCATTTGGACATGATGCAATCTGAACATATTTCAATCGTTCCTGAAATAAGGATCCTTTAATCTTTGGTCTGAACTTTCCGTAACTTTTATAATTGGTTCTTCCCTTTCAAAATACAGATTCACATGCTGTCTCAGAATCATTTTACTTCTATCCTTTAAAAAATAAGATAAAAGAAAGCCAAAATGCACTTCTCCACTTATAATTAAGAAAAGCCACCAATTATTAAAATTATATTTCAGTGAAACTTGAAACTTTTGAATTGATGTCTCTTATCAAATGTGGACAAAAGGAAAATGCTAATCTAAACTAAACTTATGAAAAGGAACATTCTCTAGCCTGTATTTTCTTTGTCCAATTCTTCCTCCCAGGAGGCAACTATTTTGAATTCCATTTAGTTGATTGTGTTATTTATCTAATATTTTAAATAGCATGCTATTGCTATGTATTTGTTTACTTTTCAGTTTTAAGTGTCGCTTTAGTCCTTCACACTGCAGAAGACCAGGACCTGGTTTTATCACACTATTGCTCTTAGACCCAGGAGAGTGAGGACCCCGCCTTGGCCCCGCACCTCAACCAGCTTGGGTGTCTGCGTGTCTTTCCCCCAGCCAGGACCTTCCTGATTTGGCAGCGCCTCTCAGGAGGAAGACCCAAGTCAGGACGCGGTCTCAAGTGGAAACACGTCCCGCTTTCTCATCTTCAGGGTTCTTTCTCACCTCAGTCTGTGTCCAGGGTCAGGCAGACGTCCCAAAGCTTCAGGATTCATGTCTACAAGCTTTTCCCAGGGGCCTCAGGCCGGGCCTAGCGGCCCAGTGCACCCTAGATTGTGAGTGTTCTTGCTGGAGGATGTGCTGTTTCTTTCCGCGCATCATGAGGCCTTCAGCTGCTACACCACTGTGGTACACTGATTTTCAGCGATACTCACACAAAACACGGAATGCCTTCAGGACTCTGGGCTGCCAATAGTCTAGGGCCCTGGACCTGAGGTTGAAGGAGCCTCAGTCGTGAGCTGTGTGTGAGGATTCATTTATCCTTCCTGGCCTACTGATGCTTAGACCCCAGTGCCGCCTCTGGTTTAGAGCTCCTGAAAGTGGTGGAGCAGCTGTACGCATTCTTTCCCCCGCGGATCCCCGGCTCTGAAACACAGGGCGGTCATCCCACCGTCACTTTGTGCTCTGCACCACCGACAGGTCAGACGTGTGGTCAGGAGTGGCCGTTCCTATTAGTCTTCAGGAATGTCACTGGCAACGTCAGAGGCTCTTCTGATCAACTGCGTCTCCTGCCTCCAGGCTATTGAGTTTTCATAAGTAGATTGTAAAACTTCCTAAGAACAAAAGGCACAACTATTGCATGGAAAATCCCACCCCTGCCTAAGTCCCCTGGCTTTTTGCCTGTCCACTGTGCTGATGGTGAGGCAGAAGGCAACGCTCTCATCAGTATTTAAAGATATCTCATTCTAGGAAGACCTTCACTATCTGAGAAGAGTCAACGTTTTATTCCACTTTCAAGCTAATAAGTTAGTCTGTTACTATTTGAAGGATGGTGGAAGATAAAAAAAAAAAAAAAAGAGCGATATCTAGGTCAGATACAAAAGCCTCTGTTGCTCATAGCAGCGCAAGCAGCATGAATGCACATCCTTCTGTCGGCTCCCAGACCACCCTCCAGCTTCCACAGGGTGCGCGGAGAGGAGGAGAGGACGCACGGATGCAGACCTCCTATGGTGGGCGGTGGACACCCATGCCTTTTGTGTGACGTAAGACAGTATTTCTTCCTTACGAAAGAGCATAGTAGTGGATTCTAGTTCTATGCTATAAAATTCCAAACTGTAAATTTAATAGAAGCAGAAAAGAGAGTATCATTTAGGTTTTCCTTCTGGATGAAACTTGCAATTGTGATCAACGTTAAAGAAACTCAGTAATCTTTGGGAGAATTATTGAAAGGGAGTGCTCACTGGTAGAACCATGGATGACACAGTATCATGAGTAAAAATGTAACCAGTATTCATTAGTATTAAGAAAACGTAGATGCAAAAAGGTTTACGTTCTTTTAGTACAAATAGATCCCAGGGAGCCATAATATTGCAAGATACAATGGTGTTGCACGTTTTCTTGTGTTGCAACTAGCAAAATTAGCTAGGAGGGACACAACTGAATATAGTCAAGAGAGGGGCTTTTAGACAGTAAGGAAAAGAATGAAATAGCTCCTGGACCTCAACAGAATGAAGATGCTGCCTTGAGACTGTGAGGGCTCTTCGTTCTCACTGCCTGTACAATGATCAATGCATAAGCACCTTCCTCTGCTCATTATGTATAAATCTTCATAGACTGTGTCACACTCGGGCCCATGACTTGTATAAGGCAGTGTTGCTATATTCAGTCAACATTAATGTAGGTGCATCCATACATATATTGTACTTTGTTCCCATGTCTTGAACCCCCCGTTAAAATGTTTTTTTCTTCTGTCTGAAGACTTATTTTGGGCAGAGTGTTCTCACTGATTTCTGAATCTGCAGTTTGATGTTGTTCCTTTGCTATGTGGTTTGGTTTTGTTTTGTTTAACTCTCTCAAGTCTTCAGACTTGACTCCTGGCCTGTTTCCTTCTAGCGCCGCATTATATGTCCTTAAGAGCCTCCTGGACTTCCGGCAGCGGTGGGGCCCTGCCTGCCCTCCCCGGCTGCGGGGCGCAGGCTGGGGCGGCCTCCCACTGAGTTCCCGCAGCGGGCAGGCCCGAGGAGGCGTGGGGAGCAGGCCGCCCCGGAGAAACCACCCGGCACAGAGACGGATTGCAGGCGGTGCCCCCGTTTACGCCATCAGCCTTCGGGCGCTTGTCTCGGCCGTGGGGGCCCTGACCCCGGCCTCGGCTGCGACCCCCAGGGCCTCCTGACCGTCGACCCCTGGTGCCTGGGGGGTCCAGCCTCGCCCTGCCGCGCCCGACGCACTGTTTCCTTGGAGGCAGGTGGGCATCCTCTACGTGGCCGAGCGGGCCCTGGGCTGGGGTGACCTTCTGGGCCAGCGGCAGAATGCAGACTGCCTGGGGCCGAGGTGATGCCCGCCGGAGCCAGGGCCAGCCTGGCATGCTCTGCGTGCACATCCGGTGAACCTGGATCCAGCGCATCCAGCATCTGCTTCCAGGGGAGCAGACCTTCTGCCTCAGCCTGGGCTCCGGACACCTCCTGGTCCGGGGCCTCCCCTGCGGGGGTTTAATATAAAATCTATTTCAGAGAAGAAGATAAATGTCCAGCACCTTAGTCCCTTTAAATACATATCAACCCATGATTGTTCCTAATTGCTTTTACAAGAAGAGTCGGACACATTATCAAATTCAACACCAAAGCACAAGCCACTCATTGACATTAATATAGTAAGAAAGTCAAGTAGCTATTTTGTTAACAAACATTCATATTTATTTCCAAGCATTTCTGGTGTTTCCAAATTTGTAAGAGGAAAAAACACCAAGGAAACAATTATCTCTTAGAGATACACATATTCAACAGCTTTGCTCTTTATGCTATTGATTCAAAAGTCTTGTTATCAGAGTTTTAGGCAATTATTAAAAGTATTGCCAACAGTCTCCTAGTCACAATGCATTCTGTGCATTAAACCAAAATAGTTATTGCATTGTATCAAGCTGTAAGTTGAAAACAGAAAATATGCCTTCAAAATAATCAGCATCAAAAAACTGAGTGATTCCAACAGGGTATAAAATAGTGAATTACATTGCTTTATGAATAAAAGATAATTTACCAATAAATATCAACACTTTAAGTAGTTTTAAATATGTGCATATCAATAATCTCAGATATCCAGATGACACCTCTCTTATGGCAGAAACCCAAGAGAAACTAAAGATCCTCTTGATGAAGTTGAAAGAGGAGAGTGAAAAAGTTGACTTAAAGCTCAATATTCAAAAAACGAAGATCATGGCATCCGGTCCCATCATTTCATGGAAAATAGAAGAAAACATTCGAAACAGTGACAAACTTTATTTGCTTGGGCTTCAAAATGACTGCAGATGGTGACTGCAGCCACAAAATTAAGAGACGTTTGCTCCTTGGAAGAAAAGTTATGACCAACCTAGATAGCATATCAAAAAGCAGAGACATTACTTTGCTGACAATTGTCCATCTAGTCAAAGCTATGGTGTTTCCAGTAGTCATGTATGGATGTTAGAGTTGAACCATAAAGAAGCCTGAACCCTGAAGAACTGATGCTTTTGAACTGTGGTATTGTAGAAGACTCTTGAGAGTCCCTTGGACTGCAAGGAGGTCCAACCAGTCCATCCTAAGGAGATCAGTCCTGGGTGTTCATTGGAAGGACTGATGCTGAAGCTGAAACTCCTTACTTTGGCCACCTGATGCGAAGAGCTGACTCATTTGAAAAGATCCTGATGCTAGGAAAGATTGAAGATGGGAGAAGGGGATGACAGAGGACGAGACTGTTGGATGGCATCACTGACTCTATGGAATTTAAAATTTAAATTAGTATTTAAAATTTAAATTAAGTATTTACTGAAGAACAAATTCAACTTGTGGAAAAGAAAATCTAAAGGAAGTGACAGAAAATTATAAGACCCTAATTAAAGAAATCAAAGATGACATAAACAGATGGAAAGATATTCCATGTTCCTGGGTAGGAAGAATCAATATTGTGAAAATGACTATATTACCAAATTCAATCTACAGATTTAATGCAATCCCTATCAAATTGCCAATGGCGTTTTTCACAGAACTAGAACAAAAATTTTTACATTTCATATGGAAACACAAAAGACCCTGAATAGCCAATGCAGTCTTGAGAAAGAAGAATGGAGTTGGAGGAATCAAGCTTCCTGACTTCAGGTTATACTACAAAGGTATAGTTATCAAGACAGTACAGTACTGGCACAAAAACAGAAATATAGACCAAAGGAACAAGATAGAAAGCCCAGAAATAAACCCATGCACCTATGGGTACCTTATCTTTGACAAAGGAGGCAAGAATATACAATAGGGCAAAGACAATATCTTCACTAAGTGGATCTGGGAAAACTGGATAGCTACATGTAAAAGAATGAAATTAGAGCTCTTCCTACCACCATACACAAAGATAAACTCAAAATGGATTAAAGACCTAAATGTAAGACCAGAAACTATAAAACTATTAGAGGAAAACATAGGCAGAGCACTCGATGACATGAATCAAAGCAAGATCCTCTATGACCCACCTCCTAGAGCAACAGAAATAAAAACAAAAGCAGACAAGTGGGACCAGATTAAACATAAAAGCTTTTGCACAGCAAAAGAAACTGTAAGCAAGATAAAAAGACAAGTCTCAGAATGGGAGAAAACAATAGCAAATGAAACAACTGAGAAAGGATTAATTTCCAGAATAAACAAGCAGCTCATATAACTCAATGCAGAAAAACAAACAACCCAATCAAAAAGTGGGGAAAAGACCTAAACAGATGTTTCTCCAAAAAAGATATACAGATGACTGACAAACACATGAAGAGTTGCTCAGCATTGCTCATTATTAGAGAAATGCAAATCAAAACTACAATGAGATATCACCTCACACTGGTCAGAAAGGTCCTTATCAAAAAGTCTGCAAACAATACATGCTGGAGAGGATGTGGAGGAAAGGGAACAGTCTTGCACTATTGGTGGGAATGTAAATTGGTACAGCCACTATGGAAGACGGTATGGGGATACCTTAAAAAACTAGGAATAAAACCACCATGTGACCCAGCAATCCCACTCCTAGGCGTATACCCTGAGGAAACCAAAATGGAAAGAGACACATGTATCCCATTGTTCATTGCAGCACTATTTACAATAGCTAGAACATGGACCTGACCTAGATATCCACTGGCAGATGAATGGATAAAGAAGTTGTGGTACATATACATAATGGAATATGATTCAGTCAAAGAAAGGAATGCATTTGAGTGAGTTCTAATGAGGTGTATGAACCTGGAACCTATTATACAGAGTGAATGAGTCAGAAAGAGAAAGATAAATATCATTTTCTAACACATATATATACAGAATCTTGGAATACGGCACTGAAGAATTTATTTACAGGGCAACAATGGAGAAACAGACATAGAATAGACTTATGGACATGGGGCGAGGGGAGGAGAGGGTGAGATGTATGGAAAGAGTAACAAGGAAACTTACATCACTGTATGTAAAGTAGATAGCCAACGGGAATTTGCTGTATGTCTCAGGAAACTCAAACAGGGTCTCTTCATCAACCTAGAGGGTGGGATGGGGAGGGAGATGGGAGGAGGTTCAAAAGGGAGGGGACATATGTAGACCTATGGCTGATTCATGTTGAGGTTTGACAGAAAGCAGCAAAATTCTGTAAAGCAATTATCCTTCAATAACAAACAAATAAATTTTTAAAAAAGGAAGTGAAAGGAGGGAACTATAAGCACAGATGAAAGCAATTCAGGTCGTTGTGCAGCATCAATACATATGTATTTAAATACTCAATTAACTAGCAATTGACAAAGGTACTGATTCAGATTAGCTTCCAGTCAAGTTTACGAATACTAACAACCTCAATTAAGCTTTTTAAGATAATTAAAGGATTAACCAAGAACTAATAACACTCTTTCAATTTACTTCCTCAACAAGAGGGGTGGGTCACTGTTGTTTACAAGCTGACTGTGAGAGGCTCCTTGTGCCTTATCTATTTACAGGCACAGAAAGAATAAAAGATCTGACAGTTAAAAAAACATAGTTTTAAAATGTAAGAAATAAAAGAAATACAAAATACTAATTGAATCCTGGATAAGGAAAAATGTTGTTTAGTTGCTAATTCACGTTTGACTCTTTTGCAACCCTATGGACTGTAGCCCACCAGGCTCCTCTGTCCCTGGGATTCTCCAGCCAAGAATACAGAGTGGGTTGCCGTTTCCTTCTGCAGGGGATCTTCTCCACCCAGGGACTGAATCCTAGCCTCCTGCATTGCCAAGTGTGTTCTTTACCACTGAGCCACCAGGGAAAGCAGGAAAAAGATACTAAACTGTGTAAAATTAAAAGTGGAGTTCTTGTGACGTGTCACTTTGCTCATTCTTAAATAAGCTGGAATTTTTAGAAGAAGAAGGAAAAAAAAAGGTTATCCAAAGGAATGACCACCATAAATAACCATGGATTACAGATTCAAAAGTAGGGTGTATATGGCCATTATTATCCAAGGAAAAGAGCTTACAAAAATGAAATACAAAAACTCTCTTTTTATTACTAATAAAGATGTGCTTTTGGGTTTATTTTATTATATTATTCAAATTATCCTCCTAGTTCTTATTTTGGTCTTGGAGTCTCAACTAGTTTGGTACTGGTGTCTAGACTGCAGGCATTAAAAAAAACTATTGGAGTACAGTTGATTTATAAAGTGTTAGTTTGAGGTGTATAGAAAAGTGAATCAGCTATACATAAACATATACACACTCTTTGAAGAATCTTTTCCTATATAGGCCATTACAGAGAACTGAGTAAAGTTTCCTATGCTGTACAGCAGGTTCTTATTAATTATCTATCATACATATTATAGTGTGTATATGTCAATCCCAACCTCCCAATTTACCCTCCCCAGACTTCCCTGATAGCTCAATCAGTAAACAATCTGCCTGCAATGCAGGAGACCCAGGTTCAGTCCCTGAGTTGGGAAGATACCCTGGAGAAGGAAATGGCAACCCACTCCAGTACTGTTGCCTGGAAAATCCCACGGACGGAGGAGCCTGGCGAACTACAGCCCATGGGATTGAAAGAGTAGGACATCACTTAGAGACTAAACCACAAACCTATTTATCCTCTGGTAACACTAAGCTTGCTTTCTGCATCTGTGATTTTGCTTCTGTTCTGTAAATAAGTTCACTTATATCCGTTTTTTTAGATTCCACTTGTAAGCAACATCATGAGATATTTGTCTTTTTGCATCTTACTTACTTCACTCAATATGACAATCTCTAGGTCCAATCTTGCTGCTGCAAATGGCATTATTTTGTTCTTCTTTATGGCTGAGTAATATTCCATTAGGGACTTCCCTGGTGGTTCAAGGGTAAAGAATTCATCTGTCAATGCAGGAGGTGTAGGTTCAATCCCTGGGTCGGGAAGATCCCTTTGAGAAGGAAATGTCAGCCCACTCCAGTATTCTTGCCTGGGAAATCCCATGGACAGAGGAGTCTAGTGGGCTTCAGTCCATGGGGTATTGAAAGACTTGGACAAAATTTAGTGTCTAAACAGGAATAATATTCCACTGTACATGTACACCAAATTTTCTTTATCCATTCTCCTGTTGATAAAAATTTAGGTTGCTTCCATGTCCTGAATGTTGTAAATAGTGCCACAATGAATATTGGACGAACATTGTAATGAGTATCAATTATGGTTTTCTCCAGGCGCATGCCAAGGAGTAGGATTGCAAGGTCGTATGATAGTCCTATTTTTATTTTTTAAAAGAAACTCCCTTCTGTCCTCCATAGCGGCTGTACCAATTTACATCCCCACCAACAGTGTAGGAGAGTTCCCTTTTCTCCACACCCTCTCCAGTATTTACTTTTTATAGATTTTTTGATCATGGTCATTCTGATTGGGGTCAGGTGATAACTCGCTGTAGTTGATCTGCATTTCTCTGACTTTGAGCATCTTTTCATGTGCTTTTTGGTCATCTGTATGTGTTCTTTGGATTATTTGTTTCTTTGATATTGAGTTTCATGAGCTGTTCATATATATTGGAGATTAATCTCTTGTTGGTTGCTTCATTTGCAAATATATGATGCAATTCTGATACTTGCTTTTTAAGTAATGGAATGAGGTAATTAATTAATTGGAGAAAAAGCATCATCTTTTATTATTTGCATGTCATCTTCTATTTGCTAGTGTCCTTTTTGCTTACATTTTAATATTTTGTCAAGTGATGATTTGCTTCAGTTCTAATTCAAGACAGAATTTTTCAAGTACTTATACTGATCAATATTTGAATATTTCTTTTACTCTGGTATCGATTTGTCTGTATTGAAAATTTGATGCTTTTGTTTCAGTATGGCAAGAGAGTTGAAATCTATCACTGATCTAAATATAGGCATAAGATGGATTATTTAGGGAAAATAAGATTTACAATAATTGTCCAGATGAAATGTGAAAAGTATTAAAATATCTTATATTGCTCAAACTTGTCACCTTGCAAATGACTAAAGTATACCTATTGTCAAAGACATATCAACAGGATACCAGGTAGTATGGAGCTTTAAAATTAGATATAAACAAAAGAAAGGGATGTAGACAGTGAACTAAAAGTAATATGTATAAAATATATAAAAGAAGTGAAATTTCAAGAAAGTATTAAATAGAATAATACAAAAAGTAGGCATTTATGAAATCAAAAGGGAGAATAAATAATGCAATGTGTCAAGTGTTGAATTATGAACACTTTAGAGAAATGCAGCACAAATTTTAACAGTAAACTGTTTAATTTGATGCAAATTAAATATTTCACTGACCCAAAGACTGAAGTTGAAAAATAAGCATATAATTTTTTCATATTGAGTAATTTATAATGAAAACTTGATGTGTTTGCTTTAATAGACCTGCAAGATGTTGTGAAGAAACAGATACCCTAGGAAATAAAATATGTGATATACTCATGGAAAATAGAGTACAGTACATTATAATCTATATAGTAGAATAGATATAATCTCATGGAGATTATTAGAAAATATGGAAACTACATCATTTTTTGATGAGATTGATATTGAGAGAAACTAAGGTTTTGTTTTTGTTTTTTTTTTTCTCTTATAGTCTGTGTTTTAAAGCATGTAAGTTAAACATTTAGGTGTAAATGGACATTACATGATAGGTGATAGATAAGTTGATAGATAATATATAGAACATTCCAATTTAATTTTATTTTTGAAAAAATATAGTTTTAATAAAATGTTCAGCCAGCAATGATGAAGCACTCATCAACACTTTAGGTTAATTCATTTTATCATTGACTTGCTAAAAATACTATATAGGTCAATAACAGTTATTATTTTCACAGGGATTTGGCTACAAGATAATTATACCAACTGAATTATTTACCTACAATTTTCAAAATTTAAGAGTAGAAAGGAAAAATAGAGATCTATTCTAATTACTTATTAGCTTAATTATTAACTATTTTTAAGCATATATCAACTTTTCTAACTTGAAGTCAAATAAGTTATGATAAAAATTCACAGATTTCTAGAACAAAATATAAAGATTATTTAGTTATGTGTAAGTCTGTTATCAAAGATGACAGACACTGAAATTTTGAGTTTTAAATGAAACACCAGTTGTCATAAACTAAATTTGTTGAGAATAGGTGCCTTAATGTCTTCAGCATTGATAAACATGGAAGAAATAGATATATGCCACAGTCTCAGCCTTCAGTATTTACATACATTGGGGACAACCATAAGTTTATACCTGAAATCAGAATGCAATGTTTTAAGTCCTCTGCAGTGTGAAAAAATCCATGGAATAAATAGATTCGTTAATTCAACAGGCACTTATCCACTGCGTATCATGAGCCTGGTAATAGAGAGACACGGCAGTCTTTCAGGCGGACAGGGCTTTTCATGGAAATGATGTTCCTCCAAACAGGTGACCGGAGTTTTATCAGAAGAAAGAACAGGAGAGAAAGAACGTGTGGGTTGGTGAGAAAGCTTAGGGGTCTGACGTCCGTGGAAACACTGAGAAAATCAGGTAGTCTGATGTAATTTTCTTGGGGAGGGGGGTGGTACAGGAAACAAAGACTTGGAATTGACACTTAAATATTAAAACTTTTCAATCCAGCCAGTATATTCATGAAAACCATTGAAAAGGTTTATGATAAAATAAATATAAAATATTGTTATAGTAATCTCAGGTATTCTGAAGATTTTCACAATAACTTTTATGAAAGAAAGTGAAAGTGAAGTCGCTCAGTTGGGTAGGACTCTTTGCGACCCCGTGGACTGTAGCCCGCCAGGCTCCTCTGCCCGTGGAATTCTCCAGGCAAGAGTTCTGGAGTGTGTTCCCTTTCCCTTCTCCAGGGGATCTTCTCAGACCAGGGATCAAATCCAGGTCTGCCGCATTGCAGGCAAATTCTTTTCTGTCTGAGCCACCAGGGAAGCCCTATAGTAATCTCATGTGTTCTGAAGATTTTTTACAATAACTTTTACAAAATAGTTCAAATTTTATTTCCTGAAGTTATTTCCTTAAAAAAATTTCCAAGGAAAAATAGACTGTGACTTGACTTCTCCTGCTCTACAACTTCTTTTATTCATATAACTTCCCTGTTCCCGCATTCTGTGTGTATGTGTGCATGTGCGTGTGTGAGCCAGTCATGGGTCTGACTGGGTATCTTGCTATTCATGGAGCTGGATTTATCTCTTTTTATGTTAGGCATCCAAGCTCTTCAATCTTAGGTAAAATAATGCGCGGCCCTTACATAGCACTGGACTCTGGCCAGTTCTCTTTTTAGAAGTCCGCTTAAGATTCAGAACCTTCTCTTAGTTGTGTCCTTATTTTATTCTGGCTCCCATGATCTATCAATACTTTAGGTAATAGAGTTCTTGGAAATTGAAGGGCACAGTGATATTAAACAGTGTATTTAAATGTAAAGTACTTAAATGTAAAACTTGACCCAGGTTTGATATTAGATTTCTATTCTAATATAGGTGGTAAAGACCCTTTAGAAGCCAAACTTAAACTGGTGTAAAGCTATAATAATAAAACATTGATCCTGAAGTGTAAGACACTGTGAGTGTGTTTTCAATAAACCTGTTGTTTTCTATGCAATTCACCTCAGAACAAAGGGTTGCTTCTATTGAACTTTTTTGAAGTATTGCTGTCAACCAACATTTTAATATCAAAACTTTCTTTGTGTACCAAACCCTTCAGTGATTAAAATAACAAAGCATATATACCATCCATACCTTTATTGGTTTGATGATGGTGATGCCTCTCTAGCATTCCACAGGCATTCTTCCATTCATGAAGACCTATAGGACTGAAACTCAAAAATCTCAAGAGCTTATTATTAAGGCACTAGGCAATATATTTAAATTGAAATGTAAAGCTGTGTTCTCAAATACCAGTATTTAACAAATGATTGTATAAATAATATTAAAATATTACTATTCTGGAAAAGGGTAATGTAGAAAATATTTTCTTTCATTTTTTAAAAATCAACACTTTCAAGATAATAAACCATGTTTTCTTTTTAATAATGCTTTGAGCTTGTGCTGAATGACAACAACAAATAGAAGCTCCTAATAACTTTCGTTTCTATATTCTTATTATTGTTCTGGCTATCTGTGAATAAAATGATTTATATGGTATAAAACATTAACAACCATAACCTGAAATGTAAAAATATATATTCTTGTATATATGAATTCTTGACCTCTGATACTTTTTAAAAATTTTCATGTCTATATATTGTTAATCTTACTAAATATATATTTTAATGGATTACAAGAAAAATAAGAAATGGGAAAATATGTATATCTTAACTCATAATAGATCTTAGTATATGAATTGAGGCAATATAATTAAAAAAATATAGAATCCAATGTTATGTGACCTTAGCTGAATATATAAGAGCAATTAGGAAAATGTCAGCTTCTTTAAGTTTCAAATGTCTACAACTTAATTAGTTGTTTTTTTATTTGGATAACATGCCATATGCTTGCTTCAAGATTATGAAAATGAACTTGTCACAAATAACAATTTTAATGAAGAGTATCAGATATGTGATTTGTCTAATATCTCAGGATCAGAGAATAATTTTTAACATCTTCCTGTTCATATAGCCAGTAACAGACTCACAGCAGGAATATTTCCATTTTAAGCAATGAGAATGACTTACAGTTACAGCATACGTGTGCATCATAGCTGGTGGGCAGAACTATAACATATAAACATAAACAGCCATAGGCTTATAGGAGTCTGTACTATGTACAGACTTATAGGAGTCTCCTATGTACACCTGATCAAAGTGCGTCTGCACAAACAATGAACATAGTGTAAAGAAGTATCTGTATTCATTCCTGAGCTAGGCCTATATTTAGTTCACATATTCTTTTATTGGTGAAATTCTAATATAGAGCAAAGTCGGGGTTGATGAAAATTGTAACTTTTATTGTCATTACTGATTGTAGTGTATACATGTTAATATAATTTCTTAAATTTCAGGTAAATAAAAACTAAGCTTTAAATTGTTAGAGACAATTATTTTTGATAATATAATGGCAAACATGTATGATTATGCATTTATTGACGCCCAAAAAACTGTAAAACCGAAAGGACAAACTTAATGTGAACTATTGATTTTACTCAATATACTGATGCTAATTAATTATTTCTAACAATTGTACCACAGTTAGGGAAATTGTGTGTTAAGGTAAGGGGTAGATGTGAACATTAAATACAACCTGCTCAATTTTTCTGTAAACCTAGTACTATTCAAAAAATAGAGTATGTTAATTAAAAAATAATTAAATTTGAGAGTTAAACAGGAAAAGGATTCTTCATTCAAAGCTATTACAACAGAGAAGAGAGATTGAACTTAACCCCCTTGAAAGAAAAAGCTAGATGATTTATAAACCCTGGGGTGAGGTAGCTATTAGGGCCCTTAGGGAAGACTTGGTCATTGCAATTAGGCCATCACTGCTTGCTAATTGTCCCTTATAAGCTTCTACCCTCCTTAGTTCAGTTAAGCCACTGAGTCGTGTCCAACTCTGCAACCTCATGGACTGCAGCATGCCAGAGCTCCCTGTCCATCGCCAACTCCTGGAGCTTACTTGAACTCATGTCCATCAAGTCGGTGATACCATCTGACCATCTCATCCTCTGTCATCCCCTTCTCCTCCTGTCTTCAATCTTTTCCAGCAACAGGGCTTTTTCTAATGGGTCAGTTTTTTGCATTAGGTGGCCAAAGTATTGGAGCTTCAGCTTTAGGATCAGTCCTTCCAACGTACATTCAGGAGAGATTTCCTTTAGGAAAGACTGGTTGGATCTCCTTGCAGTCCAAGGGACTCTCAAGAGTCTTCTCCAACACCACAGTTCAAAAGCATCAATTCTTCGGTGCTCAGCTTTCTTTATGGTCCAACTCTCACATCTGTACATGACTACTAGACAAATCATAAGGGACAGTGAAATCAGCACATTATCTACTTCAATGATTAGATCCTTAATGAGTGGTTCCCAGGTCTTTGAGAAAGACATTCCTGGATTGTAAAACTGAGTAGAGGCTGGAGTAAGATTTGTGTCTCCAAAGGCAAAGGAAAGAGTTTGCAATTACAGGTTTTATAAAGTAAATTCTCTAAGAAAGGGGAGGTCAGGAACCTGTAACCAGGAAGAAAACTAAGATTTAGTCAAGGGGACTTTGAAATGCTCTTGGTCACAATATACGAAACACTGAAGAGCACAATACAGAAACACTGAAAAAATTTCCTGAAAAAACGTAGATCATTAACTTTAATCCACAGTCCGATAGAGCTTAGTCACTTTAGCCTGCCCCTATAGCATAAACTTGAATGCAAAATTATATTATCCAACTTTACCTAAGTTAGCTGTTAGTAGAACTTGAAACAGCCATAATTATTTCTACTTAATTAGTCTAAATGGAAAACTTTTCTGAGCATTGTCTTCCTTGAATTTACAAAATATAATTGCATTTTCTCTTTCATATACATTCAACTGTCAGCAGAGTGAAGACAAACACTTTGTTTTTAAAGATTTGTGGCACACAGTTCAAGTTGCAATCTGCAGTACTATAGAATTTTCCAATAATTCAGAAGCAGAAAATAGCTTAAGAAATGTTATCCTTGGGCTATTTATGTCTTTGGCAAGGAAAGTTCATTTAATATAATTATTCATTCTTTACATCTTTACATGGAACATGTCAGTCATCAAACTACTATCCTTAGGCAGTAAATTTTAAATTCCAGGAAGTGGATCTCTTGAAAGAAAATCTAAATAAGATTTTGAGCCAGCATTAGGCTATGAACCACTAGTCAAACTTAGATTTCAGTCATCTCTCTAGTGATAGTGAAGTATATGAAAATAATGAGATTGTTAATAGACTAATGTGATTGTAACACCACTCCATTCTCAGAGCTCCAGAATTTCTTATCAACTTATGAACAATTTATGACAGAATGTTATATTTTCATTACAGAATGTTATATTTTCATTGTGGAGATTTCAAAATTGTTTGAAAACATGTTGTTAACTGAAAAAAATATTGAGGAATATATATTTAATTATATAATTAATTTGTCTAATTAGTGGAAACTTTCCATAGTAACATTCATGAACAGATGGAAAGTATGCATATTAATTTGCAAAAGGTGGAAAGCTAGCTCAAAATAATTTAAAAGGGTGGAAAATGTATAATCAGGCAAATATTAACAAAGGAAAGAGAGTGAAACTCTAATATTCACACACACACACACACACACACACACACACACACTTCTAAAGATAGGACATCTATTTTCCAATTCACCATGTTGAAGAGCATCTCCTCTGCACCTGTAATTGCTGACAAACTTCTGAAAGAAAGGTGGAATTTCTCCTTGGGATGTTTTTCCCAACCATATGGACAATCTAGATTGCTTGCTAGGATATATATTGCCCATCTTTTAAAAAATAATGAAAAATAATGGCATATTAAACAACTTGTGTTTCCAATAAACAGATCGGTTTTCCCCTACTTGATTCTTTGCATGAGATGTAGGTAGCTTGCAGATCTTCCTTCTCTGAGAGAGTCTAGACATGATGACGGTTGCCTCCATCCTGTGCCCCTAGGACTCCGTTTTTGCTCATTATTCCCTCTATGACAGCTTTTCCACAAAAGTACACGGTTCCACGGTCACCTTGCTGTTGTCTAGTCACCCAGTCATGTCCGACTCTGATTCCATGGACCGCAGCACGCCAGGCCTCCCTGCCCCTCACCATCTCCCGGAGTTTGCCCAAGTTCATGTTCATTGCATCAGTGATGCCGTCCAGCCATCTCATCCTCTGATTCCCTCTTCTCTTCTGCCCTCAAGCTTTCCCAGCATCAGGGACTTTTCCAGTGAGTCATCTGTTGCCTCAGATGGCCAAAATACTGGAGCTTCACCTCAGCATCAGTCCTTCCAGTGAGTACGGAGGGTTGCTCTCCCTTAAGATTGACTGGTTTGTTTTCCTTGCAGTCCAAGGGACTTTGAGGAGTCTTCTCTGGCACCGTAGTTTGAAACCATCTGTTCTTTGGCGTTGTCTTCTTTATGGTCCAACTCTCACAACCGTACTTGACCTCTGGGAAAATCATAGCCTTGACTTTTGCTGACCTTTGTCAGCAGAGTAATGTCTCTGCTTTTCAATACACTGTCTAGGTTTGTCATAGCTTTCTGGCACGTAAATGGCACCTAAATGGATTATCAGACACTAAGCATATTGTTTCCACATGATTGTAGAAAGAAAACCCTTGATGAAGCTAAGTCTAAGGACATGGTTGGGGCTAGGATGCATTGAAAGAACAAGAGGAAAGTTGAGAGAAGCTTTGTCTGGATCAGAAAGTAGTTTCAATGCATTGGAATAGAATGGGTAGACTCTATTGTCATTTTGTTTAAATTGTTTTAGATTTAAAGATAGACTCTGGATTTGGTTACAGACTTTTATTTCTTTGATTGGGTTCATCCATTTGGTTTTGGTTTAGAGAATGTTGACTGCTTAGGTTCAGACTTTTTCTCATATCAATATTATCCATATACTTTAATAAAACTCTGTTCCTCCCCAGATGGTAATGAACTCCTCTGCATTTTAGAATTTTTATCATAATATTTGTTTTAAATTATCACCTGAGGGGTAAAATCGTTAGATAAAATATTTCAATTCTCACTAAGCTTCCTTCATGCCTTAAAATTCTTTATTTTTACATGAACTTGTGATACATAATTTATGTTTATAAATCAGAAATTCTGTCTTCCCGGCAGGATTTAAGGTTGTAGACAAAAGCATGGATTTTCTTGAGAATCTTCCCCCCAATCATTAATGAAAATATAAAATAGTGTTTATTTTAAATATAATTCTTAAGAAATCCTTCTGTTTATTCAAGAAACAAAAATTAATACATTTTAATCTAATGATCTAAAAGATAAATACTTATCTTGTTCTCAGTATTTTTCAGTGCTGTGGGAAATAAAATATGCATTATTAAGATCCTTTGCCAGGAGCAACCTCAGGTGCTTAAATCATTCAATAATGCTTGTATCAAGCAAAGAAATGTAAAATTAAAGGCAAAACTAGAATGACTGGGATAAACATTACATACTGGGATTATGGAATTTGAAGAACTCTTCCCAGAGTATATAATAAAGAAGATGTACTATAATTGGAATAGCACATGATAAGTTCAGTAATACAGATGAAAGCAAAAGGGGGTAGATGTCTCTTCTGGTGAATGTTAGAAAGGAGGATACAATTGAATGAATCTTGGGGGATGAATACAAATTTCCTAGATAGGAAATGGTTTCTGGTTGTTTCCAGCAGAAGAAACAACTTCGGTAGAGGAAAGAATGGTCAGAGAAATTTGCCCCATTGAGAAACATTAGCTAGCATGTGGATCATAGGGTAGGTGACAAAATGCAATTTGAATAGCTAGAGTTGATCCTTCTTGTGAAGGGTTGTAAACTGTTATGAGTGAAGCAAAGGGGGATCATTGAATGCATTAAGCAAGACAACAATATGAACACATTTGAATCTTTTGCAGCCATAGGGTAAGTCTACATTAGGAACAAAGGATACTACAGATAGACAAATCAGTTAGATTAATACAATAGATAAGAAATGATCAGAGATTGGGTAGAGTGTTAATACAGCTTTAAAATAATCCTATGGTATTCAAGCCTGTTTTACAGATGATATGATATAACCAGGGCAGGACAATATTGTTCCTTCAAAGATATCTAAATTTTAATCTGTGGAACTTGTGAGTCTGTTAATTTACATAATAAAGGGGGCTGTGTAAACAAGATTAAGTTAAATATTTTAAGGTGAGGGGATAATCTGGATCATCCATTTGGGTCCAATAGAATCACAAGTTTACCTGTGAGAGGGAGGCTAGAGGATCAGAGTTAGAATAAAGGAGATGTATTGACAGAACTAGACTGGAGGGAGATAACTATAAGCCAAGGAATCAAAGCGGCCTTTAAAAGAGGGAGAAGCAAGGAAACAGATTCTCTTCTGATGCCTCCAGAAAGAACACCTTGATTTTGGATTCCTGGATTCCAAAGCTGTGAGAGAATACATCTGCATTGTTTTAAACCACTTTATTTGTAGTTATTTGCTTCTGCAACCTTAAGAAATCGGTATAGTAATCTATCCAGTAAGTGAGAATTTTGAATTTGAAATAAGAATCTTCTATCAACATACTTGCTCCTTCCCCCCAACCTGAGTCTCAGTTTCCTTATACTTAAAATGAGTGGATGATACTGTGTGACTTTTGAAGTCTATTCCCAACTAAAAATTCATGAGTCTATGTATGATTGTAAATGAGCAAATGAAAGATATTCCAAACTGCTTTTGTACCAAATAAGTAGCCTATATGTATAATTAATCTGAGTATTGACTTTAAAATGGTTAAAATATATTATCCACAACAAACTTCTGCTAGATCCCCTGAGACTCCAGAATATGGTTACTGATTAACATATCTTCATAAAATACGTAATTACAGAAGTAGAGAAAACACTGCAAGCCAGAAACCTGCTGTGACAAAAGGGAATTGTGAGTTCAATCAGTCTGCATTTAGAATAACAGATTGTGAAACCATGGGTGGGAAAAAAAGTCTCCTGAGGTAATTTTATCTCAAATCTATAATCCATAAAAAAAGGAACAAATTATGTGCAATCCATCACCTTTTAATTGAGCTGTGAATTTGAGCTGTTTTAAGAATAATTAAATGAAATCCATTTGCACAATTATCTAAATGTATAGTTTCCTTTATGTGACTAAATTTATTATTTTGTGGGGCAATGAACCCTGAACAATTAATTGTGATATTAAATATTAAAATTCAGTTTAACATCATGCAAAATTATTTATATCTCTATAATTATAAAAGTATTATACTGTGATGGCTTGGAATTACTAATGTTTAGGGGGCTTCTCTGAAAAAGAATAGAACATAGCAAATAGGGACGGGGAGCTTGGTGGGCTGCCATCTACGGGGTCGCACAGAATCAGACACGACTGAAGCGACTTAGCAGCAGTAGCAGCGCAGTTTTAAACATTCATATGCTGTGGAAAAATAATTCAGTGAGCATAAGGGCGTCAGTCCTTACCTTTTGAACCTAGATATTCATAGTATTCTAAAAGCCTATTAGAGATACCTACCAAGCCTCCTTTGAACACTAAACAATAGTGGAAGCAATCAGCATTTGCCAAATTAATAAAACTAACTGCATGTTTGTGTATATACACACATATACATATGTGTGTGTGTGTGCATGTGTGTATGCGCTAAGTCGCTTCAGTACAGATTCTTTGAGACCCCATGGACTGTAGCCTGGCAGGCTTCACTGTCCATGGGATTCTCCAGGCAAGAATACTGGAGTGGGTTGCCATGCCCTCCTCCAGGGCATCTTCCTGACCCAGGGATGGAACCCACATCTCTCACATCTCTTGCATTGGCAGGGGACTCACTATCACTGGTGAGAAGCCTGGAAGATCCCACGCTTGTTTGCTGTGCTTAGTCGCTCAGTCGTGTCTGACTCTTTGCAACCCCATGGACCATAGCCTGTCAGGCTCCTCTGTCCACGGGGAGTTTCCAGGCAAGAATACTGGAGTAGGTTGCCATGCCCTCCTCCAAGGGATCTTCTCAACCCAAGGATCAAACCCAGGTCTCCTGCATTGCAGGTAGATTTTTTACCAGCTGAGCCACAAGGGAAGCCTGAAATACTGGAGTGGGCAGCCTATCCCTTCTTCAGGGGATCATCCCAACCCAGGAATCGAACCCGGACCTCCTTTATTGCAAGCTGATTCTTTACCAGCTGAGCTACCAGGGAAGCCCCATGCTTGTTATATGTATGTGTGTATATATATACATATACTTATATTCCAGTGATCATCATAGGCTTAACATCACAAGAACTGGAATCCTGCAATGCTTATTTAAGATCAGCTGATTTTTCAAAAGTGTAACAAGAATAGTATTTGTTATGAAGACAAATGTAAGACCCAACTACAGTCTTCCTGAATAATTAACTTCCCTGTGAGTATCTGAGAATGGTCTTCTTGGTTTCACATGCTAAGGCCATGAAGAAAAACGTAAAATCCAAGGTAGTTAATTTAAAATCTATGAGAAAATCAAACATCAAATATAATTTTCAAATATAACATCCTCTACTAACATCAAACATTGCATATGCTCTTGACAACAGATGATATATTCATACCATTTATTTTATTTTTGTATTATTGTTTGGGTAATGTAGATTTGCTTTCTAGTACCAATTCCTGGCAATAAGATTTGTTATTTGAAATATGCAGTATTATCATGGTCATATTTTTACAAGCAAGTAGTAAATAAGAGGTGATATAAAGAGTGATAAAAATCTATAAATAGAAGATGCCACACAAAGGGCATACAGTCTCTGTAAAAGGAAGATTTTATACTCTGTTACCATTTGAATCAAATCCATTGGCTGCAAGACATTTAAGTCAAGAAAATCTTCTTGGAACCCACCTTCCATCTCAGGAATATCCAAGAACATACAAAATTTCTCATTGGTTGAACCTAGAGAAACCTTTATACCTAAGTGAAAGTGAATGTGTTTGTCACTCAGTCCTGTCCAACCTATTACGACCCCATAGACTGTAGTCTGCCAGGCTCCTCTGTCCATGAAATTCTCCAGGCCAGAATACTGGAGTGGGTAACCGTTTCCTTCTCCAGGGGAATCTTCCCAACCCTGGGACCAAACCCATGTCTCATGCCTTGCAGGCAGATTCTTTACCGGCTGAGCCACCAGGGAAGCCAAAGCTCTATTGATTTAACTTTTATGATATATCATGCATGCTTTCACAGTTTCTGATAAAACTCAGAACTGTCTCAGAAACTATGCTTGACTATAAAGGGAAGAAAATGATCCAGATTAAAAATGAAAGTGGAATATTTTTATCACTTCTAAAGATGATCTTATTCTGCAATCAAAGACTACCCAATGTTTGGAGAGTGTCTACTTTATAGAATGACCAACAAAGAATATGTCAAGCTGTGGAATATCCTTGACAGAAAAGAAAGTTATACTGATACACGAATTAACAGTTTCATAACTAAAGGTGCATTCCATTCCATAAATTCTCTGTGCTTTCGTAGCATTAAGGCATCACTCAGGATGACCCTGGTCATATTTATCTGTATACTTATCTTTATTGTGGGATGTAGCATACCAGGCAAGCTACGGTCCACGGGGCCATAGAGCTGGACACAAATGAGCGACTGAGTACCCGCGCACGGTAAGCAGTACTGGTGTACTAGCCCTGGCGGCTCAGTGGCAAACGATCTGCATGCTAACGGAGGAGATGAGGGTTCAGTCTCGGGGTTGGGAAGATCCCATGGAAAAGGGATGGCAACCCACTCTAGTATTCTTGCCTGGAGAACCTCATGGACAGAGGAGCCTGGTGGGCTACAGTCCAAGGAGTTGCAAAGAGTCAGACGTGACTTAGTGACGGAACAATAACGCCAACAACAAAATGGTTAAATATCAAATTAATATGTTCTTTCTTCTTATGTTCAACGTGGAACATGAGGTTTTAATTGAATATATTACCTTTTTGATACCAGTGTTATATCATAAGAAAACTGGAAGGGTCCAAATTGAGAGAGAGGCTTGCTGTCTTGGAATTCACCATCTGAAAGTCTGTATGGCAGCATAAGGAGTATAAGCCAAGATGGTAGTGTAAGGAGAATGCAAACGAAATGACACAAGGAAATGTAAAATAAATCAAAACTTAAGAGGAGATAAGTCCTGTGATAGATTTAAAGTGCCTTCACTAAGAAAAGGGAACCCTTCTACCCTGTTGGTGGGAATGTAAGTTGGCACACCCACTACGAAAAACAATATGGAGTTTCCTCAAAAACTAAAAATAGACTTACCATATGATCCAGCATATATATCCATACAAAACTATAATTCAAAAAGACACATGCATCTGTATGTTCATAGCAACATAGTTCCCAAGAGCTAAGACATGGAAATAGCGTAAATGTCCATCAACAGATGAATGGATAAAGAAACTGCGGAATACACAATGGAATATTACTCTGCCACAAAAAATAATGTAAGGATGCCATTTGCAGTATCATGGTTGGACCTAGAGATTTCCATAATAGGTGAAATAAGCCAGATAAAGACAAATACTCTATCATATCACTTATATGTGGAATCTAAAATATGATGCAAATGAACCCATCTACAAAACAGAAGCAGACTCACAGACAAAGAGAACAGATTTGTAGTTGCCAAGGGAGGCTGGGAGAGGGATGGACTGGGAACCTGGGATTCGCAGATGCAAACCATCTTATATAGAATGGATGAGCACCTAGGTCCTACTGGATAGCACAGGAACTTTATTCAATATCTGTGATAAAGCCTAATTGAAAGGATTTTTTCAAAGAATATATATATATATATATATATATATATATATACACACACATATGCATATGTATGTATAATGAATCACTTTGCTATACAGCAAAAATTGACCCAATATTGTAAAGCAACAATGAAGTGAAGTGAAGTCGCTCAGTCGTGTCTGACTCTTTGAGACCCCATAGACTGTAGCCTACCAGGTTCCTCAGTCCATGGGATTTTCCAGGCAAGAATACTGGAGTGGGTTGCCATTTCCTTCTCCAATAATACTTCAGTTTAAAAAAAAAAAAAAAAACACCTCCTGTAAAATGGCTCAAAACTAAAGTCTTAAAAATATTCCACATATCTACATATAATTTCTTCTTTACTAGTTATATACTTAGTAAGAGGAGAGGGTTGAAGTGGGAGGAAGCTTAGGAAGTTAAATCTCTGGGCACCTCCTGGACATTTTCCTTGTTGTCGTATCTGGGCCTCTCTGGGAACTCGGATAAAGGAAATCTGGCTTCAGAATGGTCAGGACGTGTGAGAAGGAGGAAGTCCTTTATGTGCACTAGGTACTGTTAAGCCAGACTTGGCCCAGCCAGGCTGCCAGCCCTCATGTTCAGAGGCTGCACTTGGGTGATAATCATCATGGGACGTCTTGGAGCTATCATCCCTGCATGAGCAGGTGATAGTGGGGCCTAGCAGACCCCAGACTTCTAGTACAGTGGAAAAGAGATTTTTATCTCAAACGAGACCTTCAGCGAGTGTTGGTGGCTCAGTCATGTCCCACTCTCGGGGACCCCATGGACTGTAGCCCACCTGGCTCTCTGTTCCTGAGATTCTCCAGGCAAGAATACTGGAGTGGGTAGCCTTTCCCTTTTCCAGGGGATCTTCCCCACCCAGGGATCAAACGCAGGTCTCCCACATTACAGGCAGATTCTTTACCAACTGAGCTATGAGGGAAGCCCAGTCCAAAGGAGACTACTACAAAATTCACAGCCGTTACATTATGCTCATTCTCTGCAGTAAAATTAGCATGTCATGAGGAATTTATTTCTGTAGCGTTTCTCAAATCTGTATACACAGCGCCCTAGTCTGAAGCCCAAGGCACCTCTACCCTGGATGACTCCAACAGCCTCCTAACTTGCCTCACTCCTCTCTGCAGCCGCAGTGATAGGAATCCACTGTCTTAATTCTCTGCTTATTAGCTCCAACGACTCTGCTTTTCCAAGGAGTCCAGGTTCCTTACCATGCCTCCTCTCAGGGAGTAAGCATCTTCTCATTGCGCCAGCTTCTTTCCTTGTCCCTAACTTTATGTTCCAGAGTTTTGGAAGGCCTTATTTTGACTGTTTCCTATGCATGGTCTTCCCAGGTACTGCTAGTGGTAAAGAACCCGCCAGCAAATGCAGGGGACCTAAGATACATGGGTTCGATCCCGGGGTTGGGAAGATTCCCTGGAGGAGGGCATGGCAACCCACTCCAGTATTCTCGCCTGGAGAATCCCCGTGGACAGAGGTACCTGGCAGGCTACAGTCCATGGGGTCACAAAGAGTCAGACACGACTCAAGCAACTTAGCACTAGCACAGTTATAGACAATAAAAGGAGGTAAAGCGGTTGATTAAAATAACTCTTTACATAGTGTTCTTATTTCCAGATTTGAGTGAACACATCACATTGGTTATAAACCTTGTAAGTGACCTAAATACAAAAAAAAAAAAGGACAATTAAATGTTAGATACTAGAAAAGGATTGAATTGTAGAATGTTCCAGGTGGAGTGAACATCTTAGATTTAAAGGAAATATAATCCAGATTATGATTATGATTAATGATCACTGATGCTATATATGCCTTTCATGCTTCTGAGAAATCATTCCATGTTTTACCAACTCATTATTTTTTCTATCACTATTCAAGTTGCCATTGAAAATAGTCTCCTCTTTCCTCTAAAGTCCAACATATCTTGAGACTCAGAATACCATTTGCTCCGTAAATCAATGACAATGCAGAAACGATTGGATGAGAGTTAGTGTAGCCCCTCCCCACACCCCACCGCCTGTGGCTGTGTGCTCCTTTGGTGCTGTCTGCAGCGTAGAACTGCCCTGCTCGGAGACAAGGGAGCTGGCTTAGGTGGGTTTATCTCCAAAACAGGAGCTTCCCAGGTGGTGCAGAAGGAAGGAATCCACCTACCAACAGGAGAGGGGAGTTCAGTCCCTGGGTCAGCAGGATCCCCTGGAAGAGGAAATGGCAATCCGCTCCAGTATTCTTGTCTGGACTATTCCACGGACAGAGGAGCCTGGCCAGCTGCAGTCCATGGGGTCACACAGAGTGGACATGACTGAGCAACTGAGTGTGCGCGCACACACACACACTCACACACTCACACACACATATACATACACACACACGTGCACACACACTCACGCATACACACAGACACACACGCACACACACATACACAATCACACATGCACATGCACACACACACATATACACACATACACGTGCGCGCACACACACATACAATCTCACACACACACGTACACACTCACACACACACACTCACACACACTCATACATGCACACACATACACACACTGTCACACACTCTCACATACACACACACACATACATACACACACTCACACACATACACGCACGCACACACACTCACACACACATGCATACACATATACACACACATACACATACACACATACATACGCACGTACTCACACACATACACACACACACACAGACACACACACACACGCACACACATACACACACAGACACAATCTCACACATGCACACATACACAATCTCACACAGACACACACGTGCAACACACGTGCACACATGCACACATGTGTGCGCACACACACGTGCACGCACGCACACATACACACACGTACACACACTCACACACACGCACATGCACACACACACACTCTCACACTCACACACACACACACACTCACACATATACATCACACACACTCACGCACACACACACACACACGCACGCACACAGACACACACTCTCACACAGACACACACACATACACACACACACACTCTCACACACACTCACACACTCACACACACACCCCAAACAGACCTTGAAATAAGACTCCTTTCCCAGCAGTTTATGTGGGACGCGATCCCAGGAGAGAGAGGAAGAGAAAGGGTAAAAGGGGGCAGTGAAAACGGCCTTCCCTAAAGGTATCCGTGCTCTCCTCCTGAGACAGGTGCGCATTATCATATTTTCTTCTTTCCAAAATGTCTTCACAGATGCCATGAAATAGGATTTTGAGATGAGAGGTTTATCTCGGACTACCCAGGTAGATCCTCCGTGACACCACAGGTGAGCTCGTATAGAGGAAGAGGGAGACGATTCGCCAAAAGGGGAGCAGGCAGCGAGAGCAGACCCGGGCTGGAGGGACACCGCGGGGAGAGCCGAGGACCCGCGGCCGCCAGCGGCGGAGCGGCGGCCGAGCCGCCTTTCCCGCCGAGCCTGCGGCCCTCCGCGTCACCTCCGTGACGCTGACTTCAGGTCGCCTGCCTTCAGACTGGGAGAGAACAGTTGCTGCTTCGGAAGCCACCGCCCTTGTGGTATTGATATATGTCAATATTATTTCTATAAATATGCTTTCCAATAATCTGACCAAAAAAATCTTGTCAAAAAAACCTGAGGGAATGTGAATTATTTTGGAATATCCAATATATCTCATTTTCAGGAATTTCATTTTGTGGCTTTATAACTGACTGTGTTGTATATGAGGCTAACTTTAAGGCAGTATGAATTTTATGGATATGAGATGAGAACTTTTGTCAAAATTCCTTGTATAGAGAGCAGTTAGAAAATATTAATTATTATATATTAAGATAGAATCTATTCCAATTCCACAGCCCAATATACTTTTATAAAAATAATTATTAGTTTTTGTAAAGCTTTATACTTTCATAATGTTTTAACTAACATTATGTATTGATTATGTGAATTGATCTAGGACATAATTAATATTCTTATCTGCCTGCTTGTGACTTTTTTCACTCATATTTTCCATTATTTGCTACGATTTTTCACCATTAGATTTTTTAAAAGATCATGTGAAGGTCAATTAATTAATTTTTGAAGAGAGATCCTTTAAGCTTCTTGTGAATTTTAAATGCCTTGGAAAACAGAATTAGAGTTGAATAATATTGCAATACATAAAGAGATATTTTTAATTTAGCATAATTAAAATATATGTTTGATATGCACTGCCAAGTTTTACCAATAATTGCTTTTTTAAAACTAAATAATTTATGGCTTTAAATATTCTAGTCTGAGTTCCCTCATTACTGCAGTACCAAAGTGATAGAAGTAACTTCATAATCAGTGCTATATGCCTGACAAACAGTGCATTATCTATCATACAATAGTGCTCATGAATGCTCGCTGAGTGCTATATAATCCTTATGATATAGATAATGAAAAATATTCAGGCCATGACACAGGTTAAAACAACGGTAGTTTTTAATTCTGCCCAAATAGAATTGCTGTCGTCTCGATTACTTTTAATAACTAATAATTTTCATATAAATTCTTTTATAATTTAAACTCAAAGATACAAATGTCACATAAATGATGTACATTTTTATTGAAGTGAGGATATAATAAAATGCACAGATATTAAGTGAACAGATAAGTGAGTTCTGACAATTATACACATAGACAAAGGAGCCTGGCAAGCTATACCCCATGGGGTCGCAAAGAGTCAGACATGGATGAGCTAGGTAGACTATAACTACCATTCAAGTTGAGATGGAGTATTGTCTTAGCCCAAATGTTCCCGCATGTTTTTTATATGTATTTTTTAATTTATCAAATATAAACAGCAGTCATCATGCAGTGTGTGTTCTTTTGTGGCTAGTTTCTTTTGTTCAGACTAAAGTGTGATTTTTATGATTCATCCATGTTTATGCAGACGTTAGAATGTGTTCCTTTTATTGCTGTGCAGTACCATATTGCATGAATATATGAATATATCATAACTTGACATGTGGTTGTCTTGAGTGTCTGGCTACTATAAATAAAGCTGTAAGAAACTTTCTTGTATGAGATTTTGGGGGATGTATATTTTAAGTTTTGTTATGCAAGTATGTTGGACCATAAAGAAGGCTGAGTGCCAAAGAATTGATGCTTTCAAACTGTAGTGCTGGAGAAGACTCTTGAAAGTTCCTTGGGCAGCAAGGAGATCAAACCAGTCAATCCTAAAGGAAATCAGTCCTGAATATTCATTGAAGGACTGATGCTGAAGCTGAAGTTCCAATACTTTGGCCACTTGATACGAAGTGTGGACTCATTGGAAAAGACCTTGATGCTGGGAAGGATTGAAGGCAGGAGGAGAGGGGACAGTAGTGGATAAGATTACTGGATGGCATCATGGATTCAGTATGAGTTTGAGATAGTGAAGGATGGGAAAGCCTGGCATGCTGCAGTCCATGGGGTCACAAACAGTCCAACATGAATGAACGACTAAACCACCACCACCAGAGTGTCTAGCAACTTTCTAACATTTTTATACCATTTTATACTCCCATCAAAAATGTATGACAATTTCAGTTGCTCCAAAAATTTGGCAATATTGTTAACACTTTTCTTTTTTCTATTTTATGAACTGGTATCACAATGTTCATGTGAATGCGAATGTATAGATATATATTTGTATACAATTGAATTGTATTTTTAACTGTTCCTAGTCCTCTCTAATCTTTGTATTTTTCAGTTTTTAACCTTGTGTTGCAGCAGATAAGAATTACTGAATGCATATGAAGAGGATAAATATAATTTTTTGTCTCTAATCAGAAGGGAAAACAGTCTGTTCCAATTAAGTATAATGATGGCTATAAATATTTTATATATTTTTCTTGAGCTTGAGGTAGCCTGACAAAAACACCCATGTATATGTAAATACATTTGATATATCTTCTTATATATATGTATATGAAACCTATTATTCTTATATATATTCCTTATATATATATTCCTTATATATACTTATATATATATTCATTTATTTGCATAAAGGTATATGTAAATACATTTGATATATCTTCTTATATACATGTATATGAGACCTATTACTCTTATATATATTCCTTATATATATATATATTCAGACATTCGAATATGACATATACATGTATATATTCTTATATGTTTCCTAAGAATATACATATATGTGTGCACATATATATTTATTCTTAGCAAATTTATTCTTAGCAAATTTATACAGTGTATATCCTCATAAATAATTGTATGTTCAATCCTATGAAAATTATTAGCCATTTTCTCTCCAAATATTTCTTCAGATCCACCAGTAATCTCTTCCCAATATCTGCCAACCTGATTGCACATAAGTTAAACATGTGATATGGTCCAGTACATCTCAGAGTGGCACTTTTCTTTTAAATGTGCTTCAATTTGGTTAATTTTTAGTGACTTGTCTTCACTATCATATTTTTCCTGTTATGCTCATTCCCTCATTAAGCCCATCAAATAAATTCCCCCAGCATTAATTGATTTCCTTTTCTAATTTCCTTTTGAGGGTTTCCCAGCTGATTATATATGTTGCATATATTGCCCACCAGATTATTTAGTGTATTTGTATCCCTTTTTAAAAAGTGCTTTTCCACTAATTCTAATTTTTGCATGCAGGCTTCTACCGTTATTTTATCTTTTCCTTCTCCACGTTTTGTGCTTGTAAAAGAATTGTAGAGATGAAAGGAGAAAGTTTTTATACTTTCAGCTCTTCCTTTCTCTGGCTGTCTGGGTCAAAGAATAAATGAATTTAACTTACAGTTGAGCTGTGTATGTGCGCTCAGTCATGTCCGACTCTTTGTGACCCCATGGACTGTAGCCTGCCAGGCTCCTCTGTTCATGAAATTTTCCAGGCAAGGATCCTGAAACAGGTTGCCATCTTCCTGACCTGGGGGTCAAACCAGTGTCTCTTGCATTCCCTGACATTGGCGGGTGGACTCCACCCCTGTGTCACCTGGGAAACACCATGGTTGAGTTAGTTCTGTGGGGTTTTTTGTTTTGTTTTGTTTTGTATTTATTTTGATGGAGTTAACCACTGGGTTCAAATATCTTGAGACAGAATGAAACGTTTCCTTTAGGTAAGGGCTGGAATCTGTGAACTGGTGATTCTCCAGTGATCTCTCTTCCCTTGTGTGGCACTCAGGTAGTTGTAGGAAGCCCCTCCTCACCTCACTGCCTGTCCGCAGCCTTCATCGGGGCTGCTCTAAGGCACTGGAGATTTCCTGTGCTCAAGGGGACTTCTCCTGGTTTCCTTGGTCCTTCACTACCTTCTTTGGGGCCGAGCTGTGAACTCAGCCAAGTCCCCATGCTCCTTTTGGAGGGTCTCGCTCAGTCGTCTTTTTCCACCCCTGGTTGCTTTCAGACTGCTGCCCTGCACACAGAGAGAGCCATTGCATTCGGGGTACTTTATTTCCATTTTCCCATACCACCCCAGCTTTGGCTGGGCCGCTGCTGCTCCTTCGTGTACCTTGGTGAATTTCCGTTGGCTCTTCCGGACGGCCCTCGGTTCTCAACAGGCCACTGCTTCGCCCTTGCGCGGTACGGACTTCCTCTGTGTGGGGGGAGAACCGGTTGTCCAGGCTGGCCTGCTGAGGCTGCGTCGCCCACGCTTTGTGAATGGCTGTGTGACAGCTGAGCTCGCTTACGGCGCTGCACACGCGCGTGTGACTGCCGAGCTCGCTTACGGCGCTGCACACGCGCGTGTGACTGCCGAGCTCGCTTACGGCGCTGCACACGCGCGTGTGACTGCCGAGCTCCCTTACGGCGCTGCACACGCGCGTCAGCAGGGGCTCGCCGGGCTAGGAACGTGCGCGGTGTGCCGGGGGCGCTCCAGCCGGGACGCGGGCGAATCACGGCTGCGTCCGGGCCGCGCCCCTGGGCCCGCCACCAGCGAACATGTCGCGTGTCTGCTGCCGCGGCTGCTGCGTCAGCCAGGAGAGAATGAAGTGTCTGCGGTTCTGTGGCTCCGTGAGCCTTCTTCCAGCCTCCTAGCTCGCGCCTTGCCTACCCTGGGGCTTCAGCAAACGGTGCAAACTGTGAACGGCGAGACAATCCTCATCACGGACACGACGACGAGCAATACACTCTGGTTACTTTTCTCGGAGTTCCTCCTCTACGCAAGGCCTTCGGCCATCTGCTGACCTTCAGCTTTGCAAGGACGCCTATCCTAGGGTTTCTTTCTTAGTCCTCCTCTCCTGCCTCTACTTTTGATGTGCTCCTGTTCATCAAATCCCCCTAGGAAAGAATTTCTGTAACTGGAGTTCCTTAAATTTCTAAAATGTCAGGCCTGCCTTAACATTGCTATAAATATCTCTTAATGAAAAGTCTTGCTGGTTACTCTTTATCCCCATGTGCAGAGTGTTGCTTCCTCTTTGCGCCTTTTTAGTTGTTGAAAATCATGGACTTCTGCAATGATTGAAGTTTTTTTGCGTGTTTAGCTTACTGTTTTGTTTTTTTTTAATTAGATAATTTGTCTTATTTGTTTGTGTGGCAATGATAGGAAATTTCTATATCCTAATCAGAAGGGAAAGCCAAACTGTATGAGTTTTACCTCCACGCAACTGTGCTTTATGGACTAGGTGCTTGAGGGAGGCAAGTAGTGTTTTATAGGTTCATCTACTGTTAAACTGGATTTTTCACAAAAAAAAAACTATCCTCACATTTATTATGCATAATGAAATTATATACGCTGATCCTAAAATGCAGTAAATGAGATCTGTGATTAGAGAAATATAAAATTAACACTATAATTTATTTGAGCTGTAATCTGTTATCTGTTGCTGGTCCCGGTTCCCATTTTAAATTCAATGGTTCTTAATAAAATGAAATAAAATGTGGACTTTTTATCTGTCATTGGGGCTTTTCAGTTATAGTCTATCAATGAAACACTACCATTCTGCTAAGTATAATGACTTTCTCTACTCCTACTTTTAAAACACCAATTGATGATAATGTTCTACCATAGCATATCATTAAAGCTAATTATTAAAGTAAAGAATCCTCCAAATATGTATTACAAGAAATATTAGAGGGTTTTTTAATATGGTGAAGGATTAGTGTATTTTCAGAAGGGTACACTAGTAATATTCTACTCCCATTCTGTTTACAGTTCTTACTTTTTTTGGGGGGGAAGATAAAGTGCAAGTCTTGTTAAAAATATACACCTACAATTCATTAGAAATCATTATACTTCGCCCTTATGCTGATTTTGCTGATATAATTATGGTCTTGCCTTTATAATCTTACTCTATTAGATAGGAAAATACTATTTTAATATTTCCAGTTATATGAATATAGTAAATATTCTTGCTGTGATTAATGGAGGCCATTGATTTTACATCCACACTCAAAATGATTTTCTTATTTAAAAATGATTGCCACTTTCCACGTATTGAAGTGATAATATCTGAGTTTTAAACTTAACTAAAGCACATTGTATTATGAGAAAATAAATATAATAAGTTTATTTTTCTTAAAACTTTGTTTTTCATTTCAGTTGTTTAGAAACCCATTCGACCTTTAAGAATTGTCAAGTTAATTGATTTTCAAACTTTGGTCTTAGAAACCTTTACATTCTTAAATATTTTTTTAAAAACCAGAGGAGCTTTCTGTTTTGCTTTGTTCAGTTGCTCAGCCGTGTCTGACTCTTTGAGACTCCGTGGACTGCAGCTTACCATTATCAGCAGTTATCATATTAAAAATTAAAACAAGTTTAAGTGACATATTTATTATTTCATTGTTAAATAACAAGCACATTTCATGTTAACATAAATATTTCTGTGAAAGACAACTGCTTTTCAAAACATTTAACCTACTATCTTTAATGTTTGACTTAATACCTATCAACTAGATTTTCATAGCTACCCTCCTTTTAGAAATAAGCTTAATTCTAAATGCCAGATTGGTAATACTTCTATTACTTAACAAAGTTCTTCTAAAGTTAAATATTTTTCCTCACCTAATTTTCTTTAGCTTTCTACAAATAAATGCATCCTAACATAATATGCTTTTATACCATAAACTTTGCATCATTTTATTATTATATTCAAAATATCTGTTTATTACTTATCCCCACTCCTATTCCTACATCCATATCCTATTATGTATAGATATAAATTTAAATTGAAAATATTTTTAATATCCTGTGACTGTATGTATCTAAGAATTTCAAATGCATTGTCTGGAATTAGGCATCATTAAAACTTTAATTAGTATACCTCAGACTTATTACATTTTTTATAATTATTAAATGTAGTGTACAAAATTATTGATCTGTGTATTACTGCAATGAGCAGGCCTCTTTTTCAAATTATTTTACATATTAAAATGTATTGTCTTCTGTAAGGATAAGACAGGATATATCACCAGTTGTTTTGATTTTCATAATGTAATTGCTAAGAAGTCTGGTTGAAAATAATAGAATTCAAAAGTTTTTTATGACAGTATGACTCAATTATTTGATCTATTTCTATATTATACTCTGAGAAGTTAATATGTTACTTGAATTCTTTGAATGCAAATAATTGGAAACCACATGTATTTCACAGCAACTTATTATTCAGTGATTATCACTCACTTTCTCAATCCCAACACTGATATCTCAAATTATCATTTTAGTCACTAAGATATAAGCTTATATGAGGCATATATTTTTTTTCTTTTTGTTAAAACTGAAGAAGCTGGAGTATAAAAGAAAGACTCCTGCATGTTATCTAATGTGAGCCTTTCCTGAGGCAGAGATTTTTATGAATGAGCGTATATTTAAACTATTTGAAAATTAGCAAAATTTAAAACTGCTGTGCAAACTTGGCCCTGGCGGCACTGCAGGTACACAAATAACCTCCACTAAAGATTTTCTTTCTTCCCATACCCCAAATATTTCACTGTTGAAATAATTTCAGGACTTATGAAAGCATCTATACTTTGTAAAATCCCCCTCTGTGATCTTTTAGATAGATTATTGATTTATGTCCGGAACTCCAAATAGAATTTCAATTCTCACTCATGTGCGTCTCTTCTTGTACTTACAGTGTTAAAGAATATAAGGCGGCTCAACTGTACAAGCTGAAAATCTGAAAGTCATCTCAAAGCTTCCATCTCTTTTGTCCACTGTAGCTAATAAATCATCATGCTCCATCTGTTTTACTACCTATTAAATTGATAGCCACTTCAGGCTCTCTTCCATATAGATTCACTGCCAGTTCCTCAGCTCAGGTAGTAATACCTGTCCTGGCAACAATTTCCTGAATGATTTTCCCTCTTTTAACCAACTTCTGCCATTCTGATTGACTCCAGGGTGCTGTGCATTTGGAGTAAGTGTTTTTGAACATGTCATCTTTTCTCAAAATTCTCTAATGGCTACGCATTACTTGAACAATAAAACCAACATTAGTTAACCTACTCTGTGAGACTCTCCATGATCTGACCTTCATGTTCTGAGAGGTCTTGGTTATGCATTGCCATAAATTTTCATTCATAAAACATTTTTCCTTGCTATTGTGCTTGACTTTCTATTTATCTGCAGCATCACACAACAGCCATAGTTCTTCCACAATAGTTTCCAAGTTTCTTATGTATTTTCTGTGCTTCCCCTAACTCTTTCTAGGATTCTGAATCACCCTCCATGCAATCCATGCACCCTTCAAGCAACAATTACAAGGTGTCTACTCTGTGACCATTACAATGTTAGACATCAGAGATAAAACTGTGAGTGTCATTATCATTCTTAGGACAAGAGTGCAATTTATTGACATTGAATGCTATTTCCCTCTTGATTTTTTTCCCTAATGATTTTTGACTTATATTTTGTCTAATCATAAGTGTGTGTATCTTTTAGTAGGTTAACCTGACCTTCGCAGGCAGAAGTAAGTGTTCTTTCAATTATGACCAACATACTTTTTTAAATGCATCTACTACACAAAGGATTTGGAATATTTTAAGTGCTTGTAAGTTTGATATTCTGTTAGACTGCAAACTTCTTCATGTCAGGAATTTTTGCTCCTTTGGTTTTCAGTTCTTCTTACTATGTAGATTTTAGTACATATATATGGTTGGTGATGGATAGGGAGGCCTGGCATGCTGCAGTCCATGGGGTTGCAAAGAGTTGGACATGACTGAGCAACTGAACTGAACTGAACTGATATGGGTAGTGATATTCTATTGAATTAACAAGTGTTTGAGTGTCAGTCTTCTGAAAGTTATGCATACACTTGAAAGACATTTTCTTTATTTCTTTGATCAAGCAAAAATTGTCAAACTACACTAACATTAGAATTTGATAAAAGCAGAGCCTTATTAATGAAAATCAATAGTGATAAGTAACCATACCCTGCCTCAGTGTCAAAGCCTATTTAAATTTAAATGGAATCGAAAGTCATCAAAAGTTAAATTTTACACTTAAAAGATCTACCAAAAAATAAAAAAGACATTTCAAAGCAGAATGGAGAAGTGAGGTTTATGACCTGTATCTCTGGCCTTCCAGGGCAATCAGTGCTTTATTTACTAGATAATACGCTGGTTCTTTTTCTCTATGTGTTTTTCCCATCAGTCAAAAAGAAAAAAAAAATAACAGCTGTCTTTTTTCAGTGCCTTTAGCCACTGTAGGGAAAAATATGACAGTAGGAAATGGTCATAAATTTTGTTATTTAGGGGATAATTAGCAGCTAACAATGTGCTCTGTTCTCAGAAAGCTGTTTACATGAATCACCATCACCGCATAATTAGCAAGAGACCACTATGTAAATCGGGGTTTGCTTTTCTGTCCATCACTGATTTAAGATAACTTTAATTCCAAGAAATAGAAAACTCAATTGAAGCATTTAAATAATAGAGAGAACGTATTGACTCATATAATTAAAATTCCCAGGCACAGTTTGCTCAAGGCTCTGGCACAGTTTATTTAAAATTCTCTAAGCTCGTGATCTCCCTGTATCAACTTCCTCTTCAAATTGGCTTCTCCCACTTTAGCAAATGGCTTCAGCAATTACAGGTCTCCAGCTAACAGACCATCTTATGCAGAACAAGCTCTGCACTGCATGAACCACGACTGGACTTAATCCCTTCAGCCAAGAGGACACCATGCACTGATTATTTGAGGCTTGATTTACCTGGTACAGTCACTGTGGGAAGAGGAATGAGACTTAACTCACCGGTTTGTCATCCAAACAATGTAAACGCCATATGGGGAAATGCAGTTTAGATATGTAAAGATAACTACAGTGAATGACTAACTAGCTACCTAAAAAAACTAACCGAAAAAAAGCAACAACATCAAAAATCTGCTCTTGACTTTATTTTCCCCTCAACCAATTACTTTATATCTTTCATTTGATAGCAAAACTCCACAAAAAAAGTCCATATATGCAATTCTAGTTTCTATCCTTCCATCATTCCCCAAAGTTACTCTAAAAAAACCTTTTACCATCAGACTCATTAAGATTACAAACTGCCTGTTTCAAAATCCCATGGTCAACTTGTGTTCCCTGACCTACTTGATCTGGTTAAATTCTTCTATCACACCATCATTTGTGTTTCTTTCATTTTTTCCCTACTAATTCACCAGCCATTTCTTCTGATTTTCCTTTATTGGTAGAATACCATGATTAAGAGTTGTTAGTACAAAGATACTTTGGGTGTCTTCTTTTTTGTCTATCTACACTAGTTTCTTGGTGATCTCATGGAAATTCATGACTCTAAACACCACTTATGTGATGACTCCCAATTATATACATCAATAATTTTGTATTCTTCCTTTAATCATAAATTTGCATGTCTATCAGATATGTCCACTTGATTAGGCATCATCTCAAACTTTAAGTATTTGACTTACTTCAAGTTCACCTCCTGGTATTCCATATAGAAACAGTCCTGATATTCCCTTTCCAAATAAATGGCAATTCAATTTTTCAAGTTGCTCATGGTGAAAACTCTAGTGACATATTCGTTTTTTCTATATCATTTTATGTATTTATTTTTTAAATTTTTGTGTGTGCTGAATCTTCCTTGTTGCACCTGCTTTTCCCTAGCAGTGAGCAGGGGCTACCCTCTAGTTGCGGGGCACAGGCTCTGGGGCAAGTGGGTGTCAGTAAGGTGCCCGTGGGCTCAGGGGTCGCAGCCCCCAGGCTCCAGGGCACAGGCACTGTTGTTGTGGCGCCTGGGCTCAGCTGCTCTGTGGGATCTTCCCAGATCAGGACTCAAACCCATGTCTCCTACATTGGCAGGTGGATTCTTTACCACTGAGCCCTGGGGAAGCCCTAGCAACGTATTCTTGATTTCTTTCCTTGTGACACTGCCAGGTGTAGATCTTCTCGATTCTCATTTTTGGATTCATAAATGATTTGCTGAATTTTTTGTGCCCACTGATGAATATTAAATAAGAAAATGCTTTTAACTGAAATTTGGTTAACATTTTCTCCTTTCCCCGTACCCTGAGCATGCCTCTTATTATCTAATTAAGAGTATTGGGACTAAAATTGATTAATGAAGAGTTTGATTAAAATGAAGTTGCCTATTTATGCTATAAACTATATCTCCAAGAGACGTTAGTAAAACATGCTTTACTGTAACCTAAAAAAAGTCGTAAATTGTTTATTTAGTGTTTCAAATCTTATTCATGAAATCATTTAAATTAATTGCTCCAATAGTTTCTGTCATTACTTGGAAATGTCAGTGAACTAGCTTTTAAAGTTTGGTTCCACTCCCCAAATCATGCAATCAGCTTGCTCTTTCCCTAGCACACTGATGTAATTGTTTTAGTTAAAAGCTACAGTTTATACTTAAGACAATTAAGTGACATAAAGATGGATTGCACAGAGGAGCTGTTCACGGTAATTGAAACAGTGTCATTTGCTGCGTGTACAGGCTGTTGCAGAAGTCTGAGCTCAGGGTACACAACCTACTCTTCACCTTTTGTAGAAAAATTACTTGACTTTTCAGAATATATTGTGTTCTCTATGCTATCTTGTGGTTTCCATTTTATGTGAAAGCATGATGAATGCATTATATATAAATTCCTAGTCCTTCTAGTAAATGCAGGGCATAGCCATTAATTAAACTGTGACCATTCCAGTCTATAAAGTATAGCTTTAACCAAACTGGCAGATGGTACCTGCTTCATTTCTCTGTGTTCTAGAAAGCAAGAAGAAATATAGGTTACCTTTTCCTCACCACATCTGTACACTTTTGTATATCCTTTAAAAAACATTGAAACACATTCACTTAAACATATGTTGTAAATCAGTCAATTATAAGAAGAAATCAATTAACTGGTGTGATGGTATAAATGTAATATCCCATGTGAAAAACATATTACAAAATTCTATGAGTATAAATATCTCATTTTCCAGACAAATATATTTCATTTTGGTGCACTGTATTACTAGTAAGCAACATAGATGGTTTTGATATTTATGAGAGCTGCTAAAATTGAAATACATTATACATTTCACACATTTTCAAAATATTTTAGTGACCTGGGTAAACAGTTCAAATAGGAAAAATTTCTAGCATTGTAACTTTTTCAGGTTCAGAGGCAGATAACTGCCAATAAAATTTCTGTCTGTTTTAATATTGTTTTCATTTATACTTTAGTCAGATTCTACTAATAGAAATATTTGTATCACATTCTATTATCATCTTTAAATTCTAACAAACTTAAAGAATATTATAGATAAATGATTTTAAACTATTAGATATGCTATCTATAATGAAAATAATAGCTGCACTAGTAATTACTGAAAATCAGACACTATTTAATGCCAGGGGGAAAAAATAATAGATCTTTGCTCTTTTGACACTTACACAGACTTTAAATATCCTATAGTAATTATAACAAAAATGAGTTATATTAAACTTTGGCCCATTAGTTATGACATTATATAATTTTTTAGGAATTCCTTTTTTTTTTTGCATGCTGTTATATAATTTTAATGATGCATGAGGGTGTGAGATAGAGTGAAAGTGTCTATGGTAATAGAATTTTTAGGTCAATTGCACTGTTGCATTATTCTACCAAAATAGAATATTAATCTGGAAGAGTTCTTAGGTTGTTTCTAAATTTAATAATGAATTTTTAAATCCTACTAATCTTGTTGGATGAGTCTCCATATCACAGAAGGGAAGAATGTTAAGCACCTTGTACTAATGAAACAAATTGTTCATGTATAACTTGTCTAAAATTAAATATAAATAATTTTGTACTATGACACTTCTTGGGATAATTTTAAAGCAACTGAAGCGCTATATCCAGTTCTGTCAACTCGTGTCCTCAGTGAATATATTATCAAGAATGGTCAATCCTCTCAAAATGTCAATCATAAAACATAAATGTATCAATAATTTATGGCACAAAATCCCTCTCACAGATTTACCAGTAATATTAAATAGATAATAATCCCATCCTATTTTTATTTGTATCTATTCTTTTTAAACGATTGGTGCCTTCTACAGTTTTATTTTTATAATATGGCTTTAGTTACTAATTTTCTGGCAATTTCAAGAATCTGACAACTCCAAATTTTGACTTGGAAATTGGATAGTTATAATCTAAATCAGTCCAGGCTGCTATAACAAAGCACTATAAATAGGGTGGTTTATAAACAACAGAAATTTAATTCTCACAGTTTTATAAGCAGGAAATCAGAAACAGGGAGGGAACCCTCTTTTAAGTTGCAGACTTCTTGCTGTGTCCTCACCAGTGGAAGGGACAAGAAAGCCCTTTAGTGTCTCTTTGGTAAGGGCACTTACCTCTTCATGAAGGTCTTTTCTTCATGGCATAACTATCTCCCAAGTCTCCCACTTCTCAATATCATCATATTGAGTGTTAGGATTTCAGGATTTGAATTTGGGGAAGATATAAACATTCAGTCTGTAACAAACCCTTGGTTGTAAAGGACATTTACAAAATAAAATGATAAGAAAATAAACAAAAACAAAACACAGACAGTAACTTGAACGTCTTGGATATATTTGCAGAATCTGTTCTCTCGTTTTCCTTGTCAAAGTAATCAACTCAATTTTTTCATGACCACTCCACTGGACTACTACTGCCCACATCATCATATATCTGTCTCTGTACCATTTCACACAGCCAACTTCTTCCTGACACTCTCCACATGAGACATCCAGTAAGTAAATATTTTTTTATTATTCCTCTGGCCAATAAATTTTTGACTCTTGCCTGGAAAATCCCACGGGAGGAGCCTGGTAGGCTACACTCCATGGGGTTGCAAAGAGTCGGACACGACTGAGCGACTTTACTTACTTACTTACTTAAAATTGTAATGTAACAGAATTTTACCCAAGGCTTTAGTCTTTTTGCGTTCGATGCGTCTCCTCTGATCTGCTGCTGTTGCGCAGCCGTGTCTGACTCTTTGAGACCCTCAGGACCGTAGCCCACCAGTCTCCTCTGTCCATGGGATTCTCCAGGCAAGAATACTGGAGTGGGTTGCCATGCTCTCCTCCAGGGCATTTCCCCCACCCAGGGATCAAATGCAAGTCTTTTATGATCCTGTATTGGAAGGGGGTTCTTTACCACTAATACCACCTGGGAAGCCTGTCTTCAATCTACTTCTATTTTTTTTTTTTAATCAAATCTATGCAAGGTAGTTTATAAATCTAAACCATACATATGACACTCACTCTTTGTCATCATTCTTAGTTCTTATCCCATATTTCCTAATTATTATCTTCATTTTAATGCTCTAAAGATATCTCCAATTTATGTTCCAAATTGAAGTAGAGATACCTCCATATTAATAAGTTAAGATTTCTAAGTCCTATCAGTGCTTTCTTAACTTTTGAAAGGTGTTCATTTTCAATAGAAAGCTTTCTATCATTGAAACGATCCCTAATTAGAAATTCTTAAATATGAGTTCAGATTTTTGTCTCAGCTACTAATTTGTCCTGTGGTCTTGGCCAGAATATTTGATAACACTTCTGAAATAGAAAATATATAAACCCTTCTAATATCAAGGATTTTTAAAGTATGTTGGCATAATTAATTAATGATTTTCTTTATAAACTTTAGAAAAGACTGAAATTATATATTTAAATAATTTACTCTGTGAATATCTACTGCAGATCCCCTATAAGATGGGGCATTTTCTAGGATATGGATGACATCAGTGAATTTAAAAGTTACAAATCATTACTGTTTAATAGTTTAAATTATATCGGGAGCGTAGAGCTAGCCAAATGAGTAAGTAAAACATAGAGCAGGTTAGATAATGGCAATAGCTCTAGAGAAACATAAATGCAAAAGGGGCAATGGATGTTATTAGGTGGCTGCATATTTAATACAGTAGCCTAGGAAGTCCTCCCTGGGTGATTGAGATTTAAGTGAAGACCAGGAAGCTGTGAGGGAGTGGGCCCGATGGATTGCTGGGATAAAGAAATTCCAGGCTGAGAAAACAGCAAGTACAAAGTGGAGAGGAAATAAGTTATTTAAGTAAATAGTGGAAGAACAGAGATGCATGATAGGGCTTTCCTCATAGCTCAGCTGGTAAAGAATCCGCCTGCAATGCAGGAGACCTGGATTCAAACCCTGGGTGGGGAAGATTCCCCTGGAGAAGGGAAAGGCTACCCACTCCAGTATTCTGGCCTGGAGAATTCCCTAGACTGTACGGTCTATGGGGTCGCCAAGAGTCGGACATGACCGAGAGACTTTTGCTTTCACTTTCAGAGATGTATAATGGAATTAGTTTCTGAAGTGGTTTGTAGGCCATTGTGTGATTTTTGTTTTGAATGACAAGATAAGAGGCTCCCAGAAGAGTTTGATTAGAAGAATGATGCATCATCCCTCAAATTTTAACGAGATCAATTTTAACTTCTGTCTTGGAAATATATTTTAAGAAAGACTGGAACCATTAGGATCAGATAGGAATTTACTAGCTTAATCCACTGTAAGAGAAGATGGTGAGAAACCATGGTAGATGGGGAAAAGAGTTAAGATTTTATTTTATTTTATTTTATTTCAATTTTTCCAGCTTTATTGAAACATAATTGACATGTAACATTGTGCAAGCTTAAGATGTACAGCATAATAATTTACCTAATTAAAAAATATCACAATCAGGTTAATCAAGATATCTAACATCTTATGTAGTTACTTTTGTGTGTATATGCATATGATAACTTTTAAAATATGTTTTCTTAGGAACTTTCAAATATAGAAAACAAGGTATCCATACCTGTGGTCACCATGTATATTATATCTCCAGAAATGATTTATTTTATTTATCAAAGGGAATTTTGTACCGTTTGATAGCCTTCATCCACTTCACTCACCCTGTGCCCTGGAGACTGCTAATTTGTTATGTTTTTAGGATTTTTTTCTTTTTTAGATTCTATATATAGGTGGAAGCATGCAGCATATGTCTTTTTCTACCTTATTTCACTGAACTGACTCCAATATGTAGGGACTAAGTATTGATATTTGAAGGAATGGAGTTGTCACCCAAAAATGGAAGCCTGCATAAAAAGGATCTAGGGTCTGAGGGCAGATCAGAGTCAGTCTGAACCAGGATGAGTTACAAGTTACACTTGGAAATTCAAACAGAGGTGGCAGCAGGCAGTCGAGTCCAGGACTCTGTCACTCCGGGAATCAAATGTTTAAAAGGTGAGGTCTTTTCAATATTAGGATCTGGGACTGAGACCCATCAAAGCAGACTGATTAGGTGAATTCTGTTGTGGTCAGGAAAAAACAAAACAAAAATGAAAACAAATGTTCCCTCACATCCAAAACAGGAAGCTACATGAAGATAATATTTTAAGAAAAAATTTGTGATCAACTGAATGCAGCTAAAAATCACATATGATGTATAATGAGAACTGACTATTTGATTCACCAAATGGAGATCAACACTGGCTTGAAAATACCAGTTTCAGTAGAAAGAAGATTGCAGAAAACTCATTAATTGATCTCAAGGTAGCAGGGTTGAGAGGAAACGAGTGTGACTCACATTTTCAGGACTCTTGTAATGTGCTATGCGCTTAGTCGCTCAGTCGTGTCTGACCTTTGTGACCCCATAGACTGTAGTCCGCCAGGTTCCTCTGTCCACAGGATTTTCCAGGCAAGACTACTGGAGTGGGCTGCCACTTCCTTCTCCAGGGGACCTTGCCAGCCCATGCATCAAACCCAGATCTCCCACATTGCAGGCAGATTCTTTACCATCTGAGCCACGAGGGAAGCCCAAGAATAGTGGAGTGGGTACCCTATTCCTTCTCAGGGGATCTTCCCAACCCAAGAATCAAACCCGGGTCTCCTGCATTGCATAGCTCAGCTCTTTACCGACTGAGCTATGAGGGGAGCCCTCTTGTAATGGATAGGCAAAAATTTCTCATTTGGCTTGAGGTTTAGAGGAATCCAGGAATGAGACAATTGATGATGCAGAGGAGGATGGACAAGTCCCAGAGGGATTTCTGTGAATTTCCAGTAAGGGACTGGTGCACAATTAGGAAGTATTGTCTTTTCTTGAAGCATAATTGCCTCAAGGCCTCAACCATATAACAGGCGAGTATGCAGGGTATCGAGGTACTGGTGTAGACTGGTGTGAAACTGTATTGGTAAAATTTGTGGGACTTATTGTGGCTGCTTGTACTTTCTTCGTGAATAGAAAGCATGAGCATCAGCTCTGAGGGTGGGGAAGAGGCGCTCTGGACAGAGAGAAAGGAGAGTGGGGATCAGACTGGACCCGGAAAGTACTGCACATTTGGTGGGCAATCTTAAGAATCCATGTGAGGTTAACAATTAAGAAGGACTAAAGGGCACAGCACGTTTTTGAATGATTACTGTGTAGCCAACACACTGATAAATGCAATGTGCGTATGTGTGTGTCTCAGCACTAAACTTTAGAGCCACTCTACAAGTTTCTTATTATTATCACCATTTTCTAGATGGGTAATTTTTATATATTTACAGATTTAGTAAGCTATTCTGTCATTAGTTGAAATTTAGTTTTTTTGACGGCAAAACTCATGTTTTCGTTTTATTTTCTACTATGTGTACAAGACAATTGTTTGGTTATTTTTGAAATCCAAGTTTGTTAATAGCTATAGTGTTGCAAATGGCAACCCACTCCAGTATTTATGCCTGGAAAATCCCATGGACCTAGGAGCCTTGGGGGCTACAGTCCATGAAGTCTCAAAGAGTCAGACACGACTGAGCAACTTCACTTTCACTTTTTTCACTCATAGTGTTGCAAAAAGACTGTCTTTTTATTTATATAAAATGATTATTGTCATCTTTAAGTTGATATGATGAAATATTTGTTTGTTAAGATTATGGTGACTGTGAGACCTTGAGATATTTGAATAATCAAGGACAGAACAGAGATGAACATATTGGAAATTACTCTGTATTAACCTTCAGTGCTATTGTCACCAAGTCCAAGCTCACTCTGCTCATTCACAACAGACCAACAAATCTGAGAGATGAGGTACTGAGTCAAGACATACAACTTTATTTGAAAAGCAGACAGAGTGAGAAGGTGGAAGTCTAATGTCTCAAAATTGTCTTATCGAGGTCTGGATGCCAGGTTCTTTTATAGAACAGAGATGGGGAAGTTGAGGAAACAATGTAAGAAAGGCCTTTAATCTTGCAAATATCTCCTAGAACGGCTAGCCTTGGAGAGGGGATATGTTAATTTCTTCCTTTCTGTGGCCATCCACAGGTGGACAAGGTCCTGAAAAAGGCATTTTTGTTTAACCTTCAGGCAGAGGATCTGGGTTCCCCAAGGCAGACCATTATGTAGAGAGAGTATCTTTTAGTGAGCGAAAGCAACGGGAAGCAAAAGCTAAAGAAGCAGCTCCAACATGGAGGGAGTTCTTCCTTTAACACTATAAATATTTCATATTTTCTTCTGAAGCATATTAGGAGTCAATATTGTTAAAGTTAGAGGAGTAATACATTGGACTGATTGTTAGGGAAATTAAATAATCTTGCTTAGGCTTCAGAGACCAAGCAGGGCAGGCCTCTGACCTTGCTTCTAACCTGCCTGGACTCTGCCCTGGCTGGGAGTGACTGCTCTGATGCAAGGCTCCCAGCACGAAGCCAAGACAGGGGATGGGGGTGAAACTTGAGATTGCACAGGCCCTGGAGGTGGGCTGGCCAGCCAAGCCCTGGGCTTAACAGCATTCCAAGTTTCACAGGTTGACATGAAATCACAGCTGCAACTTGCTCACGGGTTGATGATGATATTGAAAGGTTGTTGCTGAACGTTAAGACGCCGGGATTCTTGGCCTCCGGAGGAGATGAATTCAATCCGGGGCCAGAGACGAGGCTAGATCGCTCAGAGCTTTTGTGTAATAAAGTTTTATTAAAGTATAAAGGAGATAGAGAAAGCTTCTGACATAGGCATCAGAAGGGGGCAAAAGAGTACCCCCCTCCTAGTCTTTAGCTGTAAGTTATATAGTTACTCACAGTCTGTTAATGAAAAGAAAGGAATGTCTTAGAATTTAGAATGGCACCAGATAATTCATCCCTGGCCATAAAACGATTGACTTGACTCTTGTAGAAGGGCAGATTACCAACAAATAGTTTCATTTACATAGATTAGGGAACAATATCTGAGTAAGTAGGTTAGGCCTGGCGGAACCAACCTGAAGATAGAATCTGGGGTACATTAACATAGCTTAAGACGACATTTCCATAAGAAAAAGAAATGTATTGGTTAACTCAAGGTTTGAGAGTAATTAGTTTCAGGTGAAACCCAGTGTCATGGCAACACAGCATTTTAAGAGAAACCTCCTTTTAAATTTGTATAGAGAAGGAGAAACATATCGATGGTTTGCTTCCTCCTGCCGCTTAAGAGAGATAAAAATGTCTGGCACTTGCAGCCTATTTCCTCCGCTTGGAGACCCCCGGCCTTCCTGCCTGTTACCCTCTCAATATCAATTTGCATCCCAGGATTATAATCAGGAATCCCAAACTGCAGTCTTTGAAGTCTCACCCACGGAGCGAATGCATTGACTGGGACCTTCTCCCAACTGGGACTCCTGATGTGCTGGGTCACGAGACTTCTCAGCACCGCTTGAGTCTGAAGGCGGCTCAAAATCCAGTTTGGTGATGTATCCTCTGCTGTTTCTCTTTCTCTTTTCTTTAAATGTTAGCATATTGAAAGTAAGCTAGATAATTCAGTAATAAATATTTGTAATATTTATTTGTATAAACGAGTGGCTTATTTTGTTAACAAATCCTTTGAACCTGAGACAAAAGTGAAAACTTTCAGCAAAACATCAATATTTATCCTTTTTTCCTATGTATATTCCTTTAAAAATATTATTGTGAGATTAAACTATCCAGTTTCTCCAGACCTCATCAAACTGTGAGAGAAAGTAGACTGATAACAGAAATTTTCAAAATTCTCTGATTCTTACTCTAACTTAGGAGCACAGGACTTGTATCCTCTTCAATGTATCCCTGAGATGCATCTGAAAGTCCACAGAGTGGATTTTGACATATGTTTACAGGCTAGTCTAACTCCCAATGGCAACAACATTTTCTGTTTTTATTTTTCATAAACACTATTGAGCATCACATCTCCTGGTTGCTTTTGTCATTTGAACACTGCTGAGACCTCAGTACACAGAAATCACTTTGTTTCATTGCCTCTCTGTCCAAGGTTCCAAGAATGATGCTGCTTAGTCTCATTGTCTTGCAGATTTTTAATGAAACAAGAGCTATTTATGCTCATTTTAATTTATAATTCTTGACTCTCTTAAGACATAGAGAGGTCATCCTTTTTGGTTACTGTAAGCCAATAAATTATTTATTTTGCAAATTTGATGTGAAGGACACTGGCATTAAATTTATTTATTCATAGAATTTTTGTTTATTTACATGCTTATATGTAATGCATGTACATTATGTAATTTTAAAATGATAACTTACTTAAATTGAAAGTTAAAACTACTCACTACACAAGAGCAAAATCTATTCCTGTGATATTTTCTCTAAGCAATTTGGTGTGTTACCTTTTTTAGAAGCCTCTGTCGATTCATTCTCATTTTATTAGAGGATAAATTCCATATTTATTAATATGATTGTAAAAGATGAGTTTGAATCATTTGAAAAGACCCTGATGTTGGGAAAGATTGAAGGCAGGAGGAGAAGTGGATGATAGAGGATAAGATGGTTAGATGGCATCACCAACTTAATGGACATGAGTTTGGATAAACTCTGGGAGTTGGTGATGGACAGGGAGGCCTGGCGTGCGGCAGTCCATGGGGTTGCAAAGAGTCGGACACAACTGAGTGACTGAACTGACTGACTGACTGAAAAGATGAATTATAATGTTTTAGAGTTTTCTATGTGATATTTTTTTCTTTGAGACATCTTGTGGTGAAAGACTGGAGTAAAGAAAAAAAAACAAGACAGAGTTTGGAAATACCTCTTCCAAATATTGGTATGACCATACCCATCTGAACAAGAAATGTGAATAGTGACTCTAGAATTTGGTATCTTGGGAGAATTTAGAATTTGGGATTTGGGGATTGATATGTACACACTTCTATATTTAAAATAGATAACCAATAAAGACCTACTATATAGCACAAGGAACTCTGCTCAATAGTCTCTAATAGCCTAAATGGGAATTGAATTCCTTTGCTATACACCTGAACCTAATACCAATATTGATACTCAACTATACTTCAATATAAAATAAAAAATGATTTTGATAACCTGTGAGTAGGTCTCATGGAAGAATGTTTTGATTATTGATAAACCAATATCTATCTATGTTAAGTATTAATTAGTAAAAACATGGTCCACACTTCTTTAATTGTTTGTTGTCAGTTGTTATGAGGAAATAAGCCCCAGTTGTCAAGTAGAAATCTTGACAGAAATTGAGTTGTCTCAAATATGCATGTTTCTGATTGAAAAATGTGGAGGATGCTGTAGCATAAGAGGGCTAACCATGTTATAAATCGTTTGTTTAGATGATACTTTATAATATAACTAAAATTCCTATAATTTTCTTGAAAAGCAATGTCTAAAAGAGCAGCTTGGGAGCAATCAAATTATAGATCATGAAGGGATATCAATGGTTCACACTTCTCATCACATCCCTTTCAGGGGATTTTACTGCTTTGGCAATTTAGGTTTTGGATTCAGACTGAACTGTTAAAGGAATTTGCAGTTACATCATTTCTCTTTCCCAAGTTTATGGATAGCTATCCTTTCTTAAACTGGGTTTTACATATTATAATTTATCTGATGCATGACAGCAGGCTCTAAAATATCTGAATATCCCATCTTATTGTGGAAAAAAAAATCTTATGTTTCATGATCCAACTCTTATACATTCTAAGGTCCTTTGACAATCCCAAGTTGTTTTCATGCTTCTTTTTCCCCAATAAAAACAAGTGGATAGTTACCACACTCTCGTTGTTGTGGTTCTGCTGCTCACTCATGTCCGACTCTCTGCGACCCCATGGGCTGCAGCACACCAGGCCTCGCTGTCCGTCATCAACTCCTGGAGTTTACTCAAACTCATGTCCATTGAGTCCATGATGCCATCCAACCATCTCATCCTCTGTCGTCCCCTTCTCCTCCTGCCCTCAATCTTTCCCAGCATCAGGGTCTTTTCAATGGGTGGGCTCTTCACATCAGGTGGCCAAAGTACTGGAGCTTCAGCTTCAGCATCAGTCCTTCCAATGAAAATTCAGGGTTGATCTTCTTTAGGATGAAATGGTTTGATCTCCTTGCAGTCCAAGGGACTCTCAAGAGTCTTCTCCAGCACCACAAAATAGTTACCACGTGGCATTAGCTTTATTGATTTTTTTGTATGTCTCTTTTTCTAGATTATAAACATTCAAGTTAAGGATTTGCTTATCTGCATATTTGTTCACCATCAAAAACATTGTGATTAGTACATGAAAATCATTCAGTAATGTTTGGTGATTAAATCAAAGAATGGAATGGGAACTGATGGGAAACTTTTGTTCTGTTTTTTGCTTATTTCACAGTTTAATTTTTGTACCTTCATGTGAAGTATTTATCATTGCCATGCACAGTCTGTCATTTTAATAAGTTAGCATCTGCTTCCACTAATATGAAATAATTCTTTAATTGAGGAAATATTGGCCAATGAGATCAAGCAATTTTTGATGCATTTCATTCTGAATTATTAAATACCAGTAAATGGGATTTTACCTCAGTCATACTTATTGTGTTACTTTGAGTTATAGGAATACAAGTCAATGGATTCTGTGGAAAAATTAAATAATCAAGAACTTCCAGATTTTGAATTCTATTCAAGATGTGGCCTTTCATTTTCTACGGGTTTCTGCCACATCACTTACACATATTAAATCACATTCCCTCAGTTCCACAGACAAAAGTATTAATCTTATTTAAGACAATCATCTTGGGCTTCCTTGGTGGCTCAGATGGTAAAGAATCTGCCTGCAATGTGGGTGACTTGGGTTCCATCCCTGGGTTGGGAAGGTTCTCTGGAGGAGGGCATGGCACCCACTCCAGTATTCTTGCCAGGAGAATCCCAAGGACACAGGAGCCTGGCGGGCTACAGTCCATGTAGTCGCAAAGATGGGACTGAGCCACAAGCAGAGCATACCGCAGAACAATCGTCTTGAGTACATTGCTGTAAAGTATTGCTACATATGGAAAAATTCTGATGTGTAGTGATGAAAACTACCTGTAAACACAATTCACTTCTTGAAATAATTGTATCTATATTTGATCCAGGAAAGCTACTACACAATGACTATGTCAAGCAACTTGAAAATAATGTGAGTGCTAAATTATATAGTCATTAATGGTTTTGTTTCACTACTAATTTTGCAGAAATTAAATTTTGGAGTTACAATCATGATGGTAAGGAATCTAAGTGACATCTCCAGGCATTGATATTGTTGACTAAAAACTTATGGAGGTAAAAATTAAAATGCTTTACTTCTTATATTTAAGAGTACTACGTAAAGGACCTATGAAAATGTGAACAAGTTGTGCCTTTTGATGGTGAGAGAATATTAGCTTTGTCAACAATAGACAGATTGCTATTCAGAGTAGTAGTTGAATATGATTATATAGTTATTTTGAAATACATTTCTGTCTTTGTGTGTTTTCTTTTGTTTCCATTACTACAGACTAAATATTGTTTGAATGGCCTTGAAGAAACGGTCCTTTATATCTTGTGGAAACAGGCTTTTTGAGAATACAAGTGTATCAAACTGCAATGAAGAAGGAAACAATTTCCTAATCTCATACACAGTTCTATATTTCCAAGGGCAATCAGATAACATTTGTGACCTTCCATTTTTATTTTTAAAAAATGAACCATGATTGAAACATTTATATATAATACATTCTTTAGAAGAGACCTTGCTGATAACAGGGTTTTAAAAGATTGATGCTCAGAATGAAAAACTATTTTGACCTTCAATTTTGAACTTCACAATGCCTCTGAAAAGAAACCTTTCAAATTTCAATAAAAAAAAAACTTAAAAACTATATTTAACATATAACATAGGCTGACTGAGTGTATTATTTTATTATAATAACAATCTTGGATAAAATTATGCATGTTCAATGTCTATAGTGACTATTCAGTTCAGTAGAATGATGTGCTCACAGACAGGAGAGGCAGAGAGCCAGACTTCTAGGATGCAATAAAGCACAGCTTCAGCAGTCTGCTGCAGCAGAGCTAGGGCCTGCTGGGAAAAGATGGACAGAGAAAAAGGCCCGGCAGAGGGAGACAGCCATCAGAAAGGGGTGAAACTCTTGCAGAAGGCAGGCTTTGGGCAAATTCCAGACCTGCAACAGACAAAGTTGAACCAGAAAATAAAGTGAAGAAAATGTATAATGTGTATTTAGAATAGAAAAAAACAAAGAATTGATTTCAGTTTCTTCAATAGAGCCAAGCTTTGAAACAGCCTTATAAGTAAAAAAGACAAATATGTTTATATGAAGTGATAATCTTCATTACCAAATTTTCTTAGACATGGAAAAATGTAACTTTACAAAACTGCTAATAATTCTCAAGCTTATCTTTCAAGATCAGAAAACTACTTAATAATGCTCCATATCAACTATGACCAATCATGCTTCCTAAAGGCCAAGATAATTATTCAGTATGAAAAACGTTGCAAGTAATAAATTTCTAATTTAGCTGACAAGCAAGGCCAAAGACAATTTTTTTTTACTGCTTTAATAGTTTACTACCCTAATTGGAACAATGTATATACATAGGTATATGCACATATACATGTATATACATATGTGTATATATACATGCCTATATATATATATATGCCTATTTTCAAATCTAAAACTTTGAAATTCTGAGATTCATTTTGAAGTGAAATCGTCTCACAGCACTGGTCGTGTAAGTGAAAATAAAAATTATAAAACCCTGTGATTTCCTGAATGTGAATCTGTAATTCCATCCTATGTGATCTATTGAAATTTAATGAATTATGCTTTTAATACCTTAAGGTTCTTTAATGAACCTGAGAGGAAACAGAGAAATGATAATTGAACTTGTTTTACTTATTTCAGCTAAATAGTTTTCTCACTGTTTTTTAGTGCATTCTTATCAGTATTACTTACACAACACAGAATTAAATATGTCACTTGCTTTTCCATGACAGCAAAATATTATTTTTTACTGAAGGATAATTTGATGGAGCAGAAGAATGTCTTATGTTTCAAAGTTTCTTGTCATGATATTCGGTATTTTTCAGATTGATCTGCTAGCTCTGCATGGTGAGGTTTCTGCCGTAGTTACCAGGGGAGAAATAGTGTTAGCGAATTGTAAATCCACTGAAGGAAACAAATCTGATTTCTTTGTATTCTATGATAAAACTTCCACCGCAGTGTTATATAAAATGCAAATCTGACCTAATTCAGATCACCAAATCCATCTATTTAAAACAATTTCTGTTTTCTCAAGGGAAATGCATACATAGGATGAAGGAGAAAACAAAAGAATAAAAAGAAAATAGACACCAAATGAGTACATCGGCAGGCAAATAGTAATAGATGCGATTTCATTCACATTCTCTCCCGACTAATTTGTGACAGTTATTACATGTTATATGTTTGGATCATTTTGAATTTGAAGTGACGCTGAAGTGAGGGTCTCCAGGAGAGAGGTCTGACCGGCCTTCAGGAAGTCTCCAATGCATGCCTCACGCTGCTGAAGTAACTTCCGGTTCTGAGCCCGTCTTCACGCCGCACTGACATTGCTCACCAGCAGCATGGGAGCAGGGCCTGGTCGTGAAGATGAGGTCATACTAATTTAGAATCCCAGAAACTAATATAGGAAATATATGGTGAAGTCTGTTAATTGTATAATACATAGAGTAAATGCATCTACATATATGACTATGACAGCATATTATATTTTCCTATAGTGATGACAAAAATGAGAGTAGAATAAATGTTTAGATTGCTTTACATTCATTTGCACTGCAGTCCTGAGATTTGTGTAAATAAAAGTTGCTTAAATGTTCGCTATATTAGAGATTGGGTTGTGTCCAACTAAAGTATATGGAATCCGCACTCCATATGGTCTCAGAAAAGTATTCTCAGAGTTCTATTTGATTTTTTTATCACAAGAAATTCACATACTACCTAATTTGGGAGACGGTGGACTTTATTAACCACTGTTTACAATAAGATTCCAAAATAAAACTGTATGCTCACAAAATAGACTTGAGCTGTTTCCCCTTCTTATTTACTAACTACTGATATGCAAAGTTAATATGCTTACATCTAGGAGGACTCAAAACTTCTCTTCTTTCTACCTACTGGATGATTAGGTAATTGATAACTATCTTTTTCTTAATTTGTTAGATCGTTAAAGTGTTCTATAAGAAAAATGTATTAGGTAATGAAAGAATCCTGCCTGAGCACTAGGACAGTGAGGTAAAGACCACTATCTTTTCAGAGATTTCAGAAGCAGACGATACTTACTGTTGCCAACAATTATTTTTTGCCCACTGGAAATGCACTGAAAATAGTGTTTTTAAAGTTAGGATATTTTATATATATAAATACATAATACACATACTATTGCATATTATATATATATATATATATATATATATATACACACACATATATATATAATAGATAAAACGGAGTCAGATTTTCCTAAACTGATTAAATATAAACTTAATTTCCATATGTTCTGGATATATTGCATGTATTTATGGTTGATGGTCTCTGGTTCTATCTCTGTATGGTGTTGATGTTTCATTTCAGAGAAAAGAATGCCTCTCTTCCATCTATCTAATTTTCTGTCTTGTTTTTGGTTGAAGTGTTCCCTTCCAAAGCAACTTTAAGACTACTCTTATTTATCCCATGTTTGGAGATTACCCAAAGTATTGTCTAGGCATCATGTATTTTGGAAGATATTCACACGTGCTATCTGAAGAGAGTCCTTTTTCATTTTAGCCTTTTCACTGAAGGGTTTATTAACCTTAATTTAAGGTTTTCATTGAATTTACTCACTTCTTTCTTTCTACTGTCTATGATTTAGCTTTGCTAAATTTTATGTCATTTTTTTGCCTCCATTAACCTCAATTTCCCAAATTTCTGGCAATCAGTTTCCCTCTGGGTCATTTATTTTTATTTTTGGCACTGTATTGAAAGTGAAGATGAGAGTCACTCAGCCGTGTCTGACTCTGTGACAGTCCGCGGAATTCTCCAGGTCAGATTACTGGAGTGGGTAGGCTTTTCTATTCTCTAAGGGGACCTTCCCTACCCAGAGGATCTCCCTCATTGCAAGCGGACCCTTCACCAGCTGAGCCACAATGGAAACTCAAGACTACTGGAGTGGGTAGCCCATCACTTCTCCAGCGGATTTTCCCAGCCCAGGAATCAAACCGGAGTCCCCTGCATACAGGCAGATTCTTTACCAACTGAGCTCTCAGGGAAGACTGTATCAGGGAAGACTCACTGTACTGAGTACATATTTTTCTATTTAATTGCTATTGTTAGGGGATGAGAATGACTGAATTTTTAGCATCATCATTAGGAATGCAGTATTCCATCCTTATGTCAAGATAAACATGCAATGCCTTCATTTTATGCTTACTACTATTCCAGTGGTCTGTATGGATGTGAGAGTTGGACTGTGAAGAAAGCTGAGCACAGAAAAATTGATGCTTTTGAACTGTGGTGTTGGAGAAGACTCTTGAGAGTCCTTGGACTGCAAGGAGATCCAACCAGTCCATCCTAAAGGAGATCAGCCCTGGGTGTTCATTGGAAGGACTGATGCTGAAGCAGAAACTCCAATACTTTGGCCACCTCATGTGAAGAGTTGACTCATTGGAAAAGACCCTGATGCTGGGAGGGATTGGGGGCAGGAGGAGAAGGGGACGACAGAGGATGAGATGGCTGGATGGCATCGCTGATTCGATGGACATGAGTTTGAGTGAACTCTGGGAGTTGGTGATGGACAGGGAGGCCTGGAGAGCTGAGATTCATGGGGTCACAAAGAGTCGGACACTACTGAGTGACTGAACTGAACTAAACTGAACTATTACTTTATGGTAACACTGTTGGACTTATGGACCTAAGAATAAAAAAACTAAGCATCTGAGTTAGAACTAACCATAAGTTGCATGTGACTTTTCTGCTTACAATTGGAAGAAATATTATCACCAAATTTGCTTCAAATTTTTTTCGTAAAATGCATCAAGTTTAAAAGTTGTGAACTGGAAATGAAGACTGTGAACATGGAATAGCCTTATTTAGCATCGTTTTCCGTCTCAACCTAACATGGCTTTATAAAAGAATCCAATAAAATATATTCTTCCTATGCTTCATTATTTTTTATATGATGTAAGTAAACAACAAAACATTGTAATCTCAAATCCTTTTTTTAGTGAGGAAAATGATAAAATGTTAAGAAAATTATCTAAATTATTATTGCATTGATAATTCTATTTAAAGCATATACATCACAGGAATAAAAATGTCAGCACAGAATGAATCAATTGACTATGTATCCTTGTTTTATTGTGTTAATTTGTTTTATGTTGTCATTCACAAAAATATTCTCATTATTTATGAGTATACATCCAAATTTCAATTTTAAAATTCTTTGATTAAAGCTTTCTTGTTTAAATGTAACATATAGCATTAAAATTATTTCCAAAGTCAATGAATCCCATGTCAGTTTTAATTAGTATAATATTCTTTTTCATGGTTTGCTGAGGTTTCTCTTAATACACCTACTCTTTGCTTCCTCTGTAGCCTCAGTGAATTATTTTGTTGTCCACTTGGGCAAAATGTGTATGAAAATATTTACTCCAGGTGAATCATATATTTAATGATTTAACGTATTTTTGAATGAAAATAAATTTTGAAGACCGTAAGTGTTTCCTGGATTTCCCATCCTCAGCTGCATTCATCTAGGCCCTTTTTCTCCTCTGCTGTACTATAAACTTCCCATGCACGGACATAAGGTCAATCCTTACATTTACAACCTCAGGCTATACTAGGAATTGCTCTAGTACTTTTTTTCTTACGAATCATCATTAAAATACAGGTCCATAACACTGTCTTCTATTTTTCTTTTTCTCATTGTTTTTCCTCCTTCCATATTGACTGCCCTGTCTGAGTTTTGTTTTTTTTTTTTTCTTTTTTTTAAACTTATTTTTCTTTATAGTCCAACCTCTACATGTTTGAAAGTTCTAGGCTGCAATTCCTGAAAGCTATTTCTTTTCTTTTTTTTTTTTCAATTTATTTACTTTTTATTGAAGGGTAACTGCTTTATAGAATTTTGTTGTTTTCTGTCAAACCTGTTTAGATTTATAAACATGGATTAGTTCAGGGGAAATAAATATCATTTGAAAATCTTTGTATGCCATTTGTACACACTATACATCATGGAAAATGAATAATGGGTAAAATAGCACTCTTTTCAAACCAACAATCAATTTTCGTGTCCTGTCAGAAAAATAAGACAATCTCTTAATTCAAATAAAAGTTCTGTAAATACTTAACAGAATCTTACAGAAAAAATTAACATAATTTACAGAACATAATTTTTATGAGTATTAAAATCAGTGAGGACATAGGCTGTAGCTCAAGTACATTGATTCAGTCTCTTTAAATATTTTATTAAGAACAAAAATGCAACAGATTTTCATTATATAATAGTGCTGTGTGGTATTTAAGTCAAATTAGTTATTTATGAAGTGAGACCTATGATCTAAAATCCAAGGTTCTATCTAAAAATATGCACATTTGTATATTGCCCACATATATTTAGCTTTGGGCTAACATGGCAAAAAAAGACAAAAAATCTGTTATTTCCTCTCACAACCAAAAAAACTCCTCTGTCCTAGGACTGCTCCTATGTAATTATTTCAGTGATTGCAATGAAATAAAGCCAGGATATGAAAATTAGCTTCCTTCTCAAGTCTCTATAAAGTGAATTATTTGAAAAATAATTGAAACACTTAAAATTTTTAATATGCAGTGAAAAAATCAAAAGATGGAGGGTGGTTTCATCTTTAAGGGGTTTTTAAAAACAGAGAATTAATTAAAAGCTCATTACCAAGAATATGATTATGAGGTGTTATCTTACGAATAGAAGACCTTTATATTTCTGAATAGTCAAAAAAGTTGAAAATTTTTGTAATATTATAAAGCTCATTTTCTAATTGGCCTGCTCTGTAAAGTTGCAGACAAAATGAATTCTACAGAAGGTCATATATTTGTAGCAATTAAAGAGTTGCAATGACAGGTTACCTATTGTAGGATTACTATACTAATTTTGTAATTAAATCTCAAAAGAGTTGAAATTTGGTTTAAGCTTTCTTTGTCATAAAGCAAAATGCACTTATGAGATGCATTTGTTGCCTTTTTATTTAGCCACCTACCTTCTATATTTTAAAATAGCCATTTATAGCAATTATAGTTGGGAACTGGGTGACTTCCAATGACTTGTATGCTGTAATAAATAAAAGATTAATGCTATTTTAAAATGTGACTATTAAAAAATAGTTCTGATAAATATTATAGGACAAAAAATAAAACAAAGTGTAAATATCTTCTTTTTATTTTGTTCCTCCAATCCACTACATCATAAATTGCATGCAATTTCTCAAACAAATTTTTGTCTATTTTTATTCTTGACATAGAATTAAACATATCCATAAGTATAGAGGTTGCTGTAATAGGTATTTTATTGCTAAATATCATTATGTCCCAAGATTCTATTAGCAGAAATAATAGCATTAATTTCATATTTAACTGATATTCATCTTATTGAGGAAAATGTGTTCATTATTTTATTTGCTTATGGCACTAGTAATTTATTTTCTAAATGTGTAATTTAACAAAATTGAAAGGACATATTCAAGCAGAGCTTCTTTAGATGATGATTTTTAATTTAAGAAAATCTAGATGATTTTATCTTTATTCATTTGAAGTATTAAGATACATTTTTTCACATTACCAAGACAGGATCTTAAAATTGAAATGCTATGTTAATACTAATCATTAATATAGCCTATTTTACCCTTCTTAACTATTGAAACATTCTAAAAAATTATGGAGAGACAAAGAGGGAAATAATACCTCATGTACAAAACATCAACCTAAAATGTAATACCCGCAATGAATCCTCTGAGCACTAAGGTGACTTAAAAGAATAGGTCAATGATATTAATATACTTACTGATTAAAAAGAAGGTATTTCTCATGTATAGTATTGATTTCAGCTGGAAAAACAAATCTCTGAAATAGAACCTTCCTTTTAGTATTCATTATGTTCTCATTTGAGAGATCAGAACCAACAGCATGGATGAGGTAAAGGAGTTGCTTTATCCTGAAATCTGGCTAAGATCTGAGGTGTTAATTGTAGAATTAGAAAGCTTTGGTCCAAAAGACCTTTGACAATACCATGGAGAATCCATTGAGGGCAACAGAAAATTCTGAGCTGGAAACTGCTTTGAAATATCTGAAAACAGGGCAGCTTGGCAAGACCACATCATGTGGAGCAGAGTCGAATATGATGCAAAGGAAAGGACAGAGAATAGTGTTTGGGCAGCAGTATCGTGGGATTTTACCGACCTATCCCGGTAGCCATGCGTTATCTATCCTCTATCCATCTATCTATCATCTATCCTTCTATCCATCTATCTATCTATCATCTATCCATCTATCTATCATCTATCCATCTCTATCTATCCATCTATCTATCATCTATCCATCTATCTATCTATCCATCTATCTATCATCTATCCATCTGTCTGCCTAAGCATTCGAATAACAGAATGTGGTCAGAGAAAAATGAAATCATGGTAATTTGTCTTACCTTAAATTCCTTCCCATAAACCGCAGCTCTGACTGAGGCTTCTAATGTTTTCTTTAGTCAACCAACCTTCCTACATTTAGAGTGGAAACTTTTCTCCCACACTTTCCTATCCCCTGCCTTGCCTCAGCTTAGCTGGTAGATTTGTTTTGAGGTATGTGGAGAATGCAGAGGGTTACACTATATCTGACCCATTTTTTTCCCTAGCCATTCACTTTTTAAAATTGAGATATAATTGATAAACAACATTTTGTAAGTTTACAAAACTCGATGTCACCCGGCTTAAAAGGAGACAAAACAAAACCTAAGCGTTGTGTGACCCCCCCCCCTTCTATTCCTGGTGGAACATGCTTTTATATTATATTTCAAAGTGATTGCTTTGTATGTGGGTACTCAGTCATGTCTGACTCTTTGTGACCCCATGGACTGTAGCCTGCCAGGCTCCTCTGTCCATGGGATTCTCCAGGCAAGAATCTGGTTGACATTTTTTTGCTCCAGGGGATCTTCCCAACCCAGCGATTAAACCCACATCTCTGCGTCTCCTGCATCGCAGGCGGATTCTTTACCCCTGAGCATCGTCACCTTAACGTTATTCAACACTTCTAAGTCGCATTAACTATCACTTCTTTTTTTGTGATGAAAACATTTCAGATCTCATCTTTTAGTAACTTTGAAGTATTGTTGATTATGATCACTATACTCCGCATTAGATATCCACATGTTAGAATGAATCATCAAGAAAACACGAGGCTACGAGTGTGGGTGAGGGTGTGGAGAAAAAAGAACCCTGTGCACTGTTAGTGGGAATGTAAATTGGTTCTGCCACTCTGGAGAACAATATTGAGGTTTCTAAAAAAAACTAAAAATAGAACTACTATGTGATCCAGAAATCACACATCTGGGTATATACACATATCACACACATATATATCTGAAAGAAACGAAAACAGGATATTGAAGAGGTATCTGCATTCTCATGTTCATTGCAAATTATTCACAATAGCCAAAATATTAACTGACTTTGTGATTGCTCAGTTCTTTCTGCATCATTACTTGCTTTTCTCTTTCAGTACTGAATCATCCTCATCAGGATATGAGCAGGGCTCGATGTCACCCAGCTTAAGAGGAGACAAAACCAAACCTAAGTCTTGTGTGATCCCCTTCTGTTCCTGGTACTGTCACACGTCCACGCTCCCTTTCTGGTAAGACCGCACAGAGGCTTATGTACACAGTCTGTATACACTCATTCTGCCGTCTATCTTTCTGTTGCCTTAGGAGCAAACTTTAATTTGAAGACAGCATTCTTTCTCATTTAACCTTCTACTCCAGTGGACTTTCATACCCTGTTTTGGAATTAGACTAAAAATTGATCATTTTAAAACAATTTTGGCACACTGTGGAACCTACTAGGCACTTCCTATTTTCTCTATATTCATACACTTTCATAGGCAATTTGTTTCATGACCATGGATACCATACAAATGACTCAATAATACAAATGTATTTATCTCAGACCTTTCCCTAAATTGCCAACTTGTATGCTTTTATTCCACATGACCATTTGGTTCATACTCTTAAAAGTTACTCCAAGCTCAGTCATTCATTAATGCCTCATTCTTTAATGGCAATCTACTATTTTAGCTGATTAGTTTAAACAGTATCTAGTCAATTTTGAGTACTATTTTTCTTCCATAAAGCATCCATCAACAAATCCTGATGTTTCTGCTCTGAAATATATTTAGAATCTGATCTATCACCACCACTTCTACCTTACAGTTACTATATTTCCTTTCCTGAGCTATTATAATAAAAGCCTTAGAATTGCCCACATACCTGGACACAAACACACACATGCACAAACACACCATATTTTCTGTACTTCACTCACAGTGGTTATTCTTGACATGACAATGAAAGTGAATATTTGATAGCATTTAACATCTCTGCTAAAAGCTCCAGGGCTTTGCTATGTCTCTCTAATTAAAACACAAAGTTTTTGCTTTGCTATGGCTCCACCAAACGGCTGTTCTTGCCCCCGCTCAGTAGCTCAGTCTCGTCCGACTCTTGCGATCCCATGGACTATAGCCCGCCTGACTCTTCTGTCCATGGGATTCTCCAGGCAAGAATATGGGAGTGGTTATCCATTCCTTTCTCCAGGGGATCTTCTCAACCCAGGGATTGAACCCGGGTCTCCTGGATTTCAGACAGATTCTTTACCGTCTAAGACATCCTTGCAAGGAATAAGTTTCTTTTAATTTCATGGCCACAGTCACTGTCCAGTCATTTCAGAGAAGAAAATAAAAATCTGTCACTGTTTCCACTTTCTCTCTTTCTATTTGCCGTGAATTGACAGGACCCGATGCCAAGATCTTTAATTTTTCTTCTAATGCTGAGTTTCAAGCCACATTTTCAGTCTCTTCTTTCACCTTCATCAAGAGGCTCCTCAGTTCCTCTCCACTTTCTGCCATTAGAATGGTATCTGCATTCGTTGTGATCCAACTCTCACATCTGTACAGACTGCTGGAAAAACCATAGCTTTGACTGTATGGACCTTTGTTGGCAAAGTGATGTCTCCACTTTTTTAATATGCTGTCTAGGTTTGTCATAGCTTTCCTTCCGAGGGGCAAGTGCATTTTAATTTCACAGATGCAGTCACCATCTGCAGTGATTTTGGAGCCCAAGAAGATAAAATCGGTCACTGCTTCCACTTCCTCCACATCTACTTGAAAGGAAGTGCTGGGCTTCGATGCCATGATATTCATTTTTTTTTTTTTTTAAGTTGAGTTTCAAGCCAGCTATTTCACTCTCCTCTTTCACCCTCATCAAGAGGCTCCTCAGCTCCTCTTCACTTTCTGCCATTTCAGTGATATCATCTGCATATCTGAGATTGTTGCTATTTCTCCCAGCAATCTTGCTTCCAGCTTGTGCTTCCTCCAGCCCATCGTTTCTCATGATGTCCTCTGCATGTAAGTTAAATGAGCAGGGTGACAATATACAGCCTTGAGGTACTCCTTTCCCAGGGTAGCACGGCAGGCTGCAGTTCATTTGGTCACAGAGTTGGAGGCAACAGAGCGCTCATGGCCAAACACTTACAAGGCTCCTGAAATTGGAGAGAATGTTTATGAACAGGGTTCTTAGAATTTCTCTACCAGCAAGCTCCTAGCTCCCAGGTCCTGAATTTTCACACACCATCCCATGAACTTTCTCCAAATGACTGCCAACTTCTACAACCCGATGACTTTTGAACCCCCCTGAGTGCATGCCCTGAGCACAGGTGCAGAGGGGAAGACTCAGTAAGCAGGGGATGGTGGTGCGATCCCTGAGGAGAGAGCTCGGCAGCTGAAAAGTGCGGACTTGTCTGGAAACATGAGCACAATAAATGGCATGCAGACCTGAATTTTCCGTTTGTGGTGGTTAACTACTCTATTAAAGGGATTAAGCTTTTTTTTTTTTTTTTTGTGGTGGATTTAATTTAGGAAGAAAGAACAAAAACCCCACAGCCCCCTGCCAAGCACCTATTAGCCAAAACCTAAAGAAGCTTTGATACTCTTCAGGAAAACCTTTGGGCCTAGGAGATAAATAATAGCAAAACCAACCTGGATAAGGCTAAATAAACATGTAAAAGCCAAAATAAAGGAAAACACACAGTCAATGGCTTGATGTTATGTATGGTTGTAGTGTAGAAATACTGTGAACTGCAATTGGGTATTAATGTTTTCAACTAATTGGAAACTTTTAAAAACTATCAAGGCCTAAACCACAAGGATAAATGTGTTCTATGTGCTAAGTCCATCAGCTTGGGATTTTAACTATCCCATGTCTGGTAGAGTACACCCTGAAAACAAACAAAAAACAAAAACAAAAACAAACAAAAAAAAAATGCTCAGCTAGAACAGATGAGCTAGAAAGTACCCAAAACTTAAAAGGCAAGAGCATATGTAAATAAAAATTCTTAATAGAACCACAGAACCTATTGAATGAGAGCTGTTTTAAGTTCTCTTTTCATCTTAAAACCCTATTTTCTAGCAATAAGTTAAAGTAGCTTCCCTTGCATTAATCTGCAGAACAGTCTATCTTCTAGGGTGAGGCTGCTATTCCAATACAGCATATTAGTCTGACTTTCCACTAGCGGTATTTTGGCAAAAATGCCAAAGAGATGATCAAAGACAGGACAGGTGATGGGTTTCTCCCTAGGAAGGTCATCCTTCCTTTTCCCTACCTTGCCTGACCCCCAACTCCTGGGGAAAAAAATTAAAATACCGTTCCAGTAGCATCAGCTTGTGCTGCCCGTCCACCCGGGGGCCTTAATGGTTCCCTTCTCCACCCTGGTCATCTTGCTGATGACGTGTCCAGAGCAGGAGGTTGTCGCCTAGGAACCGCATGACCCTCAGCTCCTCATGAGTCTGGAGTCCTTGTATGAGTCTTGTTGAGAATGTCACCAGCTTGGGGGTGGTGTCATTGAAAGTGCTCATGGCCAAGGGGCAGGTTTGCGCCAAGGCCTTCTGGACCTTGCAGTAGCGGACAGTAGCTGGGGCCAGTCCTAACCTACTGCAGTGACCAGACTGTGCGTGCTCCCTGCTGACCTCATGGGCTTTGCTGGGGGCCTTCTCAGCTGACTCCATGAGGGTCGCTTCTTCTAGCCAGTGGGCAACGTTGGCCAGGTAGCGGTAATAGTCCCGTCATCTTCAGGAAAAACACTTTGCTCTCACACTGAGTCTCACGGTCAGTTTGGATCAGATATGGCTAGTTATCCAGCAGGCTCCGCGCATCCTGACGGAGTGCCTCCAACTCCTCTGTCCTTTCCACAGTAAGCACAGACCCGCTTTGTCATCTTACTGTATTACTATCTGCAGAGTCTTCTGCTCAATGCTACTAATGATCCTCCAGGAACAATGGCTTGCCCTGGCCACTTTCTCGTAGGTCACGGAACGGTGTGCTTACCCTCTGGACCGTGGCTCATTCCTCTCTATTGCATTCTTTCTGGCCAGGGCCCTGTGGTCTTACTGTTCCGCCCGTTCTGCCAAGGGGTGGTCTGTACCGGCGGCTCCTGGCACCATACAGGGGCTTGGCTCACCCGGGCAGGGAGACCACGTCAACCTGGAGGTCTCAGACGGTGACTGCAGCAGGGCGACAGCCCACGTGCTTGAGAGACCAGCTCGCGAACCGACTGGCCGAGGCGGCAGCGCGGAAGCTGCAGCGACTGTGACCTCAGGCCCCACCCAGGCCCCGGGGGCTCCTTTCTGACCGGTGTGTGGGACATCGCATAGTGATTTTGATTTGCATTTCTCTGACATTTAGCAATGTTGAAGATCTTTTTATATGTTCACCACATCGTCTGAAAAATGTCTATTCAGGTTTTCTGTCCATTTTTAATTGGGCTGGTTACTTGATATTGAGTTGTATGCGCTACTTATATATTTTATAAAATAACTATCAGTTATATCATTTGCAAATATGTTCTCCCATTCAGTAAGTTGTTTACATTTTTTGCAGTTTTCTTTGTTGACCAAAAGCATTGAAGTTTAATTAGGTACCATTTCTTTGCTTTTATTTCTTTTGCTTTAGGAGACAAATTCAAGAAAAATATTTACTGTGATTTATGTCAAAGAGTGCTCTGCCTATGTTTCCTTCTAAGAGTTTTATGGTTTCAGACTTTACATTTAGATCTTAATCCACTTAAATTTTTTTTATATGTTGTGAAAAAATGTCCTAATTTCATTCTTTCATGTAGCTGCTCAATTTACCACTTACTGAAGATGTTTTCTCTCTTCCCTTGTATACATATGTGGATTTGTTTCTGGGCTTTCTATTCCATTCTGTTGATTGATGTGTCTGTTTTTGTGCAAGTACCATGCTGCTGTGAGTGCCGCAGATTTGTAGTATAGTCTAAAATCAGGGAGCACAATACCTCCAGCTTTGTTATTTTTTCTGAAGGTCTTTTGTTAATTATTAATTAATTTTGTTAATTATTAGTTAATTTTGTTAATTCCAATTAACTTTGTTAATTTGGAATCTTTCATGGTTTCAAATAAATTTTAGAATTATTTATTCTAATTCTGTGAAAAATATGATTGGTATCTTGATAGAGATTGCATTAAATCTGTAGATTGATTTGGTTGGTAAGGATATTTCAACAACGTTTTAACTCTTCCAATTCAAGAACTTAAGATATTTTTCTATTTCTTTGTATTATGTTGTTTCCTTACGGTCTTCAGAGTATAGGACTTTTACCTCCTTTGTTAGGTGTATTAATATGCACTTTATTATTTTTGATGATATTTAAAATGATGTGGTTTTCCTGTTTTCTTTCTCCATCTGCTCTGTTGCTCAGTTGTGTCTGATTCTTTGCGACTCCATGGACTACCAGGCTCCTCTGTCCTTTGGATTTTATAGGCAAACATATGGGAGTGGGTTGCCGTTACCTCTCCAAGGGATCTTTCCAACTCAGGGATCAGACCCTTGTCTCTCGCATCTCCTGCGTTTGTGGGTAGATTCTTTACCGCTAGTGCCACCTGAGAATCCAGTTCATTATTAATGTATAGGAAGGATAGATTTCTGTATATTGGTCTTGTATCCTGTATTTTTACTGAGTTCATGGTTAGTTATTTTTGTGGAGACTTTGGGACGTTTTTGTACATGGTGCTGTGTCATCTGCAAATAGTGGCGTCTGTGTTTCTTTCCTTCCAATTTGAGTGGTTCTTACTTGTTTTTCTTTTCTGATTGCTGTAGCTAGGACTTTATACTGTGCTAAATAGAAGTGGTGAGAGTGAGTATTTTTCTCTTTCTCCTGACTTTAGAGACCAGGTTCCAACTTTTCACTGCAGAGTTTGTATTAGTTGTGGGTTTGTCACAAACAGTCTTTATTATGTTGATATATTTTCCATTTATACAAACTTTGGTGACTTTTTATCATGAATGGATGTTAAGTTTTGTCACATACTTTTTCTGCATCTATTGTGAGGATATGATTTTTACCTTTCCTTTTGTTAATATGGTGTATCATATTGATTGATTTGCAAATATTGAACCACCCTTGCATTCTTGAAAAAAATTCAGTTAATCATGGTGTACAATACTTTTTACATGTTCTTGAATTCTGTTTGCTAATATTTTGTTGAGGATCTTTGCATCTATACTCATCAGAGATATTGGCATACAGTTTTCTCCTTTTGAAGTCTTTGTCTGGTTTTGGTATTAGGCTGATGGAGGCCTTATAACATTTTCTTTTAATTTGTCTATTGAAATTCTATTTTACCTTGTTATAATAGATTGAGAGTGATTCCTCTAAACAACATGGTATTATTTCTTAACCTTTCAGCATATGCTCAAAATTAATATTAAGCCACATTTACACAAAGTAGAAAGATGTTGGTCAAAAGGTAGAAACTTAAAAATAAATATAAAAAAAAAAGAAAAAAAAAAAGGTAGAAACTTTCATTTATAAAAGCTTTTGGAATCTATGCATTTTGAATAGCATAATGTCTGTAATTAAAAATACTCTGTCATATACTTGAAAATTACTGATAGAGTAGATCCTAAATATCCTCACCACATGTGCGTACACGCACATACACAAGAGTAATTACGTAAGGTGATGGAGATGTTAGCTAACCTTACTGTGGTAATCATTTTGCAATAGATATCAAATCATCATATTGTACACATTAAACTTAAGCAATATTATATGCTAATTATATAAACTGAAACCTTAATTAAATAAATTTTGGAGACCAGATGGGGAGCTCTCATGCTCTATTATAAGAGACCAACAAGAAGAAGAACTTATCTTTCACTCCTGGTAAGGACTCATCCAATGAAATGTTGTGGGCGTTTGTTTTCTCCTGCCCTCATCACTTATTTTCCTTTCTGTAACTATGTTCTCCTTCCCATGCAGTGCATGATGCCTTGCACACACAGTTTACTATGGCTGCAGTTCTATGCGGATTTACAGTTTTCTGCTGATCCCAGTTATAAACATATCTTTGCTAGGGAAACGTCTGACCATTAATTTCAGGTCAATATCTTGGTAGCCAGTGCTAGGACCAGAGAAGATCCTCCATGGCCCCAGGGTTGGTGAGTGAACAGTTTGTGGTACCCACAATTGATCCCTTGCAATCACTGCTTTTCTTGCCAACACTGCAGTTTGAAGGTGCATCTTTCTCCTGGATCAAGCTCAGGCAGTGTCCATTTAAAGCGCTCCAGGCTTTATTCAGGGTCTAGTTTTGTCATTTTAGTTAAGGCCTTGTTCTGTATTCAAGTACTTTTGTGGCACTTTGGTCTAGTTTTTAAGATCAGACTTTTTCAGCCGAACTGATTAAAAAGTCATCAACCCATTCTTTCAGGATCAAGGCCTGTGTCACTGAAACTGTGCCAATTCATCCATTGAACTATTCTATCAGAATAGGGGTTATTGTATGGAAACTCATTGAAAAGTCTTTGGTCAAGACCCTCTAGGAATATGTTGTTCTCATAAAATGAGATGGATTAGCTTGCAAGCTGTTTGAATTAAGCTGTTTGTGTTATAAGTTATTTAATCCATTTCAAAATTATTCTTCTACTCTAGAGAAAAACTTCTGAGAAATAGGTTTGCAGTTAAATAAATATTTTTAGGGCACCTCCCTGCCCAAAGACTCTGGCCAATTTTATATTGAAAATCAGAGGTCTTTCCTTAGGTACATTTCTAACTAAATGGACTGACCTGACCAAAGGCATTTTAGAATCTCAATGGCCATTATGAGGAACTTTTGAAATCCCCAAACTTAATTTCCTTAAAACCAAGTTAGACTCAGTACAGTCAGTTCAGTTCAGTCACTCAGTCATGTCTGACTCTTTACGACTCCATGAACCGCAGCACGCCAGGCCTCCCTGTCCATCACCAACTCCCGGAGTCCACCCAAACTCATGTCCACTGAGTCGGTGATGCCATCCAACCATCTCATCCTCTGTCATCCCCTTCTCCTCCTGCCTTCAATCTTTCCCAGCATCAGGGTCTTTTCAAATGGGTCAGCTCTTCCCATCAGGTGGCAAAGTATTGGAGTTTCAGCTTCAACATCAGTCCTTCCAGTGAACACCCAGGACTGACTTCCTTTAGGATGGACTGGTTGGATCTCTTTGCAGTCCAAGGGACTCTCAAGAGTCTTCACAACACCACAGTTCAAAAGTATCAATTCTTCAGTGCTCAGCTTTCTTTATAGTCCAACTCTCACATCTACACATGACCCCTGGAAAAACCATAGCTTTGACTAGACGGACCTTTGTTGGCGAAGTAATGTCTCTGCTTCTTAATATGCTGTCTAGGTTGATCATAACTTTCCTTCCAAGGAGTAAGTGTCTTTTAATTTCATGGCTGCCATCACCATCTGCAGTGATTTTGGAGCCCCCCAAAATAAAGTCAGCCACTGTTTCCCCATCTATTTGCCATGAAGTGATTGGACAGGATGCCATGATCTTAGTTTTCTGAATGTTGAGCTTTAAGCCAACTTTTTCACTCTCCTCTTTTACTTTCATCAAGAGGCTTTTTAGTTCCTCTTCACTTTCTGCCATAAGGGTGGTGCCATCTGCATATCTGAGGTTATTGATATTTCTCCCAGCAATCTTGATTCCAGCTTGTGCTTCCTCCAGCCCAGCATTTCTCATGATGTACTCTGCATATAAGTTAAATAAGCAGAGTGACAATATACAGCCTTGATGTACTCCTTTTCCTATTTGGAATGAGTCTGTTCCATGTCCAGTTCTAACTGTTGCTTCCTGACCTGCAAACAGATTTCTCAGGAGGCAGGTCAGGTGGTCTGGTATTCCCATCTCTTTCAGAATTTTCCACAGTTTATTGTGATTCACACAGTCAAAGGCTTTGGCATAGTCAATAAAGCAGAAATGATGTTTTTCTGGAACTCTCTTGCTTTTTCAGTGATCCAGTGGATGTTGGCAATTTGATCTCTGGTTCCTCTGCCTTTTCTAAAACCAGCTTGAACATCGGGAAGTTCACGGTTCACATAGTACTGAAGCCTGGCTTGGAGAATTTTGAGCATTACAAGTCAGACTACAATAGCTCAAAATTCCCAGGACTGAGTTAAATGTTTATTTTGATTGGTATGTTGGAGCTCCCCCAGTGTTATCAGGAATCTAAAATTGCTTCTCTGTAAATTAAAATTTTAAGGTTAACTGAGGCCAACAAATAAAGAAAATTAAAATCACTCCCTCATGGTCCCCTTGCTGGCTGCTTTGCCTCAGTCTCTGTGTCTGGCATCTTGCCTCTCTTCTGGAATCCTGATGGTAGGACTCCTCTTCTGATGCCATCTTCCTCCTTCTCTTCTAAGCCCCCTAGTCTTTCTCTACATCCTCAATTCTTCTACACATATTATTTCACCAAATATCCTGTTTTTTGTGAAAGTCTCCCCACTCCTCTTTTGTCTGAACTTGTCAGGGACTGTCTTTTTAAAGTTAAGACTTGTAAGGATTCTGGAGCTAAACCTTTAATTTTTAATATTCCCCAAACTAAATCTGAACTGTGATCCATAGTCAGAGATTTTTCCAAAGTAACTGAGGATCCTTATACGTTTGCTGAGGAGTTTAACAGTCACTCAAACTCATCAACTTGGTTTAGCTGACTTATGTTAGATAATGTATATGCTTGCTGGTGAAGTCCATTGGATGAGAACCACTAACTAACTGATAAATCCTGAAAATGCCCTAGAATTACAGCTAGGAGACCAACCTGTTAACTTACCATAAATCAGGCTTGGACGATGCTAGGTGACAATTCTTAGAGTTTGTCCAAAGCCTTTTGATTAGAACAAATTTCAGGCTTCAACATAAAAATATGATGAACCTGCTCATGAACATGACAATCAACTTCAGATTTTTTTAAAAAGAAAATTCTGGTCTTCCTTCAGACGTTGATTCCGCTTACCTAGCTTTTAACTCTTTGTTTCCTATTGGGCTATACCGGAAATTGTTTGTGTTAGTATAAAGGATCAGGGTGAAATGGGAAACTTATCCACTCCAGATTCAGTTAATCTGGTAAACTAGCGTTCAAACTCTGAGTCACATAAAGAAAGACCACTAAAATTCTTAAGTATTAACTCCAGCAAATAAGAGTCTTAAGTAAAACCAAAATTCTCCTGACTTCTGTTATTACTGCAAAGAGCTAGGGCATTAGAAAAGAGAGTGCTGCAAATGTAAACACTCTGGTGTAAGCAGCCCTCCCCACATCCTCCCAGTTCTCAAGGGTGTGGTTCTCAGGAACTGCAGGGGCTTTTCTGAATCCTCTCTCTTAATTGGCTTGGAGAAACGTTTCTCCAGATTATGGTTGAATCTCTTTCAGTCTTAACTGACACCTAAGCTACACTCTCAGGGATCAACCCCACTACTATTAAAATAGCTCCGGCTATAGAGTCCTAAAGCAGTTCAAATAGTGGGATGGGCCAATAGTGAACCTCCAGAGGCCCTGTCTCTGGTCCTGTTCCCTTTTGTTTAGGCTCTCTCAGAGATACACACCCTGTTCTTCTTTGGTCCGCTCCTCCTAGCCATGTATTAGCCTAAGTTTTCTTAAGGAATTATCATGCTATAATTTCTTTCTCTCAAAAGGGAAAAATAACTCTAGAGCTTGACACTAGTCCACCAAGTAAATTAAATGACACTTTGCCATCTTTTATTTGTTCTATCTCTGACAGTTAGTAGCGCTGATTCTGGAAACATTGATTACGTGTCCCGTTTGAATTAGCTAGCATCTTCCATATGGGCAAAATCTCCAACTGACATTGTTAAACTCCACAGTGCACCTCCCATCAACATTCATATGGATCCCTCAAAACCTCTTCTCAGAGTTAATCAATACATTTAAATAGGTCTCTCAAAACCTCTTCCCAGAATTAATCATTATAATGTAAATAAATAAGTCCTTCAAAGCAGAAAACACATAAAAGATTACAAGGCTCAAGACCTCATTATCCCTTGTACTAGCCCCCGTAATACCTCTGTTTTACCAGGGAGAAAACCTAAAGGCCAAGATTTTTTTCTAGGACCTTGAAGCAATAATCAACACTGTTATCCCCTGACACTGTGTTTTTCCTAATCATTATACCTTAGTAACATCCATTCCCACCAGAAGCAAATTCTATACTGTAATTGATTTATGCATTATGTTCTTTAGTATTCCAGTTGGCAAATCTAGTCAATGAATTTTTGCTTTCCCTTGGGGAGAAAAATATTTACCTGGACACGAATGTCTCAGGATTTTACTGAGAGTATTTTTTTTTTTTTTCAAAACATCCTGAAGGCTGACATGGAGGATATGCAGTTCCCTAGAGTTTCTACTTTGTTGCAATATGTGGATGGTTTGCTTCCTTGCTCTTTTCCTCAAGCCTCCTCATAGTAAGACAGAGTCCCCTTGCTAAAGCTTTTAGCCTGAAAAGGACATGAGTTAGATAAAGAAAAATAGTAGTTTACCCAAATCAAGATTTTATATTGAGGGCATTTGATATCAGAAAAAAAGGATGCATCTAGATCTAGGTAGACTTCAAGGTGGCCTAGGTTTCCAAAAAACTGAAACTTAACACCAACAGCAAAATTTTCTGACTAGTTGGTTACTGCTGAAATTGGATTTCAAATTTTTTCTTGCACGGCCTAACTTCTGTATATTTTACAACAATACAACCGCAACATAATTTGATGGGAAGAACTAGACAACACAGCTTTCATGGCTTTCAAGGAGAGTTTTATGTACCAACTTGACCTTGGGCATGCTGATGATCAGGTTCTGCTTTACCTTTTCGTTTATGAAAAGGAAGGCGATGCCCTTGGGTACTCACTGCAGACCCCAGGCACCACCAGAGATCCGTGGAGCAGTATAACCAGCCGCTGGACCCTGTGGCGCAAGGACGCCGCCACTTGCCGTGGCGTGGTTGTATCCACTACCCTTTTGGTTAAGCCCACTGAGAAAGTCTTTGTAGGATCCCCTTTAAGCATTTTTGCACATCATGCAGTAGTTCTGAATTCTTACCACAGTCAACATTTCTCACTCAGCTGCCTCATTTCCTATGATATCCTTTCATTGACTGCTTTTCATGTAATTCTTTTATGTTGTAATAACTTCAACCCTGCTACTCTTTAACCCTCCATCACCGGTGAAGTCCCTGAAAACTGCTTAATGCTGATGGCCCGCCTCCTGACTCACTGGGGTGATCTGCAGGGAATCCCTTGGGGTAGCACTGACGTCTCGTGGTTCACAGAGGATTCTTGTTCGAAAGGTAACAAGGACAAACACGTGGCAAACATATGGCAACTCCTCTGATGTTGTCAAGGCAGCATTTTCTCACGGCCACTTCAGCCCAGCAAGCAGAACTGTATGCTCTCACATGGGCCTGCACTTTAGTCAAGGTCAAAGTTGCCAATATATGCACTGATGTTACCTGTGCTTTTGGAGTAAATCTTAATTTTGGAATGTTGTGGAAACAATGTGGCTTCTTCACTTCCAGTAGAAATAAAATTAAAAATTGCTCTGACATTTGGTAATTACTAAATGCAATACATTTACCTGCCATTTTAGCTATTATTAAGATTTGGGGACATTCTAAACTTAATTCTTTGCAAGCTAAAGGAAGTCACCTTGCTCATATTTCCACAACAAATGCTTCCCTTAAAGGAACCAACAACAGTCAAATCTCTGTCATAGTCCAAAGAAATAATTTCTGAAATAATAATTTAGAAAAACTGACTAGAGAGGCCCAGCAATTGGCCTCAGAAAATAAAAGAAGTAATTAGAAATTCAAGAATTGCTGGTTTGATAAAAAGAGAAAGCTCTGGTTTGGGGCAAATAAAGAAGAAGTCTTACTGGTAACTTGAAAATTTCCAGTCCTCACCACTGTACATGCATTAAACCACTGGTTTACTGACAAAATGATAGCCTTCCTGAGTCAATATCAGTGGGGGAACATCACCAAGCCTGCAAAAAGTGCCTACTCACTTGTTGTACCTCTCCAAAATACAACCCAGGGAAGCTCACTTATACAGGTTCCTGACATTTTAAACTAGTAAGTGGACAATTTAAGGTCCGACAAATGGATGTCATGCAACCTCCTGTCTAAATATTAGTTATGGTCTATATCTTTTCATATTGGATTGAAGCCTTCCCTTGCAGATAGGCTACTAATTCTTCTGCGGCTAAAGTCTTTCTTGAGAAGGTCACCTCTACCCAGTGAATGCCTCTTAAACATTTTACTGGTCGGGTACCTTCACACGCCTGAGCTGTTTGGCCCATTTTACACACTTGCTCTGTGTTTACCATCCTCAGTCCTTGATTTATTTGAGCACACTAATGACATTTAAAAAATTCAATTAAAGACTCAAAATTTGTAGACTCAGACACCTTGATCAAAAGCATTACTATTGGTCCTTCCAAATCTCAGATCTACCCCTCTTGAAATTCATAAACTATCACTGTGAAACTTTCATTCACAGGATGCTCAATGTACTTGCCTTCTTCATATTTTGACCCATAACCAATTATATATACATATATATATATATTTACACATACATATACATACATATATTTCTTTAATGCATTTCTACTTAAATGCTAGTGGCTCAGACAGTAAAGCATCTGTCTACAATGTGGGAGACCTGGCTTCAATCCCTGGGTCAGGAAGATTTCCTGGCGAAGGCAATGGCACCCCACTCCAGTGCTCTTGCCTGGAAAAATCCCATGGATCAAGGAGCCTGGTGGTCTCCAGTCCATGGGGTTGCAAAGAGTTGGATACGACTGAGCACTTTCACTTTCATCTAAGTTTTAATATTTCTGGTTCACCACATTTAATGTACTGACTTTCATACCCATCCTTCTGGTCATAAAAAAGATTACTTCTTGTCAGGCTTTACATTTGCATTTCAGGTAGAAAGAAGTAGGAGGGTAGAGGGGGGTAACACAAAGGATTATTCCATAAGCCTGCCCTCTGAAAGAGTTAAATAAAATAGTTTTAGGAAGTACCACAAATCTGACACTGTTTATATCTCTTTGACAAAGTATAAGTTACAAAGACTCTCTGTTTCAATCACTGGCCAAATCACTGATGAAGGAACATAAGATTAAATGTATGGATTTTGGTTAGCTCCTTATATAATTGATAATTGTAACTTAGATAATCACATTTTAGTAATTATTAGAAAGCTCAATCTAATTTCCATATCATTGTTCAACTTAAAAACTTAGGAAAGCCTAATGTTAATGCTGTTTCATTACTGTTTGACAATAGAAACATTACATATTTTATTTGAGTTCTAATTTCCTGATCAATAAAAATAGGAAAGAAAATGTGAGGGAAATAATACCCCTCCTATTTAGTGTACTGATTTTCATTATAATCAAACACATTTATAGATTTAAAGTTATAAAGATCTACACAGGGAAAGCAAAGCTTTCAGAATGTGGGAAATGATGATATATTAAACATGCTTATGATTCTGAGTTCAAAAATCCTTGAAATGTATATAGATTATTTATCTTGTTTACATTAGGTAGGAAAGAATCAAAATTTTAAATCAAAATAAAAAATAATCAAACTGACTACAGTGGCCCAGCAATTGGCCTCAGAAAAGAAAAGAAACAATTATAAATTCAAGAATTGTTGGTTTGATAAAAAGAGAAAGCTCTGGTTTGGGCCAAATAGCAAATAATAAAAATTCCTAATTCTAAATCTTTATAAACAAAGCTATCTGAAATCTAGTGAGCATACAACTATGACAAATATTACATAGATAAAAAATAGATTGCAGTAAATTTTTTATTCAAAAATAGGGGAATATGGAGTAGTAACTTTGTGAGCATCTCAGAGGTTAGAAAGATGATATCACTTCAAATTGATATTTTGTTTGGAATCTAAGTGAAGCTTGAGATAAATCAGTTTTAAGATTTTATTCTTTATAAAAGGGGGAAGTTTCTACAAATATCTTATGAATGAAATAGTCACGGTTCATTATCAAACTCTTTGGCAGGATATTTAGTTGACTTCAATTCGTGTGGTTAAACTTCTTTACTTGAATTCTACAGGTCTACATTTCAGTTTTAAAAACAATCCATTAAATTTTTATACTCCAGCATCACCTGGAATAACAATTATCTACTCCCCTACACTTGATCTAGTATAATAAGCTCATCAGGTATAGAAACAACATCAAATTATTTACACTATATTTATAGAAAACCAGGCATCATTATTTCAAAATATGACTAAATTCTTAGATATAAGTATATTTTGTTTTAATTACTGGAAATGGCTGGAATATTTTTGAAAAAATCAATAATATTCTTTTCAAAAAGTCTTAAATATTGTCAACACAATATGTGTATATTGAATATAACTATACCTGTCCAAACACTCATCTCCTTACTGATTGAAACATATTAATACATAATTAGCTAAAGGTTTGACTTTAGATTGTTTTCTATAATACTCTGTAGTAATGTCTGAAGTGTGTCAGTCCCTTAGTATTTTCTCTTGTGAATCCTTTTGTGTTTATTTACATTAGATTTTATATTAAATACTTTCCCACACATATTGCATAGTGAAAACTTCTATCTAGATATGAACTCTGTGAGAGTTTTAAGGTGTGCGTTTTTGACAATGATCTTTCCATGTTAATTACATACAAAAGATTTTTTAGAACCACAAAAGACCTCAAATAGACAAAGTAATCTTGATAAAGAAGATTGAAAGCTGGAGGTAACACCCTTCCTGATTTCAAATATATTACAAAGCTATGGTAATCAAACAGTACAGTGTTAGCATAAAAATAGTCACACAAACCAGTGGAAACAGATTAGAGAGCACAGAAATACATCCAGGCGTATACGGTTAATTAACTTACCACAAAGTAGCAGAGGATATGCAACAGGCAAAGGGCAATGTGTTAAATAAAAGGTGTTGGAAAAACAGGGCAGCTGTATGCAAAAGCATGAAACTAGACCATTTTCTTACAGCACACATAAAATTAACTCAAATAGAACTTGAATACAAGACCTTAAGTATAAAAATCCTAGAAGAAAACATAGGGGTTAAGCTTTTTGACATTGGTCTTGAATATGATTTTTTTAGAATTATCCATGAAAACAAAAGCAATGAAAGAAAAAGGCAGGTGGTATATCATCAAACTAAGAAATATTTTGCACATCAAAGGAGACAATAAAAATGAATAAGCAAATAAAAAATAAATGAGTAAATAAATACAAATCCAATTTAAATGGATAGAGTAGTTAAAGATACATATTCCCCAAAATATACAGATAAGCAAAAGATGCATGAAAAGTTGCCCAACATCACTAATCATCACAGGAGTGCACATCAAACGCACAATGAGATATCACCTCAGACTTGTTAGAGTGGCTATAATTAATAAATCAAGAAACAAGAAGTGTTGGTGAGAATGAGGATAGAAGAAAATCCTGTACACCTTTGGTGGGAATGAAAATTGGTGCAGCCACGCTGGAAAATAGTATAGAGGTTTCCCAAAAATTGAAAATAGAACTGCCATATGATACAGTTCCATTTCTGAATGTCTATACAAAGAAAACAAAAGCACTAATTTTAAAAGACATCTGTGCCCTCATCTTTACTGCAGCATTATTTACAACAGATAAGGCATAGGAACAACTTAGGTATCCATAGATGGATAAATACAGTTGTGATTGTAAATTTTATGTATAAGGTATAATATATTATAAATATATAGTACATCTATGGGTATGTGTGTTCAGTCACTAAGTTGTGTCTGACTCTTTGCGACCCCATGAACTGTAGCACACCAGGCTCCTCTGACCATGAGATTTTCAAGGTGAGAATGCTGGAGTGGGTTGCCATTTTCTTCTCCAGGGCATCTTCTGGACCCGAGGATCAATATATATATTTGAAATTTGTTATTTTATAGCAAATCATATATAAATATATTTATGTATGTATTTGAAATGTAGATCTTAAGGGTTTTCATCATAAGAAAAATAATCTGTAACTGTATCTGATGCATATTAACTACACTTAATTTTGGTGATCATTTTACAATGTAAACATATACTGAATCATTATACTGTGCATCTAAAACTGCTATAATGTTAAAATAATAACGAGTGCATCCTAAGTCATTCAGCCTTGTTTGACTCTGTGACTCCAGGGACTGTAACCTGCCAGGCTCCCCTGTCCATTGAATTTTCCAGGCAAGAATACTGAAGCAGGTTGCCATTTCCTCCTCTGGGGATCTTCCTGACTTGGGGATCAAACCTGAGTCTCCTGCGTCTCTTGCATTGGTAGGTGGGGTCTTTACCACGGAGCCACTTACATATACATAGCCCAATATAGTGTTGTACATCATCTATATCTCAACAAAATGGAAAATCTTATCAAAATAATAAAAAATTATTTAAATCTTCATAAGAATTAGAGATAAAAGTACAGCATATGAAATATAAAATTCACTGTATAGATTTTAAAACAAATAAGGGAAAACAGAGAAAGGAGTTAGCTTAAAGATAGATTACAAGAAGACAAAGTTTAAAAATATTGAACAGAGCCTCATGAACCTGTTAGATTATACAAAGTATAGCATGTATTTAGTTGGAGTTGTGTAAGGAGAAGAAAGAAAAATTAAGACAGAAAACAAAAAGATTTTTTGGATGATAAGGCAGAACACAATGACCCACTTGTGGGTCAGAATGCAGAACTCTTTATTATTTACACTCTGCCCTAGAGAAGGCAGCCGGAGAAAGCTGAGCTAAGATACACATGCATACATTTGCATATGTGTGTGTGTGCACGCTTGGTTATTCAGTCATGTCCATCTCTCTGCGGCCCCATGAACTGTAGTCAGCCAGGCTCTCTGCCCATGGAATTTTCCATGGAAGAACCCTGGAGTGGGTTGCCATTTCCTACTCTGGGGGACCTTCCCGATCCATGGATCAAACCCTGCATCTCTTGTGTCTCCTGCATTGGCACGCTGATTCTTTACCCCTAGCCCCACCTAAGAAGAAGTCCATATATAACCAATATATGTAGATAGTAGTGATGTTTGACTATATATGATATGGTACACTATATATAGTTTATATATACACTGATGCCACAAACATTAAAAGTATAAAAGAATACTATGAATAACATGCCCACAAACTTGATGATTTAGGTGATAGCAACTAGTCCCTTCAGAGGCATAAATGATCACAGTTTACATAACGACAACTAAATGACCTGCATTAGTCTTTGACATTAAATTAGTAATTTACAACTTTCCAAATAGAAATTATCATGTGTAGATATTGTCACTTGTGAATTCTACCCAGCCCCCCCCAACCAAATTATGGTAGAAATAATACCAATTTTCCATGATATGTTCAAGAAAGTACAAGAAGATGGAACTCTTCAAATTCATTCTATGAGTCCAGCACTACCTTGATAGCATAAACAGATGAAGATATTACAAGAAAACTACACATCAATATCTCTCATAATTGTAGATTCAAATTCTTCAATATATTAACAAATCAAATTTAATGATGTATAAAATGAATTATATGCCACAATTAAGTGAGATCAATTCCAGTTATGCAAGACTGGTTAAGCACCTAAAAGTTAGTCAGTGTAATCTACCTTGCAAACGGTCTAACAAATAAAAATAATATGATTAGATTGATTCATGCAGCGAAATTTGACAGAATTCCAAGCACATTAGTAATACAACTGGAATAGAGGGAAATTCTTCAGTGTAGTAAGTAAATCCACCAAGAAAAGAAAGAAAGAGAGAAAGAAGCAAAAAAAAAAAAAAAAAGAAAGTGAAAGAGGAAAGGAGGAAGGGAGGAAAAAGAAAAACTACCGTGAAATCTTGTATACAAAAGCCTTATGACTAACATCATGCTTATTATGAGAACTTAGATGTTTCCCACTAACGCTGGGAGCAGGCAAACGTGCCCTCTCTCTCCCCACTCCTATTTTAAATTGTGCTGGAGGTCCTAGCTCATGAAGCATGACACGAAAAGAAAAGAAAAGGGATACATAATGGACGGAAGACATAAAATTGTGTTTATTTAAAAACTACATGATCATCTATGAATCAAAGAATCTTCAAGATGATTCATGGAATTTATGAGTAATTGTAGCACAATGGCTCCTGGAGGAGAAAATGGCAACTTGCTCCAGTGTTCTGGCCTGGAGAATCCCACGGACAGAGGAGTCTGGCGAGCCCCAGTCCGTGGGGCCGCAGAGTCAGACACTGCAACCATGAACACTTTATAGCACACTTTAGCACACTAACACTATAAAGCCACTAACACTTTATAGCACAGTTGCAGTATCAGTTAAGGAGATCAGTCCCGGGTGTTCATTGGAAGGACTGATGCTGAAGCTGAAACTCCAATGCTTTGGCCACCTCATGCGAAGAGTTGACTCATTGGAAAAGTTGCAGTATACCAGGTCAATATAAAGAAGTCAGTTGCTTCTCTATACACCAGCAATGAAGCATTAAAATTTAATAATTAAAATAAAGGAAATAATACAAAGAATAAAGATGAGATATTTTGACATAAATGTAACAAAACATGTGCAGAATCTATATACAGAGTCAACATTATTGATGTCAACTACTCCTAAATTGGCCAATATATTAAAAATTATCTCAATCAAAATCACAGCAAACATTTTTATAAATATCAACAAACCGATTTTTAATATTTTTATGAAAAAACAAAGTACTTGGAACAGACAACACAATACTGAAAAAGTGGGAGGAGGATGAGCAGAAGACAAAGATATAAACATTATGCAAAGCTTGATGCAAATCAATCACAAAGTTTTCTATAAAACTACATTAAGCGATGCAACATTTTATTGGGGAAAAAGTAGGCACATGGGTTAGTGAAACAGAATGAAGAGACATGAAATAGATCTACAAAAAGGTAGTTAATTGATTTGAAGAAGAAGCAAAGGAGTTCAATGGTAAAGATGTAGTCAAATGAAAATGGTGCTGTTACAACTGAATACCCGTATGAAAAAAAAAAAAAGTGAGCTTAGAAATAGACCTTATGGATCCTAAACATAATGCAAAGTGCAAAACTATAAAAATTCTAACCAAGCATATAAGATAAAATCTATACAACTCTGAGTTTGGTAATGAGTTTTTACATACAACAATAAAAATGAGATCCATAAAAGAAAAAATATATATATATACATTAAACAATGAAAAGTCAACACTTTTTCAGTGGGAAAGACATTGTAAAGGGAATGAAGGAAACAATCTACAGATTGAAAGAAAAATATTTCACAGCATTTTTCTGATAAAGGACACATAACCAGACTATGCAAAGAACTCTTAAAACCCAACAAGAAAAAAATTTCAACTCGAAAAGGGAAAAAGAGCTAAGAGATGCCTCACCAAAGAATATATACAGATGGTAATAAGATGGTTAAAAGATTTAATATTACCCATCATTAGGAAAGTTCAGATAATATCTGAATAGATAACAAAAAATTAAAAAGCTGAAAATAGCAGTTCCTGTTGAAGATGCAGAACAATAGCAAGTTTTACTCATTGATCATAAGAATAGGAAACCATACGGTCGTTTTGCAGATGATTTAGCATTTTCATACAAAGTTAAATCTGTCTTACTATATGACCCAGCGATTGTATTCCTAGGTATTTACCAATTTGATTTATGCCGTGAGATACTTACCATACAAATCCTGAATACAAATGTTTATAATATTTGCATTCATATTTGACAAAAACTAGAAGTAGCTAAGATGCATTTCAATAGGTAAATGTGTGAGCAAACTGTGTCTTTGTTAATAGAGTGGAATGCTGCTTAGTGATAATAATAATGAACTATCAAGTTATTCAGAAATATGATAAATTTTAAATGCTTCCCACTAACAAAGCTAAAAAGGCTTAAAAAAGCTAAGAAGGCTACAAGATAAACCTAAAAAGGCTACAATGTATCTCCATTTATATGACATTGGGTAAAGGTCAAACTATAAAGACTCTGTGCATATCAGTGGTGGCCAGGAGTAGAAGACCCTCACGGATGACAGGAGATAGGTGAGAACAGGATTTTCCAGGATACTATAACTATTCTGTCTGTACTGTAGTGGTGGATATGTAACACTGTATTTATTAAGATCCACAGAACTCTATATAACAAAAAGTAGCATAAATCAATTTATGAAAATTAAAAAGCTTGTTTAGAAGGCCATGGACTCCCAAGATGGAGTGCAAACTGTGAGGAACAATCTAACTGCATTGCAAATACACAAATCAATTTCACTGAAAGTGGTGGAGAGAAATGGTATGCTCTAAATAACTTTTTAAATGAGTTGAGTTTTTAAGACTAAAGGTAAAAGAAACTGCAGAAAGCCCTGTCCTCTGGTTGATAAAGTTGCTTCCCTTGGGGTATTTATTAACTATTCTGAGACAACTCTTTATGTATAAGGGATTTGAACAATTAAATAAATGGATGAATAATAAATAAATAAATGAGTGGTGGTTATGTTTCTTAATATTAGAATGAGGTTATAGACGATCTTGCAAAAGTGGTAATAATGACCTATGACCACATGGGTTAGGATTACAGAAGTAACTATTAATTCATGTTTAGCATAATGCATATACATATGTTTATATTCCAAATAAACATATGGAATTTTTTATACTTGTGCAGATACATGGGGTAGCATGATCTGTCAGCAGCAAAAGCCTAGAAGAAAAACATAATCACAATAAGCATACCTGGTGCCAAGATTTTGGCTTCTAATATAATTTTCCGGTAAATTAAACAGTGCTCCTTGATAAATGTTGAATTCTTGACCTGAAGCAAGATTAACATACAGGATGAGCCTGGAGCATGCTGGGAAGCAAGAAGTCCTAAATAAACATCCCTGCCCCCGCCCCCCCCACCCCCCACACACAGGGCTATATTAAAGGGACAAATGAGCCAACTGAAAGAACTTTCAAAAGTCAAAACTGCAGAAATTTGAGCAAAAAAAAAATAGCATAATATTGAATATAAAATTGGAGAAGGAAATGGCAGCCCACTCCAGTATTCTTGCCTGGAGGATCCCAAGGACAGAGGAGCCTGGCTGGCTACAGTCCATTGGGTCCCAAAGAGTCAGACACGACTGAAGCGATTTATCATGCCCACTTGCACTAGTATAAAATCAATATCCATGAATCCATCTTAACTTAAATAAAAAATGAGTATATAAACAAATGGGGAAAAGAAAAGTATCACATGTGAGAGAATCCCAAGTAATTTAAGGTCTTCTGCTCCGTGTACCTTCAGGAGCATACCTCCCTGCTCCTTAGATGGGTCCCACACAGCGTGACTTCTTCCCAGAAAGTCCAGCATGGAAAGGAGAAAGGATGCAACTTTACAATGGGTGAATCTGATGAACGCTGCCTTAGCCTGGTGCTTAAGATTAGCATCAGTCATAGTAAGGCATGTTCATAGTGTGTATCTGAGATTGTACTAGACTGACAGGTTTATTACGTGGTCTTCCTGTTGGAAAACTATGATCCTAGTACAACCAGGAGAAAAGTTTCAGACAATCCCCAACTGAGACACAAAATACTTGACCAGTTCTCCTCAAAACTGTTAAGGTCACAAAAGCATGAGAAGTCTGAGAAAGATGTCACAGTGATGGGGAAACTAATGAAACATGACCAGTACATTTAAGTGATATCCTGGATAGGATCCTGGAGCAGAAAAAGTACATTAGGTAGAAAGTAAGGATTTCTGAACAACATACAGACTTCATGTAATAGTAATGTCTAGATATTGGTTCATTAACTGCAACAAATGTACCATAATAATGCAGCAGGGGAATAATGTAATAGGAAAATGAAATAGGAGAAACTGAGAGCTGGTATGTGCATGAAAGAAGAAGGCATGAAAAAATGCTATAAAATTAATATAATTATGTGCCACTTCAGAGAAGAATGAGAAAATGTGTGGCTGCTAGTTAAAATATTTTTTATGTTTAAAAGTTTTACATCATTTATAGAAGACATATATATATTTTTCGATGAAATATCATCATTAGTACTCTGGATAATATGCTTAAATATTTCCAAGAGAATGTGAAAAACAGTTCTTTTTTGCTTATAAGATGCCTAAATACTTACTGACACAATCAGTATATGTCTGGGTCAGTTTATTTACTTAAAAGCAATGTTAACACAGAAAAGTATGCATATATTAAGCATATGTATGGTGAATTTCCACAAAAAAGAAGACATACAAGTAACCAGTATTAGATTAAAAAAAAAAAAGAAACAGGTTATTACCAACATTCCGGAAGCCCCTCTTATTCTTTGAAGGAAGAGGTCAGGGGTCATAGAAGGGTGTTATGAAGAAGGTAATGTTTGAACTGAATCTTGAGGGAAAGCTGGCATTTTAGCAGATGAAGATGAGACATGGAAGAGGGACATTGCAGAGAGGTGAGCAGGTGAACAATACCTCCCACGTGCATTGCAGGAATGACGACCAGCAGATCTGTTAAACTCTCTCGTGCACAAAAGTTGGTTTTTGGTCAACTTCCTAAGGGTTTTAATGTTCCTATTGCATTTTGTTTGGTAGGAAGAGAAAAATTAAAAACAGTTCAAGTTGAGAAGTAATCTCTTTTAGGATAATAAATCATAAAAAAATTACAGAGTAAATTGGCAAGAAACGAGTTGCAAAAAAACCTAACAGGATGTTACACCTCGAAGTTCCACCACTGAATGCTTTCTTACATGATAACCAGAAGCAATAACCGCATAGAGCTTGTATATCAGATTGTGTGAGGTGATACAACTCTTTTAAAGAAACTGATCTGTCTTCCCTAAACAATTACATGCAACATGGAGAATTTGTCTACAGATGTCCCCTCTCAGACCCCTACTTCACTCAGCTCTGTAGAAAGAGATCATAGCTTTATTGAACAATCCCAAAAGAAAATGGGATTTTCCTAACAGAAAATGTGTATAATTCAAATAAAATTTTAAGCACGGATCTTAGTGTTAGATATTCTTTAGTCTCTCAAAGCACAATAAGGGTTATTATGGAAAAAAAAAAAAAACCTCAGAGAAATAAATAAACTAGAATAGCTTGGATAAATAAATATATATTCATTCAATTCCTTGCATGTGTTTTGTGCTATTCTTCCAGGAAGAATACTAAATTCTAATACATAGTCCATCCTCAGGAAATTGATAATTTCAGTGGAAAAAAGAGTCACAAATATAAAACTGCTATGTATAATGTATGTCGTTTTCAAATGTTTAAACTGAATTCTTATTTTAAAATTTATTTTCATTTACTTTTATTGAAGCATTATTGATTTACAAATATTACATTAGTTTCAATGTACAACAAAATGATTCAATACTTTATAGATTATATTCCACTTTAAGATATTAAAAAAAATGGCTATACTTCCCTGTGCCATAACATATATCCCACATAGTTTATATCTCTTAATTCTAAACCCCTCTCTTGCCCGTCCCCACTGGTACCCACTAGTTTGTTCTCTATATTTGTGAGTCTGCTTCTTTTTTTGTATACAATGCTGATTTTGTGAAAATAGCATCTGAGTATATCTCTAGGAGCTACAAAACTCGGTCCAAGGCTCCTTCTGGGAAGAAGTCCTCCATTGCCTTGCAGTCATGTTGGGTCTATCTTTATAATATCAACTGCACATATGGCCAAAAGGAAGAAGATCCATAGATTTCTTTTACAGTGAGCACATTGCCAGAAAACACATTAGGCTGCTATTTTTTACATACTTATTCTTTCATTTCCATGATTAAGTGATATAAAAGAGATAAGTCAAAACTGTTGTGTGTGCTCATACCAAAGCCTCCAAGTGGTTTGGCCACCACAGTTTTGGAATCACATAGATCACATAAACATTGCTATTTCATTAATGATTGAGAGATTTTAATGTTAATGAGTTTAAAGCATCATAAAAACCATACTATGAATTTTCCCTGCTTACTCAAATAGATATCCCTGTATAATGAGGAAATTGGCCAGTCTTTGTTCCCAGTTCCTGGGAGGAAGCCTTGGAATTTCCTTTCTTATTCATTGCAGTTTATGCCACCAACGTAACTCACTATGGGTCCCTAGAAAATAGGTTATGGCAACAAAAAGACTCAAGATGGGGGCTGGGGTCATTTCAGGAAGGCCAACCATGTGATTAGGGGTTTGGGCTTTTAGCCATGAGACATCAGCTTGATTTCTGGGGAGAGAAGAGGGGAGATGGAGATCAAATTCAACTGTGGTCAGTGATTCAGCTAAGCATCTCTACATAATGAATGTCCAATAAAACTCTAATCATTGAACCTTGAGTGAGCCTTCCTGTTTGGCTATTCTCTGCATATTGTCACATAACAATATGGCATGATGGTTATATATCATGACTCCACAGAGAGACGACAGTGGAAACCTTTACGTTCGGAACCCTCCTAGATCCTAACCTATGCACCCCTTCTTTTGACTGGCTCTGATTTGTATTCTTTTGCTATAATAAAACTATAAAGGGGAAAGTGACAGTGTTAGTCGGTCCGTAGTGTCTGACTATTTGTGACCCCATGGACTGTAGCCCACCAGGCTTCTATGTCATGGAATTCTCCATGTAAGAATACTGGAGTGGGCCATTCCCTTCTCCAGGGGATCTTCCCAACCCAGAGACTGAACCTGAGTCTCCTGCATTACAATCAGATTATTTACCATTTGAGCTATAATTATTAGTATATTCCTTTTCTAGGTTGTGTAAGTTGACCTCGTGAATTACCAAACCCAAGTGGGTAGTGGATACACCCCAACTTGAAGCCAGTTAGCTAGAAGTGAAGATGGCCCTGGGAACCCACAAAGTAATGTCTTGTATATGAAGCTAAAGCAGTCCTTCTGCAGACACAGTGCCCTTAATCTGCAAAGTTTGCCCAGGTTTGGGGTAGCTGATATCAAAAGCATTGCAAGTATTTTTTTTTTTAAGTATATAAAAGACACCACTTTGCCAACTATAAATTTTACAATTGCTACTGTTTTTTTGAACTTACATCATCCAAAAAGAATATTATTAATGTAGAATCAGCTGGCAATTTTTAGTAAATGAGTATTTCTTGATTTCTTCTTTTAAACTTATACAAGCTATCTCAGACAAATAAATCACAGTAAATGATGGTCAGAGCTATGTTATTACAATGGTCATGTACAGATCTAAGAGTTGGACCTTGGAAAGGCTAAGTGCTGAAGACTTGATGCTTTTGAACTGTGGTGCTGGAAAGGACTCCTCAGAGTTCCCTGGACAATAAAGAGATCAAACCAATGAATCCTGAAGGAAATCAACCCGGAATGTTCATTGCAAGTACTGATGCTGAGGCTGAAATGCCAATACTTAGGCCACCTGATGTGAGGAGCTAACTCATTGGAAAAGACCCTGATGTTGGGAAGGATTGAGGCCAGGAGGAGAAGCGGGCAACAGAGGATGAGATGGTTGGATGGCATCATCAACTCAGTATACATGGATTTGAGCAAACTCCAGGAGATAGTGAAGGACAGGGAAGCCTGTTGTGCTACAGTCCATGGGGTGGAAAAGAGTCAGACAAGACTGAACAACAACAGCAATATTTAGTTTTAACTGAAAGGCAAGCATCATGCATCCTAAGACAGAGGGAACATATTATTACACAGCTCTGCTTAAATCAAGGAAACAAAATAACAGAGACTCCAATATTATCTCACCTTGGATAACTATGAGGAAAGTGGACCAACCATATCTTCTTTGACTCAAGACCACCACTTCTTAATCAAGGAATCTAGAAAACGGTCCCGTCTAATTAAAAGCGGAGAATCAATGCAAGCATTTAACAACTGTCTCTCCACTACTGAACCCAAAGGCTCAAGTTAAATTCAGTGAGTTAACTGACCTGTATTTCAGCTGTGATTCTCAACATTAAAATAGTGTTGAATACAACTGTAACCAGCAATCATACTTTCTCCTTCTGTCCACCTTCTCACTCCAGTGGCCAGAATGCTTTGACAATCTGCAAATTGATAGATGCTTTCTTGGACTGTTGTTATTTTCTGATGACGAGAAGTGCTTCCCTGGCAGAAAATAGAATTAAACAAACTACAAAAGCAACATAAAGGCATAAAACTCAAATGCTCTATGGAAATAATGCAGATCAATTCAATCTAACTTTTTTCTATAAATGTTATGAAATTTAAAACTGCTGAGGAAAAAGTAATTGGAACACTAGCTAAGAACTTAAACTGTGCATAATTTGATTGAACTCTCTTTAAAAAGCATTCAGTGAAAGTTCAAGAAATGAGTCATTTAAAATATGCATTAAAAACAATGCAAAGGAGTAAAATGGCATTAGGTCCAGCTGAGGTACAGAATTATTCAGAACATCCTGTGAAATCTTAGTCATCACTTTCAGATTAAATTTAGATTGGAAAAACACTTTAAGAGCAAGCTATATTTAGAGATGTAGTAATATTCACAAGGCCTGGGGAGTAAATAGGTTTATTTAGCATTTATGTTTTGGGGAGGTAAAAAGGTATTTTTATTACAAATAAAGGGAAACTTACTAGTTTAAAAAAAAATAGACTTTTATTTTTTTAATCAGTAAAATAAGAAAAGAAAAACTTTGCAGAATTGATATGCCCATTAGATAACTCGAGAACTAGCTGTGCATTGTCAATATACTTTATTACTTTAGCTAGAAGTTTCTGACATGTTAAAATAAAAAGTGAGTATGAGATAACCATTACAAGTAAAAAGATGTATTTTGATTCTAGAAGACAAGAAAAATTTTACATATATTTCACGATCTATCTTTCAACTAATTCCTGACACCCTTTCATGTGTATCTTGGTTTTCAGTAACACAATTCCCTTAAATACGTCATGTTCTGTCAAGCTTTTGCCTTTGATAATGGAGTAGTCTCACCTATATGAAGTTCGATGCCTCCTTGGAACTTGACAAAAAAGGTCTTATAGTCTGACATGGGTCTGAACCTAAATGAATAAATCCTTGTGTCTGGCTCTTAGTATCATCATTGCCTTGCCTACAGAGGCTCAAACTCCATCGTTGATAACTTGAAAGCTAAAATACCTGGGAGACTGCTATGCAGCAATATGCATAATGATACATAATTCAGGATAGAATGATTAAAAAAATGTAAGCTTGACAAGATATCAGACCTTATTTAAAGTCATCACAAAGAAACCACCACATTCATGATAATATTATGCCCATTAAGTTTTGAGGCATCTCGGCTATACCAAGAAGAAAAGGGACTTGGAGTCTGAGTCAGTGAAACATTTATTCATCTTAGTTTCTAATTTGTACAAGGGAACATAAAATTACTTCCAATAATGTGTTTTACTTAACTCTGTGCTAATTGGTAAGATGGGCTGATGAAAGAATCATTTCAAAAGAAGTCAAGAAGTACAGATTTATATGTACTAAAGAAAAGCCAAAATGATGTTCAAATAGATATAAAACTGATTTTCTCTATGCAAGTAAAAGTTAACTGAACATCAATCAGAAATAATGTATCTGTATGTCCATAGATGAGAACAATTTTTCATTGCCACAGGCTATCTGCATCATAAGGAAGTGCAAAATAGTCCACCGTTATAGAAAAGATAGAATCACCTATCAAGGGGTGTCATAAACAATGCAGTTTTCTATTAAATATATTTTGGTTTTTTTTTCTTATTTCAATTTCAGTGAAGTGAACACTGTGATTTTTTTAAAAAAAATCAATGAAAGATGACTTCTTTTTATAAGTTAAGGCTGGACTCATTAGGTTTGGCTTCATTATTTATATAGGTGAAGCCAGAATGTTTATTTACTAGATACGTATTCCTAAATTTTCTTTGCTGAAGTTTTTATAAGGAAACGGATGGGGTTTATAAAAGTCTCCACTATTTGCTCATGTAATACTAGGAAGTCATGTCCAAGAAAATCTCTTCACCAAACTTTTACCTGTGATACCTATGAATTTAGGAAAACTCCTTTCTTCTCAAGGGTCCTAAAATACTCTATGCTTCCTTGCCCGTTAGGAAGTGATCTCTATCACTTACAAAACTGGAACACTTCCAGCCAGGCCACTTTTTTCTGAGAGAGATTTATAAGTATTGGCTCCATATAGCAGACTTAAGTTCCTTAAAGTAGCTTGTGCTAACTGATCAAATAATCATCATTCTGAAATATGCTACTACAGATAAGACCTTGGTTGTATTATAATTTTGTCATTATATTCTGATAAAAGAGGACAGACTTAATGAATCTACAGGGGGCTTCCCTGGTGGCTCAAATAAAGAATCTGCTCTCAAGGCGGGAGGCCTAAGTTCAATCCATGCATTGGGAGGACCCCTTGGAGCAGGGCATGATGACTCATTCCAGTATTCTTGCCTGGAGAATCCCATGGACAGAGGAGCATGGTGGGCTATAGTCCATAGATTTACAAAGAGTGGGACACGACTGAAGTGACTTAGCACACACCTATCATGCAAGTAAATAAGTTGCCATAGAAAACAAAGAAATTCAGGATGGTTTCTGCTCTGGAAAAGAGGAGGTCAGTTAGAATAAGATGTCATTTAAAGATGTTTTGTTTCAAAGAAGTGGACTCACATATATATTAAACAAATCAGCAGTTATTATCATGAGAAGTGGGGGTTTCCAGGTAGCACTAGTGGTAAAGAAGCCGCCTGCCAATAAATGAGATGTACGAGACCCACATTTGATCCATGGAGTCGGGAAGATCCCCTGGAGGAGGACATAACAACCCACTCCAATATCCTTTCCTGGAGAATCCCATGGACAGAGGAGCCTGGTGGGCTAAAGTCCACAGCATCACAGAATTGGATGGGACTGAAGCGACTTAGCACGCATAAGAAGAGCTAAAGAGGGTTCATGGCATATGATAGATGGGGAAACAATGGGAACAGTGACAGACTTTATTTTTTGGGGCTCCAAAATCACTGTAGATGGTGACTGCAGCCATGAAACTAAAAGATGCTTGCTCCTTGGAAGAAAAGCTATGGCCAAACTAGGCAGCCTATTAAAAAGCAGAGACAGTACTTTGCTGACAAAGGTCCATCTAGTCAAGGCTATGGTTTTTCCAGTGGTCATGTATGGATGTGAGAGTTGGACTGTGAAGAAACCTGGGTGCTGAAGAATTGATGCTTTTGAACTGTGGTGTTGGAGAAGACTCTTGAGAGTCCCTTGGACAGCAAGGAGATCCAACCAGTCCATCCTAAAGGAGATCAGTCTTGAATATTCTTTGGAAGGACTGATGCTGAAGCTGAAACTCCAGTACTTTGGCCACCAGATGTGAAGAGCTGACTCACTGGAAAAGACCCTGATGCTGGGAAAGATTTAAGGCAGGAGGAAAAGGGGATGACAGAGGATGAGATGGTTGGATGGAATCACCGACTCAATAGACATGAGTTTGAGTAAACTCCAGGAGTTGGTGATGGACAGGGAGGCCTGGAGTGCTGCAGTCCATGGGGTCGCAAGGAGTTGGACACAACTGAGTGACTGAACTGAACTGATTCATTGAAAAATAAATTTTTAAAAGATATGTTTCAATAATTAAAACTGAAGACTACTGAGGTGTTATGGCTTCTCAAAACTTAATAAGTGAAGGTTGTCCATGTATTTTTGGAAAATAGAACATTGCAATAATACCAACAACGTTTCAAATGAATAAATATTATCATCTCTGGAAATGGCAACCCACTCCAGTACTCTTGCCTAGAAATATCCATGGATGGAGGAGTCTGGTGGCCTACAGTCCATGAGGTTGCAAAGAGTCAGACATGACTGAGCGACTTCACTTACACTTAGTTCAACCAATCCTATGTAATTAACTGTTAATTTGATAAATTTGTTTCCTTCTGCAATTAAAAAGTTCTGAGAAATCCTGAACCTGTCCGCTGTGACAGTCTGAAAACTTTCTAAGTGAAGCTGTCAGCAGCCTACCCTAAGAGTCCAGTCTTCAGTGCGTTAACATCTTAAAGTGACTACTGCAGTCCTTTCCCACAGGCCTCCCTTTCTGTGTTTAAGACACAAACCTAACCTGTAGCTGATTTCAGAATCTTTATGGAAGCATGAGAATAAAATAAAACCTGTCTTCAGTTGGGGCGTCCCTGGTAGCTCAGCAGTCAAGAATCAGCCTGCCCGTGCAGGAGATGTGGGTTCATCCCTGGGTGGGAAAGATCCCCTGGAGAAGGAAATGGCACCCTGCTCCAGTATTCTTGCCTGGAGAATCCCATGGACAGAGAAGCCTTGAGGGCTACAGTCCATGGGGTTGCAAAGAGTCAGACACAACCGAGCAACAATAAAAAAACAAAACAAAACAAAACAAAACAAAAAGCAATGATAATAACATCTTCAGTTGACACAGATTTCACAAGGATGTGATTAATTTACTAGCAGTAATTTTTAAACATAAAATGTCCTCTGAGAGTTCATGAAAACCCTAGTATGACAAGAAAATGTGGTAACTTCTATGGCATGCTAAAGAAGATAATAAAGCCATTTCAGAAGACATTTTATGAAATGATATCTAAAATTTTAGTAACATTCCAAGTAAATAACAAGAAAGTGGAAAAATATAAGTAAAGATATTCAGAGTACTGAAGTGGGTCTTAGGCATTTATGCTTTTATAGAACTCCTTAAGTCTAATGCACCTTTCCTAATTGAAAATCACTAGCAGAGAAAATGCTAGATTCAACTAAAAGAAGACTGTGAATCAGCAAACATTTTAAATAACTGGAATTATGACTGATAATACTATGCTATAGTTGCCTCTTATCTTCAGGCAAAGTATCATCAGATCTGATAAATACAGAAAAGTTTGACAAACTTTTGATATGATGTATATCAGTATTTTCTTCAAGTTTAAAAGATACTATAAAAAGTGAGAGTTTTGACAAATCTCTAAGGACTTTGCATAGAAAATACAATTTTAAATTATCAATATTAGTGAATAATATCAATATTAATATGATCTTCCCTTTATGACTTTAACCAGAGGAAAGTTAAGCATATCTTCTGATTAAATATCTCTTCCATTCTTGCTCACCAATAGTAACATATCAAGTAAGTCGACTTATTTCTAACATCCCTCTATTTATAAGATGAAAGAGCACATCTTTGAGATATTCTCAGGTAACCATTGGTATTATACCAAAATTAGTTAGTGGCATGAAAGATATACCATAGATGTTGTTTTGTTTTATTTGTTCTGTTGTCAGTTCGGGATAGGGTCTGCGGAAGTAGAAAAAGCAAATTACTATTTGAGATATGCCTGTCCATGCATGCTCAGTCCCATCTGACTCTTTTTGACTGCATGGACTCTAGCCCGCCAGGCTCCGTTGTCCAAGGAATTTTCCAGCAAGAATATTGGTGTGGGTTGCCATTTCCTGCTCCAAGATATGGACCCTCTTCAAATAGAATCATGAATGCTTGAAAACATTAGGTGGTTACATATTGTATCTAAATTACAATAAAATATTTGATAGTAAACATACAAGGTAACAAGAAAACAAACTCAACTCTTTTATAACAGATATGTTTGTTTCCCCCAGTAATAAAGTGGCGCTTGCCTCCATCACACACACACTAACATCGGAACAATACAGTGAAGATTAGTGCGGCCCCTGCCCGAGGGAGACAGCCAGATGAGTGAAGTCATCCAGTTTACTGAATCACGTTGTTGTATGACAGAAACTAACGCAACATTGTAAAGCAATTATCCTCCAATTAAAAAGTAAAAATTAAAAAAAATGAGGATATGGTGAATATAAAGAACAAAAAATTACAGTGGCAAAACAGATATGGCAGATTACACATAAAAAGGATATTCCTTCATATTGAAAAAGTAATAAAAAATAAATCATGGAAACAAGTTCATTAAAATTGGTTGACTTAAAAAAAAAAACCAAAAAAACAAAAATTGGTTGACTTGGCTAAGATTTTAACACATTTCAGAGCTTTTTAGACTCAGATATTGTAAACTAGCAAATAAATTTCAACTTTTGTCCTTTATTAAGCTCATTCAAATTCCGTAACAAACTGAAAACTTACTTGACAAAAACCGTCACAATATTGCAATGTAATTATCCTCTAATTAAAATAAATAAACTACTTTAAAAGGTAAGTTTCAGATGTCTGTGAGTGAGGTTCACTAATTTCATAATACCAAAGATTACTAATATATAATTATACTATAATTAATATATCATTAATACATGTTATGACCTTTTACCAAAAATACAATATATGCTGTTAACATGTCATTAATATAGCAATATAACAGATATATGTATTCATTGTTAATAATAGTATACTCAAATGAGTGATCAATCAATTTTTTTTAGATTCTCGATTTCAGTTTCAACATGGTAAATAATCAATAAACCCCACAAAGACAGAGATTTGTGGGAGTTGTCATAGAGTTTTAACAATGCGCAGCACCTCAGGAGAAAATGCAAACAAACATACACGCACAAACACACTGACTTCTCTTTTCCTTTAAAAACATGAAGCATGCATGCATGGTTCTTCTGAATCACTGAAGTGAGACTGTTGGTGGCTAGGCCGTGTCTGACTCTTGGGGACCCCGCGGGCTGTGGCCGCCGGGCTCCTCTGTCGGCGGGATTCTCCAGGCCAGAATAGCAGCGGGCTGCCTTCCCTCCTCCAGGGGATCTTCCTGACCCAGGGACTGAAGGCAAGTCTCCTGCATTGCAGGCGGGTTCTTTACCAACGGAGCCGCCGGGGAACTGATGCAGCGTGCTGTATATAGGGAGACGTCTCTTCCTGGTTCCTCCGGCCTTTACTGCTGAAGCCCCATATCCCGGGACGGCTCTCAGACTCAGGCCCGGAGAGAAGAGAGGGGGAACCCAGAACTTCCGTCGTTATACCCGCCCGTCAGCAGACTTGCAGAGCCTATAACGCCACTAAAATCAGAGGCGAAACACTCTATGATCACTTTGATTCACCACGAGGAGTCAAGAAACCACATGCTTAGTCTGTACTAGCACAAAATAAAGTGCATCAGTGCCTTAATTTTACCCCTCTTTCGTAGGCGAATGCTTTCAGTACCTTGGTAGAAGGCTTCTAAAACAAATTTAAAAATATATATATATTTCCAGTCTTGTTGGGATATAGTTGATATATATATAATATTGTATAAGTTTAAGATGTACAACATAATGATTTAAATATGTATATGGCTAAAAGATTACTATAATAAGTTTAGTTAATAGCCATCACCTGACATTTAAAAGTAAAACTATGATTTTCATACAGATAAAAAAAATGACCTCCTGTAAAAGATTTAACTAACTTTTTAAATGAGGAAACAGATATTACAATTAAAGCTAGAATATTTTATTGTTTGAATTTGCTATGTACAAAAATATCTTGCGTAATATATTGTGCTATGTTTATATTTAACAGCTAATTGTATTTATAGATAAATGTTTCTCCTTTCTTCAAATTGAAATTTATATCAGTTTTATAATTTAGTCCCCAAAAGAAGGTTGGAATTTTTTTTAATGCATTTTTGTATTTAGCAATTTTATCTATGCTCCATATTCTATTATTATCACTAATTTTAGTATTCATGCTAGTGAGCACTTTGAAGTTGACCTTAAAGTTATTAACCTCTTTAACTTAAAAAAACATTTAGCTCCGTTCCATCATAGGTACTTTTCAGTATGACCCAAACCTGGCCCCGGCCCTTGGTCAGAACTACTGTATTAACAAGACTTTGCATGTCACCTTTCTTACACTGAGCCTAATCTTTCCACTATATTATTGTCGTTCAGTCGCTCAGTCGTGTCCAACTCTTTGCGACCCCATGGACTGAAGCACGCCAGGCCTCCCTATCCATCACCAACTCCCGGAGTTTACCCAAACTCGTGTCCATAGAGTTGGTGATGCCATCCAGCCGTCTCATCCTCTGTCATCCCCTTCTCCTCCTGCCCTCAATCTTTCCCAGCATCAGGGTCTTTTCAAATGAATCAGTTCTTTGCATCAGGTGGCCAAAATATTGGAGCTTCAGCTTCAGCATCAGTCCTTCCAGTGAATATTCAAGGTTGATTTCCTTTAGAATTGACTGCTATGTTCCACTATATAGAAAGACTCAAATTGATAGAATGAATTATTGTACATATGTCCAAATTTACCCAGTTAACTGTGACATCAGAGAGGGCAATGGCACCCCACTCCAGTACTCTTGCCTGGAGAATCCCATGGACAGAGGAGCCTGGTGGGCTGCAGTCCATGGGGTCACCAAGAGTTGGACACGACTGAGTGACTTCACTTCCACTTTTTACTTTCATGCATTGGAGAAGGAAATGGTAACCCATTCCAGTGTTCTTGCCTGGAGAATCCCATGGATGAGGGGGCCTGGTGGGCTGCCGGCTATGGGGTCACACAGAGTTGGACATGACTGTAGTGACTTAGCAACTGTGATATACTGCATAGGAACTTCATGATTTTTTTTTTTTTTTTTTGCCTGTATGGGCTAAAATCAAACATAAAATTTGACTCTTTTTTTGCTTTCACTATCATAACAGCAATTTAGGTCTTTTTAGTGCTATCACTCTAATGGTCAGAGAAATTACAGAGAGACAGACTGTGGAAAGATACTGAGGAGAAAAGAAGACTTTTGTATAGTACTCACATTTAACTTCACTTAATTCAACTTTACATGAACACAAAAGCCTGGAGAACTGCCAAAAGGTTTATTAATATTAATGGAGTCATTTACTGTCTCAGTTCCTAGAAAGCATATCACAGAATCCGCTACACCTTTTCTAATGTCTATAATTATCTACTCGCTATTTCACTGAAGTATCACCTTCTTTAAGTCAATAAATTCAAAACAATTTGGCAACATGGAGATATTATTAACTTTAATGCACACTTGTTAATACAAGTTTTTACATAAAAGCATTTTATTAAAAATATTTAATTACTTTGTAAAAGGCATTCTTAGGCCATTTTGCTTATGAAAAGGGTCCATCACATAAATCTGCAGAGTCAATTCTTGATGTCATTCATTTATTGTTGTTTAGTCACTCAGTCGTGTCTGACTCTTTTTGAGACCCCATGGACTGTAGCCCATCAGGCTCCTCTGTCCACGGGATTTCCCAGGCAAGAATACTGGAATGGGTTGCCATGTCCTTCTCCAGGGGATTTTCCCAACCCAAGGATTCAACTTCCATCTCCTATATTGGCAGGCGGATTCTTTACCATTCTAACACCTGTTGCTGTTCAGTCATTCATCATGTCTGACTCTGCGACCCCATGGACTGCAGCACGCCAGGCCTCCCTGCCCACCACCGTCTCCCAGAGCCTATTCAAACACGTGTCCATTGAGTCAGTGATGCCATCAAACCATTGTGTCCCCAGACATCCTCTTCTCCTCCTGCCGTCAATCTTTCCCAGCATCAGGAACTTTTCCAATGAGTTGGCTCTTCCCATCAGGTGGTCAAAGTATTAGAGTTTCAGCTCCAGCATCAGTCCTTCCAATGAATATTGAGGTTAATTTCCTTTAGGATTCACTGAATGGATCTCCTTGCAGTCCAAGGGACTTTTAAGAGTCTTCTCCAACACCACAGTTAGAAAGCATTAGTCCTTTGGTGCTCAGCCTTCTTTATGGTCCAACCCTCACATACATGGAAAAACCATGGCTTTGACTATAGGGGCCTTTGTTGACAAAGTAATGTCTCTGTTTTTTAATACACTGTCTAGGTTGGTCACAGCTTTTCTTCTGAGGAGCAAACATCTTTTAATTTCATAGCTGCAGTCACTGTCCATAGTGATTTTGGGGCCCGAGGAAATAAAGTCTGTCACTGTTTGCATTATTTCCCCATCTATGTGCCATGAAGTGATGGGACTGGATGCCATGATCTTAGTTTTCTGAATGTTGAGCTTTAAGCCCGGTTCTTCACTCTCCTCTTTCATCAAGAGGCTCTTTAGTTCATCTTCACTCTCTGCCATAAGGGTGGTGTCATCTGCATATCTGAAGCTAATGATATTTCTCCTGGCAATCTTGATTTCAGCTTGTGATTCATCCAGCATGGCATTTTGCATGCTGTCCTCTGCATATAATTTAAATAAGCAGGGTGACAATATACAGCCTTGACGTACTCCTTTCCCAAATGAACCAGTCCATTGTTTCATACCAGTTCTAACTGTTGCTTCTAGACCTGCACACAGGTTTCAAAGGAGGCAGGTAAGGTGGTCTGGTATTTCTCTCTTTAAGAATTTTCCACAGTTTGTTGTGACCCACACAATCAAAGACTTTAGCATAGTCGTTGAAGCAGAAGTAGATGTTTTTCTGGAATTCTATTGCTTTTTCTATGATCCACTGGCTGTTTCAATTTGATCTCTGGTTTCTCTGCCTTTTCGAAAACCAGCTTGAACATCTGGAAGTTGTCGATTCAAGTACTGTTGAAGGCTAGCTTGGAGAATTTTGAGCATTACCTTGCTAGCATGTAAAATGAATGCAATTGTGTGGTAGTTTGAACATTCTTTGACTTTGCCCTTCTTTGAGATTGGAAAGAAAACTGACCTTTTCCAATCCTGTGATCACTGCTGAGTTTTCCAGATTTGCTGGCATTTTGAGTGCAGCACTTTCACAGCATCATCTTTTAGGATTCAAAACAGATAGCTTAATTCCATCACCACCACAAGCTTTGCTTGTAGTGATGCTTCCTAAGGCCCTCTCTACTTCACATTCCAGGATCTGGCACTTTGTCAGAGATTGTGCTGTCTGAGAAGCTCATTATCCAGTTAGGAAAACTCTAATACCATTTTCCAACTTAATTATGTTAATGCTTAACTTTAGGAATTTTATTAACTGCATTGAAAATGAATTTAAAATATTTTTTCTGACATATTGTTAGAAGCTCTCAAGTCAAGATGAATATGATTAAAGTTAAATTGTCCATATAACCTGTTATCCAAATTAGAACAATTTTAAGAAGGAAAAAAGAAACTTTTAATAAATTATATGAAACATTGATTTAGAGTGACATGAAAACCTGATATGAAACTGGATTGCTCCTGTTAATCTAAGCCATATGATAATTTATTCATTTTTGTAACAAATATAAAGGAAAAAGTTAAGATGTTGATTATTATTGCTTAACATATAATAGTTCAATATTTTTGATAGCTAAAATTATATATCAGATAAGAATTTTGTCAAAGGCAGGGTTTTCACTAACTAATCATATTTGAGTACAAGTATCAAATGTTTAAAATTTGGCAATTTTATGTAAGAATTAAAAGAATAAAAGTTAGATATAATTCTAAAACTTTAGTCAGACTTTGTGACTGAATATTTCCCATGTTCATAAATAAATTATGTACTATAAAACAAATTAATATATTTGAGTATAAAATGGCATGCATCAATAGGAGATAAATCACAAGATTTTAAAAGATGAAATTTGATGTGCATTGACATGAATTTGAGTAAATATTTATTGAACAGGTTTGACAAAAGAGGTTCTAAACTCATCAATGCTTATACTATATCCATGCACATATGTTCTCAGTCGTGTCCGATTCTTTGTGACCCTATGGACTATAACGCTAGGCTCCTCTCTCCACTGGATTCTCCAGGTAAGAATACTGGAGAGGTTTGCTGTTTCCTCACGCAGGAGATCTTCCCAACCCAGGGACTGAAACTTTGTCTCCTGCATCCCTTGCGTTTGCAGGAGGATTCTTTTCCACTGAGTGACCTGGAAAGTCCCACCTGTATCTCTATCTCTACCATCTCTATCTCCATTTTTTTTCTTTTATTCAAATTGAGTCTGGAAGAGTAATGGGAAATTTTATTCATTTTTATATTCTGTGAATTTTTAAATGTTTGATAGTGCTAGAAAATATTTGTTTTTGAGGAATTGGCTTTACTCACCTGCAGTTTTGGCTGTTAAAGAAGGATTTCCTTTCCATAAGAAAGATATATCTTAGAGATGACTTCTGAGAATTCAAAAGATAATGTGTAAACAGGTGTGTGTGAGAGGTGGGGAGCAGCTTTAATGTCCAAAGTATTTTAATAAAAAATTTGATTGTATCATTGTTTCCCTTGGACTTTCCCTCAAGAGCCACAAGTGAAAAGTGTAAGTGGAAGTCACCCAGTCTTGTTCAACTCTTTGAGACCCCATGGACTATACAGTCCATGGAATTCTTCAGGCCAGAATACTGGAGTGGGTAGCCTGTCCCTTCTCCCGGGGATCTCCCAGGAATTGAACCAGGGTCTACCTGCATTGTAGGCGGATTCTTTACCAGCTGAGCTATCAGGGAAGCCCTCAAGAGCCTTGTTCCTTGTAAATAGTCAGAGAATGGAAGAGTGGAGATGGTTAAGCAATCGATCTAACTTCTTGTTTCTAATGCTTATGCTTCCTTCTGCTCAGAAACAGGCTCAGAAATGTAGACAAGATGCAAGAAGTCAAAGACTTTAGGAGTGCTTATGGTGCCTTTACTATTTAATAAACACTTTTATAGAATTTATCACATATTAGGCATGTTTTAAACACTTGTAACATTATTCAAACCCTTAAATTTTATATCAGCCTTCTGAAGTAAGCACTGTTATCTCCGTTTTGAAGATGGTCAAATTAAGGCATGACAATATGTCAAGGCCAGGATTTGCAATCAAGTCATCAATTTTCAGTCTGCAGGGCATTCCCTTGTGGCTCAGCTGGTAAAGAATCTGCTTGCAATGCAGGAGACCTGGGTTTGATCCCTGGGTTGGGAAGATCCCCTGGAGAAGGGAAAGGCTCCCCACTCCAGTATTCTGGCCTGAGAATCCCATGAACTGTGTAGACCATGGAGTAGCAAAGTGTTGGACATGGCTGAGGACTCTCACTTCACTTCACTTCCGGGGCCCTTCCCCTTAAGGAGGGGGGTCCCCAGGACAATCATTTAAAATTGTCTTTTTGGTGCTCCAAGAGGTTTTATACTTTGAAGCAACGCATTGTGCCAAGGTTCAGGTTTGATAAGGGTCATGGCTTTCTTTTTTCAAGAAAAGGAAGGAAATGAGAGATGGAAAAGAATTTGAAGAATGCCTTAAAGGTACAGTCTCAGGCAGGTCAGTTATAGGATGAGTTTATGCAAAAGTTAATTACTTGGGCATTGAATACTTTTAAATTATTAAGCACCCCCAAATCCATTGGAAAAGCTTTAACTAATCTCCAGAGTGCAAGTACTCTGGTGAAAAAACTATATCAGGCTTTTTGGAGGGGCAGATTGTAAAGGACCTGCCTGCAATGCAGGAGACCCGGGTTTGATCCTTGGGTCAGGAAAATTCCCTGGAGAAGGGAATGGCTACCTGTTCCATTATTCTTGTCTAGAGAATTTCATGGACAGAGAAGTCTGGGGGTTATAGTCCATGGGTTCACAAAATGTCATATACAACTAAACTACTATACATGACTAAAAAACTATATGCTGCTCTTTTAATTTTATTTATTGGCAAATTGCAAATTAATTAATTAATTTAAAAATTAGTGGCAAATTACAAGACTAGAGAAATTCTTGAAGCAATTTTATATTTGCGTCTGAAAGCAGCATCTCTATCATGTGTCTACCTTAATTCCATTTATAATTTCTAGTTATGTATATGAAGTAAAAGCAAATTTTATGTGTGTTTTACTGTTATGTTTAGCTTTTGATTGTTTATCACTTAACTTTCTATTGCAGATTGGAAAATTAAACATAGAAAAGTCTCTAGTCTGATTATTACTTTAATTAGGATGGGTATATTTATATGAATGAGAAAAAGTAATCTTGTATGATAATTAAAAATAAACTCTTTAGTGTAACTCAAGTCACAGAGAGTCAACCAGAGACATTTTACAACATGTTAAGAACCATTCAGAGTGACTTCCATTTTATATGCTTATAAATGTGTATGATATTATTTTATTATTCTGTCAGAATATTAAAAACATTAAAAAAAATCTCTAATGAAGCTTAGAGAAAAGTGCAAAAGTCATTTACCATATTGGCTAAATGAAATGCAAAGAAATGCATTAAATCTTTTTAAGAGGTTGAAAGTGATATCTAAATTGCTATAATTTGTGTTGCATTCAAGTGGCTATAGTTAAGAAAAAAAAAGATGGTTTAAATCTAATTAAATGTACTATGCACTTTGCAAAAAGAGACTATGTCCTGAACTTAATTATGGTTAGCATTTTTCAAAGAGAGACCTTAAAATATAATTTCCTCTCATTCTAGTGATACTCAGAAACACAAACTATGTCAGAATGAATATCACACTTTTCAGGTGGAATATTATCTTTACTTTGAGACATCTAACCTAAATTAATTGTATTTTATAAAGAAAGGGATTATATTTGTTTGTGTTTATAATGTGAAATGGAATTTATTTCTTTGATTTCAATAGAGACCGCAGTGTATGCTAGAAAGAGTTTTTATTTTTTTCATTTATGAGACATTAGAGAACATTCACAGAGAAGGGTAAGAAATTAAAAGATAAAAATCAATGTGAAAAGTAATTGGTCTATAATTTAGGACATCTGAAACCCTAAATGGTATTTAATAGCATTTCCTGAAACACATTAGGTTATCACATCTTGGTTTTGCAGTTTCAAAAATCTTGTTGAAATCTATTCAATAAAGGTCTTGTACCTTGCTGGCTTGTTCATTGCAACTAATTTTTAAAAGTAATGAATTTCTGTCTGCCTTATGTAAATGACTTAGCTGATGGGCCAGTAATCCCAAGATTATTATGAGATTGCAGATGCAATTGTGTAATTTTCTTCTAAATTAGGAAAATGCAATTTACCACAATCATGATACTCTTTAAGAATTTTTGAAAATACTACACTATATATTTTTACCTCTATTTCTCCAAACATAGAATCGTTTGCAGAAAATACCTATGGGATTTTAGATGTCTATATAGCCTGCTGAAATTAACTTAACTCTATATTACACTAGGCTACCCACTGCAGTATTCTAGCCTGGAGAATTCCAAGGATACAAGAGCCTGGCAGGCTATAATCCATGGAGTCATAAAAAATAGGACACAACTGAGTGACTAATGCACACACACATATATTACTCTAGGGATAATTTTTCTCAATAACTTCTGGGGGTTTTAGATTTCCAGATAGTGACTGGAAAGCATATTGATTAAAGTGACCTGATGTCAGTTATCAGTACCATTTTCACTATCAGCATTTTCACTAGCATTTCTCCCTTCTTGAATCATCAAATTCTTCTTTGGGCTCTTTATCTAAATCTTTTTCCCTTGCATACTGTGATTATTTAATATGTGGTTTTTTTTTTTTCCCAGTTGTATTTGGTCTAATAAGTACTATACTTTCCTTTGTAGCTCATATCTGCAAGTATAATTTTAAAGCCTATTATAATTAATATCAAATTTAGAAAAATTGTTATTTTCAGAGGGCTGGTGTTCAAAATTTTGTGGCTTCTTTGGCATGGGAGAATGCCCATAACAAAGTATGTCACACGCACAAACACACACACACACACACAGAGTCTCTCATTTACTTTCTTGAAAGTTAAAATGAAATTGCATTGGAGCATATTCATGGTTTCCAGAGTTTAAACAAAAGCTGGAAGCTCATTTAGTTATTTTTTTTTCCCTTTTAGCTAGTAATCCATGGTAGTGTGCAAGAATATGTAGCATTTAAAAATATTTTAATGCTTCATGTATTTCCATGAGATTTATCATCCTTTATTTTCCAGTTTCTTTACCTTGCCTAGTTTGAGTTGTGAACAGAAATCAGTGCTTTCCAGACTTACCATTGTATTCTGAAGCACTCAGTAAAAGTTTTTGACTGAATACACTTCTTATAGGCGGCTTCCCTTGTGGCTCAGCTGGTAAAGAACCCATCTGCAATGAGGGAGACCTGGGTTCGATCCCTGGGTTGGGAAGACCCCGTGAAGAAGGGAAAGGCTACTGACTCCAGCTTTCTGGCCTGGAGAATCCCATGGACTGTATAGTCCATGGGCTCCCAAAGAGTCGGACACGATGGAGCGACTTTCACTTTCACTTTACTTTCATCGTTTGAGAAGTATTACAGTAAGTATTTAAGTATTTTCTATATGTGAAATAAAATGTTTAGGCATTACCCAACACTATTATTTAACTCACACTATTATTTTTGCAACTTTTCTAAAAATCTAGAACTATTCCAACACTTAATTAGGGGTCATCTCATCACGCAAATTAGTGCAGAACTGAAGCAGTAAGCTAGATATGTTATGGTTACATTTCTCTTTCTGAGAACAAAAAGAATCTATAAGTTTCTTGACTAAATGCCAAATAGAGCCAAATAAGATATATATTTTTTTAAAAAGAATCTAATTAGCATTCCATATCTCTTCTGTTATTCCATACACATGAATTCACTTTTTAAGCATTATGAGGGAAAGTCTTGTGTTTCTAAAATATATACTTGAAGGAAAATTTTGCAATAGGTTTCTAACTTGATTCATGGTCTTGTGTCATATGACCAAAGTTTTTCTCTGCTACCATATTACTATTCTTTGGAAAATATTGAAAAAAAAAAGAAAGAAAATATTATTATGCTTTTGAAAATTGATGTTTTTGAACCGTGGTGTTGGAGAAGACTCTTGAGAGTCCCTTGGACTGCAAGGAGATCAAACTAGTCTATCCTAAAAGAAATCAGTCCTTTAGGAATTCATTAGAAGGACTGATGCTGAGGCTAAAGCTCCAATACTTTGGCCACCTGATGCGAAGAGCTGACTCATTGGAAAAGACCCTGATGCTTGAAGGCGGGAGGAGAAGGGGACCACAGAGGCTGAGATGGTTGGTTGGCATCACCGACTCAATGGACTTGAGTTTAGGTAAACTCTGGGAGCTGGTGACGGACAGGGAGGCCTGGCGTGCTGCGACTCATGGGGTCGCAAAGAGTCGGACACGGCTGAGCGACTGAACTGAACTGGTGGATGGGGCTGAGGCCTGGGCAGGCTTCCTTGTGGAAGAGTCTCACTCCTGCCCTCTTCTAGGTGGCGGTGGCTTAGTCGCTCAGCCGTGTCCTACTCTTGTGACCCGCCCTGGATTGTAGCCCACCAGGCTTTTCTTTCCATGGGATTCTCCAGGCAAGAACACTGGAGTGGGTTGCCACTTCCTTCTCCAGGAGACTTTCCCGACCCAGGAATCGAACCCGGGTCTCCTGCACTGCAGGCAGATTCTTCTGAGTTGTGAGGTGGAGTTGGGTCTTCTGGTAGGCAGAGCCATTCTCAAGTTTTAAGCATCCTGTCTGCTGATTGATGGGTTCTGTTCCCATCCTGCTTCCTTGTTTGGCCTGAAGCATCCCAGCTGGGAGCCGACAGGCCCTCGGGAGGGGCTGGGCCCTGGGGGAGAAAGGCAGCCTCCGGGGAGGCAGTGAGCGCGCTCCGGAAGTGCCCCTGCCGGCGGCTCTGTCCTTCTCTGAGCCACTCCTGCCTCCCGCCCCCACGGGAGACCCTCTGAGGGTAGCCGCTTAGCAGATAGTTCTGCCCCTGTCTCCTGGGGCCGCTGCTTCCCCCGATCCTCGTGTGTGTGAAAGCTTTTGTATACCCTAGGAGCGGGGAACGTCTGTTTCCCCCATTCCTGCAGACTTCTTGCGATCAGACCTTGCTGGCCTTTAATCCAGATTCTCCTGGGGCTCCTCCGCCAGGGGGAGAGACCCCCCGAGGTTGGGAAGTCTGACAGGGGCTTAGGATATTTACTCCTGGGGGAGAACTGCTACGATATACTTATCTTCCAGTTCGTGGCTCACCCACCCGGTGGGTGTGGGATTTAATTTTATCATGATTGCACGCCTCTCGCCACCTTGTTTGTCTTTGGATGTAGGGTATCTCTTTTGCTACTTTACGACTTTTTTTTTTTTTTTTTTGGTCACGTTAAGTGAATATATATATATGTATATGTTTAGTTGTCTATATCCTTAAAGAAATATTTTTATAAATGACAGTACATTAAATACAGTATGTATTTTTCATGTAACATATCTTTAAAAACCTTGTATATACTTATGAATATGTTTTAAAGGTTATCTAACTCAACTTATAAAAATTGATATGATATTAATTAACGCTCTTTTACTGATGAACATTTAGACCAATTATGAAATTAGCATTTTTACATTCAAATTTTTCTATTCCTCCCCAAAAAAGAAAACAAAATTTCTATTCCCTCATTTTTTATGTATTCCTCCATGTAGGTTAATTTTTATTTTTTAAATTGGCAATGTTTGAACTCATATTTTTTTATAAACTAAACTTTGAATATTATTCCCTGATTTAAAGAAAAGAATTAAGATTTATTTATTTTAGTTCAGTTATGCAATTTCAGTGTTTTTAAGATTAAAATATAAACTTTCTCTTGTGAGCAGAATTGCCTTTTTCTCCAAATATATGGCATTTACTCCTCAGTTTGTGAGTTCGATCCACTCGCCATCATCTATTTCAACTATGTTGATATTTCTACAAAAGTTATCATCCAGTATCCTAAAATCACAGTTATACAACCCTGAGTGACAATATTCATTATGTAAAAGTTTAACTTATAATAATTTTTTGTACCCCCCAATTGAATTTTAGTTTAATTTGTTTAACACTGGTAAAATTTCATTTAAAAAATAGATTATTTTATCAAAGAATAGTTCACAGTGGAGCTAAGCTGAAAACAGATAAGCCACAAAAGAAGAAAATTACCCCACTAAAGTAGTTCTCAAAGTCCAGATTAAAGATGTGACCAAATCTAGAAAAAGCACTAATTAAGCTTGATTTGCACTAAAAAATTAAAGTCCACTTAGGAAAAAAGTTATTAAATATGTACCATGTGAACGAAGAACAAAATGTTGCATCACCAAGAAATGAAGGGAGAAAGCAACCTAAATCAAACTCTATCCTGATTTGTTTAAGAAATATATTAATGTCTATTAAGTAATTTAATAGAAAATATTAAAATAATGAAAATCAACATTTCCTAAAAGTGTACATTTTAATTTGGGTGTTTCTATTTCACTTGTGTGGACCTTGATGACTCAGATGGTAAAGAATCTGCATCCAATGCAGGAGATCCAGGTTTGATCCCTGGGTTGAAAACACGCCCTGGAGAAGGAAATGGCAACCCACTCCAGTATTCTTACCTGGAGAATCCCATGGGCGGAGGAGCCTGGTGGGCTACAGTCCATGGGGTTGCAAAGAGCTGGGCATGACTGAACGACTAACACACACATTTGCCTTTTAAAAAACTTTTAAAAATTCTTTCAGTGCACATAACACTTTTATTTCTTGTTTCATCTTTATGTCAGTCTGGTACATAGGTAAGGAAGGTAATGCCTCCATTTCACAAATGAGTGACTTAAAATACTTAGATACTAATTGGTTATAGCTAATTAAGAGCTAAAAATAAAATTGCTTTCAGAGGTGAAATTGGGGTGTGTGCTTCTGAGTGCTGAGCCTTCAAATCTTGCCAGCAAATCATTTTATCTTTGATGATAAATCATTCTATTTTTAATCTTTTCTTTAAAATAGCTTTAGACCTACATAAAAGTTAAAGTTATAGTACAAAAAACTGGTATATATATTTATGTATTTACTTTTAAGATGCATTTTATTTTTAGACCAGTTTTAGGTAACAGAAAAGTTGGTAAGATAATAGAACCTCATATGTCTGGCAGCTAATTTCATCCAGCATTACCAACTTGTATTATTACAATACATTGTTATAGTTAATGAATTAATATTCATCCATTGTTAATAAGCAGACTATCCTCAATTCAAAGGATTTAGACTTTTACCTAATATGCTTTTTCCAGGATTCCATCCATGAAAATATATTATATCTAGTTGCCTTGTCTCCTTAGGCTCCTCTTGGCTGTGAAAAATAACCAAACATCCTTTGCTTTTGATGATCTTGACAAATTTGAGGATTAATGGTCAGGTTATTTTGTAGAATGCCTCTCTATTGGGATTTATCTGATATTTTTCTTACTATTAACCTGGAGCAATGTGTTTTGGGGAAGAAGACCAAAGAGGTAAAGTGTCATTTTCGTCATATAGTATTAAGGGCACGTACTATCAACCAGCTTATGTTAAACTTATCACCTGGATGAGGTAGTACTTGTCAGATTTCTTGAATATAAGGATACTCTCTTTTAACACCCTTTCTATATTTCATTCTTTGAAAGGAATCCACTATGCACAATCCACACTTAGGAAGTGGGGATTTATCCTTTTTGGATATTATTATTATTATTGCACAGGGGATTTACCTTTTCATCCAAATAATTTGTTTCTTATATTATTTATTTATATCAATATCAATTTATGGCTCTTCCCTTTAAAATTTGGGTTTAATCCAGTACAATTTATTGTTCAAAGTGTTCCAGCTTTGGTCATTGAAAGCCTTTGTTGCTGGCTCCGTTTGTTGTATGTCAAGAAATTCTCGATATATTCACCAATAGTTGCTGTTACTGGAGAAGGAAATGGCAACCCACTCTGGTGATCTTGCCTGGAGAATCCCAGGGATGGGGGAGCCTGGTGGGCTGCCGTCTATGGGGTCACACAGAGTCAGACACGACTGAAGCGACTTCGCTGCAGAAGTAGCAGCAGTTGCTGTTATTATGGCGTTTAGTTTTTTTTTTTTTAAGCACATACTTATTTTCTGGCACTAGAGATGATTAAGACTCATTTTACACACTTTTCTGCCAAAGTTGTAAAGTCAGAACAAATTGCATAAATATTCACATTTTGCAATTGTACTATACTTTTTCATCCTGTCTCTTCTTCCTCTCTGCTTGTCTGGAATGTTTTTAATAATCTGCCCCAATGGCTTTTGCAATTTATTTCTTAATGTATTTTATAATACTCCTCAAAATGAGTGCTAACATTGTGTTTGAATTGGAAAACAGGCCCCATTTATAATTATAATTTTTTTCACACACAAGACAAGTATATATATATATCCTGATTCAGGATTGAATTGGGGATCTCTCATTGCATTGATGTCATTGCTTTTTTTAGTAAACTTAAATCTGGAGTAGTTTTATTTCCCTGGTTTTTTTTTTTTTTGGTTTCTCTTATCATCTTGTCATTTGAATTATAAGAGCTTTTATTTTATGGAATGCCTCCCAGTTTGGGTTAGTCTGATATTTTCTCGTGGTAAAATCATGGTTAACAATTTTGACAAGAATAGTACAGAAGTGATTCATTATATTGGAAACTACAGATTTTTTTTTTTTTTTTTGGTTTCTTTATGGTGATATTAGTTTCAATCATCTTCTATTACATTTATGAAATGTGTTTATTATTTTTCTGTAGTTAAAAAGTGTCATTAGGAAGATAATTGAAGAGTATGTATGTTATTTTTAACTAAATTCTCACTTATTAGTTTCAACATTTATTGATGATTTTTGTGCTTTTCTATGTTGATTATCAAATGGTCATTTTCTAATCTCATTATCCATTCAGCATTGCATTTTGTTATAATGAAAAATTTTCTTTCTCTTCAATGTTTTATTTATATGATTATGTGAGTATAAACTCATGGATTGCTAAAATGGTTCTAATTCATTATTGTAATTAATTGTTTTAAAGCTCACTTTGCTCCTGGTTTAACAAATGAGATCTTATCCAAGATATCATTTATATCATTTAGTATTTCCAGTTAATTGTTATATAGTAGTATCTCAAGTAATGATTTTTGAGAAGTTTGAGGTACAAAATTCTGACCAAAATTTAAATCTTTCCTCCTATCAATAAATTATTAAATGTTTAAACAGTGTTAAATAAGCAATAAAACAAAAATGGAATGTTAAACAAAATATAAGCATAATTTCTAGAAAATCCTTATGTCATTTTAGTCAACCTAGGTAAACAAACTAGAAGAACAATTTTCTTTAGCTTTCTTTTCCACAGAAAACAATCTTAGAACGATTGGCTGAGACAATTAAGTTTGATTTCCAACCTAAGGCTACATTTTACCATGAAAACTTCAAATGAGGTGTTATGAATTTCTTCAACCTATATTTATCAAGCTCAAACTTCTCTAGACTTCATTTGGAGCAGATTTTACATAGTAATAACTACTGAACTTAGTTGATATTTGTAATTTCTGAAGGTAATCATCTCCCCTGCTTTAGTGCCTTCCTGCTGTGCTCAGTAAATTAACAACAATAGATGATGATGGCTAAATAATTAATTCAGTGTAGAAAATCTAAGTAGAAGTTTTTCTTACTGTTTTTTGTTTGTTTGTTTAAAATGATATATAATTAAGATTTTAAGAAAAAAGATTTAACTATGGAAACATTTTATTGCAAAAAAAAAGTTTGTCAGTGTTTATAACTTTTATAATATTATGTCCAGAGTCCTGGTTGAGTACTTTAACAAAAATAAAATAGCAAAAGTTGACTCCTCCCTTCTAAGTTGCTATTATATGCAAATTACATGATACTCTATATGGAAAACACTAGAGACTCCACACGAAACTATTAGGACTGATAAACAAATTCAGCAAGGTGGTAATATACAATACTAACATACAAAAATCTGTTGCAGTTTTTTTTTTTACAATAATAATGAAATATCAGAAAGAAACATTTTTTTAAAAATCCATTTAAAATGGCATTAAAAATATCTAGGAATAAACAGAACCAAAGCGGTGAAAGAATTACACACTGAGAAATATAAAAACATTGATAAAGAAAATTAAAAATAATTCAAAGAAATGGAAGAATATTACATGCTTTTGGATTGGAAGAATTAATACTGCTAAAAGGGCCATACTATCCAAAACAATCTAAAAATTTAATGTGGTCCTTATCAAATTACTCATGATACTTTTTTCAAAGGACTAGAACAAATAATCCTTAAATTTATATGGGATCACAAAAGACTTAGAGCTGCCAGAGCAGCTCAAGAAAAAAGAAAAAAGTTGGAGGCATAACCTTCCCAATATTCAGACAGTTACTACGAAGTGTGCATGCATACCAAGTCGCTTCAGGGTCTGACTCTGCGACCCTTGGCCTGTAGCCTGACCGGCTCCTCTGACCACGGGATTCTCCAGGCAACAATACTACAGTGGATCGCTGTGCCCTCCTCCAGGGGGTCCTCCGGGCCCAGGGATTGAACCTTCCGTGGTTCTTATGTTTCCTGCAGTGGCAGGCACATTCTTTACCACTAGTCCTCCTGGGAGGCCTACAGTAATCAAAACATCATAGTGTTGACACAAAAACAGACATATAGATCAGTGGGCTAGAATGGAGAATCCAGAAATAATCCCACAGTCAATTAGTCTTCAACAAAGGAGGCAAGGACGTACAGTGAGGAGAAGAGTCTCTACAGCAAGTGATGCTGGGAAAGTCAGAGAGCCGCACGCAGATAAACTCAGACTGGCTGAAAGACTTACACACGAGACCCAGCGCCGTGAAGCCCTCTGACATAAACTGGAGCAATGTTTTCTTAGATCAGCCTCCCAAAGCAAAAGAAATAAAAGTAAAAATAACAATGGGACCTAATCAAACTGATAAGATTTTGCATAGCAAAGGAATCCATGAAAAAGTCAAAAAGACAGCCCACAGAATGGGAGAAAATATTCACAAATAATACAATCAACAAGGGCTTAATTTACAAAATATGCAAACAGCATATGCAACTCAACATCAGAAAAAACAAAACAAACAACCTAATCAAAAAATAGGCAGAAGACCCATGTGACTTTTTTTTAAAGAAGACATACAGATGACCAAAAGCCACAAGAAAAGATGCTCAACACCTTAAATATTGGAGAAATGAAAATCAAAACTACAAACAAGTGTTACCTTGTATGAATCAGAACAGCTGTCATCAAAAAGTCTATAAATGATAATACTGGAGCAGATGTGGAGGAAAGGGGACCCTCCTCCTCTCTTGGTGGGAATGTAAATTGGTGCAGCCACTGTGGAGAACAATATAGAAGCTCCTTAAAAAAAAAAATATATATATATGTATATATATATATATATACATAAATAGATCTAACATAAGGTCCAGCAATTCCATTCCCAGCATATATCTGGAAAAGACAAAAGCTCCAGTTCATATACACACCCCAGTGTTCACAGCTATACTATTTCCAGTAGCCACAACATGGAAGCAACTTAAATGTCTATCAACAAAGGAGTGAATTAAGAAGGTGTACTATGTACAAAATGAAATTTTACTTATTAATAAAAAAGAATTAAATCATGCCATTTGCAGCAACATGTGTGGGCCTAGAGATTGTCACACTGAGTGAAGTAAAATAGAATAGGACAAATATCATATGATATTGCTTATATGAGGAAGCTTAAAAAAAATAACACAAATGAACTTATTTCCAAAACAGAAACAGCCTCACAGATGTAGAAGAAAATTTATGGTTACCAAAGTGGTAGGGCGGAAAAGAGAAACCAGGAGTTTAGAATGAGCAGGTACACATTACTATATATAAAACATGTAACCAACAAGGACCCCGTGTATAGTGCAGGTAATTATATACAAATCTTTTAATAACTCACAATGGAAAAGAACATATAAAACAAACTACACACATACACACACACATATGCATGTACATGAATCATTTTTCTGTACATGTGAAGCTAACACAATGTTGTAAGTTAACTATACTTCAATGAAAATAGTAGATGTTTGGGAGATATTTACCATGTTTGCTTTATTATATTTTCAATAAAACATGTTGTTTTAATAGGCACTCCATATACTGTTGGCTCAGATGGTAAAGAATCTGCCTGCAGTGCGGGGGCCTGGGTTTGGTCCCTGGGTCGGGAATATTTCCTGGAGAAGGAGATGGCAGCCCACTTCAGTATCCTTGCCTGGGAAATCCCATGGCCAGGGAGCCTGGTGGATACAGTCCGTGGGGTTACAAAGAGTCAGACACTGAGTGACTAACACCTTCACTTCCATTTTCCATACACTATACATCTATTCTTTACTGAAGGCATTTTTAGAAAGATATATACTTGTATGCAACCTCAGAAATTTCAAAGAACAACAAAATTATGAATTCTAGTCAATTGAGAAAAGTATGTCTGCTGTGAGGAAACTGAACTTAAGCTAACTTTCCTGAAGAATATTGAAAGATGGGACTAATAATATGGATAAATGAACTAACAAGGAGCAATCACCCATGGTTACTAATAACTAAAATAAAAAAACAGTAAATCTGATAAAGAATATCAGAGTAAGTACAATGTACCTACAATGTAACTACTGATCAATGTAACTGCAATTTATTTAAAGTCACACTATATCATGTATGGATGTGATAGTTGGACTGTGAAGAAAGCTGAGCGCAGAAGAATTGATGCTTTTGAACTGTGGTGTTGGAGAAGACTCTTGAGAGTCCCTTGGACTGCAAGGAGATCCAACCAGTCCATCCTAAGGAAATCAGTCCTGAGTGTTCATTGGAAGGACTGATGCTGAAGCTGAAACTCCAATACTTTGGCCACCTCTTGCGAAGAGTTGACTCATTGGAAAAGACCCTGATGCTGGGAGGGATTGGGGGCAGGAGGAGAAGGGGACGACAGAGGATGAGATGGCTGGATGGCATCACCGACTCGATGGGCATGAATATGAGTAAACTCCAGGAATTGGTGATGGACAGGGAGGCCTGGCGTGCTGCGACCCATGGGGTCGCAAAGAGTCGGACATGACTGAGCAACTGAACTGAACTGAACTGAATATATAACTAGCTTAGGTTCTATGTAAAGAGAGAGAAATAGTCACAACAGCTTTGTGGCCACTTTCTCTCAGTCTGCATGCTTTCAAGGTGTTTGCTTGCTCAATGATAAAGCCAGCTAAGTTTATATTGTGAATTAGTGTATTTCTTGTGTGTCCATCTTCCCCCAACACTCCCTGCTAATTTACTATAAACAACTGGTAGCATATTATAGTTTTATGTTATACTATATTACATATATACAGTGTGAATTTTAGCATTATTTGGAGTTTGAGTTACTAAAACTAACTGAGAAAATCAATCACTTGGAATGCTTTCTGTCTGAACATACATCCATAAAGTGTCTACCATGCAATCATGGAATGATATGTGTTAGAAATGGACTTCAAAGTTCTTTCTTCTTTTGTTTCAACACATATCAATGAGCGCTTTATGAATCACTGATTAAAGCAAAGAAAGGTGGAAAGTATTTTTAAATTCATCTTTATACCAACATAGAATACTCAATATTTTTAACTAGACTTTACATTTATAGGTAGAGTTGCAAAATTTCTGCTTCTCCTCTTGACTCTCAGCACTCTCAAGCAATAAGAAGAATGAAAAATAGGCATGCCAACATTATCTTTGGTGAAATCCAGAGAAGTCTGAATCTTGAAGTCACAGAAGAGAAGAAAAGAAGGGTGAAAACCAGATATTATTAAGCAAAAGACTAGAAGAAAGTATTCCCTTGTAGCTCAGTCGGTAAAGAATCTGCCTGCAATTCAGGAGACCTGGGTTCGATTCCTGGGTCAGGAAGATCCCCTGGAGAAGGAAGGAGAAACCCACTCCAGTATTCTTGCCTGGAGAATCCCATGGACAGAGGAGCCTGGTGGGTTACAAGAGTCAGACACGACTGAGCGACTAATACCACTATCACCACCACTAGAAGGAAAATGCCAAATGTGCTGATCTAAGAATGCAGCATCGTCATGATATACATTTCATAAGTGAGGGCAGAAGAGAAAGAAAAGAATCCATTTGGCAGTCTGGAGGAGATGCCCCGCTGATGTGAGTTCCCTGAATGGTCTTTGGTCTGTAATGCAGAAAGGGCGGCTCCTGTTGCTGCTTAGTCACTGAATCCAGCTCACCTCTCTGTGACCCCGTGGACTGTAGCCCACCAGGCTCCTCTGTCCTTGGGATTTCCTAGGCAAGAGTACTCCTAGATGTCCATAGACAGATAAATAGATAAAAAGAAATTGTGATACATATACATAATGGAATACTACTCAGCTATAAAAAAGAAATGCATTTGAGTCCATTCTAATGAGGTGGAAGGGCTTCCCTTCTAGCTCAGTCCGTAAAGAATCTGCCTGCAGCACAGGAGACCAAAGTTCGATACCTGGGTTGGGAAGATCCCCTGGAGGGGGAAATGACAACCCACTCCAGTATTCTTGCCTTAAGAATCCCATGGACAGAGGAGCCTGGTGGACTATACTCCATGGGGTTGCAAAGAGTCGTTCACGACTGAGGACTAACACTTCACTTCACTGAGGAGGTGGAGAAACATAGAACCTGTTATACAAAGTGAAGTAAGTCAGAAAAAGACAAACATCATATACTGAGGCATATATATGGAATCTAGAAATGTACTGATGAGCCTACCTACGCGTCAGCAACGGAGATGGGGGCATAAAGAACAGACTTTTGGACACAGTGGGGGAGAGGGAAGGTGAGATGATTTAAGGGAGTACCGCTGAGACACACACACTGCCGTATGCAAAGCAGATGGCCCGTGGGGATTTGCTGCAGCACACAGGGAACAAGAAGCTGGGCTCTCCGACCTCTTAGAGGGGAGGGGCGGGGGGGAGGTGGAGGGAGGTTGGGGGGGACATATGTAAACCTGCGGCTGATTCATGTTGATGTATCACAGAGACCAGCACAATACTGTAAAGTAATCATCCTCCACTTTAAAATAATAATAATAGAAAAAATACTGGAGAGACTTGCCATTTCCTTCTCCAAGGACCCTCCCAACCCAGGGATCAAATCTGTGCCTCCTGCGTTGGCAGGCAGATTCTTTACAGCTGAACCACCAGGGAAGCCAAGGCAGTGTAATTAGAAATGGAGGCCGACAATCTGCATTTGTAGCAAGTGATGTAGCTTTTATATGTGATATTGAGGAAAAGAGATAAATGACAATATGAATATTCACTCAAGTTTCCATCTCCATTGACTAATCACACTCAGTTATACACATTGAACACATTATAAAGGATGCTGTATCTGGAAAACTAATTCAGCAATCAGAAAAGTAAACAGAAGTAAGACTATACACACACACAAAAATGTTGCCACCAAGCAGGAGTTTTTGCATGAAACAGAAGTATAAAAAATAAAGAAAAGATATTTTGAGGAAAGAGTAGGTAAAATGTAAGCTGGTCAAGTCACAAAAGTAGTCTAAGTTAATTGTTACATAAATGTATGCAAATATAGAAATAGTATAAACAAAAAATAAATCTTGCTAAAAACACTAAAAGACATATGGAATAGAAATATAAAAGGTAAAGTAAAGAAAATGAGAAGGAGTTGGGAAGTATTAGAGGAAAGGAAGTGTAGGTATATGGTTTACAACCGAATTCCCTAAAGAAAGAATGTGGAATAATAAAGCAAGACAAGATTTTCATGATGCCATAATTCTGGTACATTTTCAAAGGCAGACAGGCAGGAATTCACAGGCCATAGGTTTATTTTCACTATTTTATTATGAGAGGATAAGAGCAATCAGTGAGTCAAGATTTTGGCCTGACGGATAGGAAACATGGATGACATAAGGAAAGATCAGAACAAAATTTTTTGAATACTAATTTGTTGATATCTACATTCATTGTTTGAGTTCATTCAGTTTATGAAATTTGATTGAATTATAACTTATTTTGATGATACTTTCTCTAAGCCATCTTCAATTTAAAATTTCTCAACCACGGCACAGGAGATTTTAATGAATTTATTGAATTTCATTATCCATAATGATATTGATACCATGCTATATGGGAAAGGAATGCTCTTCATGAGAATAGTATTTGACAATTCTGTTGAAAATGATTAAGAAATGTAGAATATCAGAAAAAAATGGAAATTGAACTCATGTCTATGACTACTTTTTAGCATGATCATTATGTCACAAATATTGATGATAACATGAATATTGGCAATATTGACTAACTCACTAACCATCTTTTATTTCAACAGATAATATGCTTCTGCTGCTGCTGTTAAGTCGCTTCAGTCATGTCTGACTCTGTGCGACCCCACAGACGGCAGCCCACCAGGCTCCCCCGTCCCTGGGATTCTCCAGGCAAGAACACTGGACTGGGTTGCCATTTCCTTCTCCAATGCATGAAAATGAAAAGTGAAAGTGAAGTCACTCAGTCATGTCCAACTCTTAGGGACCCCATGGACTGCAGCCCACCAGGCTCCTCCGTCCATGGGATTTTCCAGGCAGGAGTACTGGAGTGGGGTGCTATTGCCTTCTCTGAACAGATAATATAGTCTTTGATAAAAGTTATACTTCCTCAGTATACAGTGAAACTTCTGAAACATTTCTATTATTGATGATCTTATAATTCATCTCATAAGGGCATCATTAGTTGTCATTCTCAACAGTAAAAACTTTAGATTGATGACATCTAAGATTATTCTTTTACAGAATAGTGTCTTTCATAGAAAGTAGATTGATGGTTTATTTTAATTGAAAAATTATTATTCATTACTCTTAGAGATGATATATATTTAGGGCAAAATAACACACGAAATCAAGAGAGGTAGAATAGATGAGTACATAGTAAGTTTCTGGAGATAACATTTAATTCTGGCAACATCAGAACGATTTAAGCTTTAAAAAAAAAAAAAACTTCAAACATGGAATATTCAAAATAGTGATATTCTAAGACTAAAGTAAAAAAGACTAGATTTTGTGTGCTTTTTTTGCCCCTACATCTCTACAAATCTCATTTTTGCAGTAATGTTTTTATATGTTTTTTAATGGAAACTTCCTTGTCCCTCTCTCGCTCTCTCTCTCTCATTTATAAATCAGCAATGCAGACGCATATCTTTCCTTTCTTTCCATCATGAACTTGAATCAGAATAGGTGAATTTCACATGAAGATTAATAAACTATCATTCTCAAATAAATGATTCTTTTGTTCCAATAACTAAAATTTAAGAGTTTGTGTAACATTAAATTTTATTGTGAATTCAAAAATACATATATTTAAAATCCTCTATCCCAAAATACAATTTTAAATGTGTATGTACAGATTTTAAAATATTGTGGTGTGGTAAATCATGATCCATTAATATAAAGTTCTCTTATTTAAGGTCAAAATCAATGAGTTTAATATATACTTAGAAAAATACTGTATGTCACCTGAAGCTGAGAGTATTATGCTTGCTGATCTCAAGACCCAGAAGAAAATCAATAGCGCAGAGTCTGCTTATTCTGGCAGAACCTCTATCATGTTTCCAAAGTGATTTAATTACAATGTGACTAATAATTTGAAAAAGGAAGACCATGTTAACGAACTGGGATTTCAAACAGAGCAGTATCAAGTATAGGCTTTGCAAGGAAGCAAACAAAATATTAGGTGTCCATGTAAGTAAGAAATTAAAGCAGTGGTATCAAAATCAAGTTATATTGACAAAACCCTAAAAAATACAGAATACTATTTAAATGAGATTACTTTGAAGACGTCAAAGCAAAAGGAAAGCATTCAATAATTTTAAAATATGTTTGATGTAAATTATAATGTTTTCTAAACTGTATACATGAGTACCTGAAACTCCAATACTTTGGCCACCTGATACGAAGAACTGACTCATTGGAAAAGACCCTGATGCTGGGAAAGATTGAGGGCAGGAAGAGAAGGGGACGACAGAGGATGAGATGGCTGGATGGCATCACCGACTCAAAGGGCATGAGTTTGTGTAAACTCCAGGAGTTGGTGATGGACAGGGAGGCCTGGCGGGCTGCGGTCCATGGGGTCACAAAGAGTCAGACACAACTGAGCGACTGAACTGACTGAACTGTAGCCTGAGAAATAATAACTGAGATAGCTGTTTTATCTTGAGTGACCTGTATACTTTTGCCTGGGAATATAGATAAGAATATAAAGAAAGTTGGAGTAGGATATGGCACTCCACTCCAATATTCTCGCCTAGAAAATTCCATAGACAGAGGAGCCTGGTGGGCTACAGTCCATGGAGTTGCAAGAGTTGGACACAACTGAGCAACTGAGCCCAGAAAGAAAACAGGGACTCAGTGCCTGATGCTCAGTACTGTTTTAGCTCTCAAATCTATTACTGTGTCTACTGTATTTTCAGGCAATTACAGCTTTCTCTTAAAACTTTTTGACAACTTAATGTTTAAGTAGGACTTTTCCCTATATCATATGACCGTTAGTAGGGGGTGGTAAGAGGATTGCACTGGGTGTGGAGTTTAAGCTGTCTCGGAGAGGAAAGGGAAGGCTATCCATTCAGATAAATTTTTAGCAACTATTTGGTCTCTTCTGCAAAAAAAAAAAAAAAATGGTTTGTTCATTTATTAGACTGAAATTTCCTTCTGCCACTTAGAGTTTATTTTCTCTTGAAAATTATTTGAGTATGACACTGATTCATCATTGACAGATTCAGAAAAGAGCAATGTTTTATTTTGTGATATAACACTGGCCCAGCAGAGCCTGTGAGTCTGGACTTATTTATTAATTCCTCTCCCATCTCAAACTGTCTCCAGAATCTAGTTCCATGAGCTGATTTATTGGAGAGCATTGGTTTTCAGCTCTGGTAATGCTAACACACCATTTTTTTCATAACATATTTTTTTGAATTCCATCTTCACTCTCCTGAAATTAAATTAGCAATAATATAATGTACCTACAAATACACTTTTATAATGAATAACATAACTGTAGTACAAAGAGAAAGGCAACAAAGGCAATTTACAGTGAACTAATATGTATTCAATATGCAAATGCTTGGGCAAAATTCCACAAAAGACTTAATGAGGTAGTCATATGCTTGCATAAATATGCAGAGCAACCACAGAGAAGATTTCAACAAACCTAGACAGATGTAGATTTGTTTTATTGATTACCTTTATATAATAAGTGTTTCTCTTCATGACATGTTTATTTAAAGGTAAAGAGCCAATAATACTTGGGCAGACTCTGTATTTGCTTTTACTTGGGAAAAAAAATCATTGATGTTTACAACTGTGCAAATTGTGCAACTGTGTTGATTGTAAACTGTGATTAGAGTGTAGACTTAGATCATTGTTTTTTTAATATTTATCTATTTATCTGGCTGTGCGTGTTATTAGCTGTGATGGGCAAGGTCTTTTGTTGTGGTGCACAGGCTTCTCTCTAGTTGAGGGGTGTGAGCTCTGGAGCGTGGGCTCAGCAGGTGCCGTACCTGGGCTTGGTTGCCCCGCAGCACGTGGGATCTCGGTCCCCCAACCAGGTATCAGAGTCACCTTCCCTGCATTGGAAGACAGATTCTCTTAACCACTGAACCACCCGTGTGATCCTGAGACTTTGATAATTATAAGCAGATTTCTCACAAATTTGAAAGCCCGGCAGGGCATGTGAAAGTCACATGGGTTAAGGGGTGATTCTTTGTAGTGCATGACATTTTGGAGGATATTGGCACCCAAGGGCCCTGAAGTTTTCTGCCCCAATCGCTGTGAAAAAAACACCACCATCCCCAAATAACCTGAGTATTCCCAAGGAAGAAGCACTAACGGAGCACTTGACCTGCAAGATGGTTTGTACGTGAGGTCTGGATGCAAAGACAGAAGCGATGGAGACGGCATGATGATGTCTCCTGAAAAGACAGCTTTCCGCAGCTAAGTACATGTTCTACAAAGAAAATGAAGTGACCAGACTGAAAATACAAAAATAAACAGCTCTTATTCATGGCTCAGATGACATATTTGGCACGGTTGGAGATTGCTCAACCTCTTTGTATCTCTAATGAAATTTATTTCTCTCCAATATAGTGATAACAGAAGAGAATTTGGTATTTCTTTGGTGTGCCAAAGGTGTTGCCGATTTTAGAGGATAGTTCTCTGTAGCAGACAGTATTCTAGGAAGGCAATGAGCAGGTATTCTGTAGTCTAAAATCATGTCTAGTCTTTCATAGATGTGAAAGAGGAGGTCAGATCAAAAGTATACCCAGGAATAACATAAAATCACGGAGAGGTATTAAGGTGACTTGTGGACCTACAGTTGAGGAAAATCAAGCCAGAAAAAAACTGTTTATTAATGTTAATGTGGCTTCATATGTACTAGAATCTGATAGTCTTTGATAAAATTTCAGAGGCTAAACTAATTTAAAAACTTGCTCTTACATCCCCTTAGCTTATCTTCATCAGTGTATACCTGTGTGTGCGTGCATGCATGTGTGTGCTGGAGGGGTGTGTGTGCCAGTGTTTTCTTAGTTTCTGACATTGTAAGGTGTTACAGGCTTATACTGTAAATTTTCTCTCCCGGAAGTAGAATCAGCTTTTTTTCTAAGAATCCACAATGATTTTATTGCAGAATGGTTTTAGAAACCAAGTTCATGGTGGTAGGTGTGCTCAAGGTGTCGTCTTTTGATGGTAACTATCACTTGTGTCTCATATCTAGAAGGAATATAGAAGGCAGCTCTTGGGATAAGCTAAATACAAAGGATTTTCTGGCTCATTAAACACTGCAAAATCAGCAGACTTGCTATAACTCTGGCTGCTTTAAAGGTTTTTCTTGTTACTGTATAATATCCAAATAGTCTTACTAAATTGTATTCCCATCTTAGAGACAGTGCTACATGGCAGCTTAGAACATGGTTTGCCAGGGCTTGAATTCCAGTTCCAACATATAAAGAAACAAACAAATCTTGCCTGTGTGACCATGGTCAGGTTTTTCAATATCTGCATCCATCTTTCCTTATTTGTAAAATAGTGATATGAATATCATCATAATTGTAGAATTTTGAGGGTTAAATGAATTAATATAAATAAAATATTAGAACACTGACTAGAAAATAGCAAGGAATTTACAAAGCTATCTATTAAATGTACACTTAATAGATAGCTTTGTAGATTTGTATACATACATGCATATGCATATGTGCATATATATCTGTGTGTCTTTGGGCTTCCCAGGTGTCACTAGTGGTAAAGAACCCACCTGCCAATGCAGGAAGCATAAGAGACAGAGTTTCAGTCCCTGGTGATCCCCTGGAGAAAGACATGGCAACCCACTCCAGTATTCTTGCCTAGAGAATCTCATGGACAGAGGAGCCTTGAAGGTTACAGTCCATAAGGTCTCAAAGCATCTGACATGACTAAACCGACTTAGCATTCATGCATATATATGGCTTTAGAGCTAAGAATCGGTTCAGTTCAGTCTCTCAGTCATGTCCAATTCTTTGTGACCCCATGGACTGCAGCACGCTAGGCCTCCCTGTCCATCACCAACTCCCGGACTTTACTCAAACTCATGTCCATTGAGTCAGTGATGCCATCAAACCATCTCATCCTCTGTCGTCCCCTCCTCCCACAATCTTTCCCAACATGAGGGACTTTTCCAATGAGTCAGTTCTTTGCATCAGGTGGCCAAAATATTGGAGTTTCAGCTTCGGCATCAGTCCTTCCAATGAATATTCAGGACTGATTTCCTTTAGGATGGACTGGTTGGATCTCCTTGCACTCCAAGGGACTCTCAAGAGTCTTCTGCAACACCACAGTTCAAAAGCATCAATTCTTCAGTGCTCAGCTTTCTTCATAGTCCAACTCTCACATCCATACATGACTACTGGAAAAAGGCTTACAGTAGATGTGAGTTTGTATTAATTACTTTGATCATGTGCAAGAAATACAGTCTGTAGTTTTGGATTTAAAAAAAAATAATATAATCTAAATTTTAATAAAGTACATTAAGACATTCAATATAGTACATATCAAAGGTAAGTAAAACCACATTCAGAACGTTTCAATTTTCTCATTTTAGTCAACACTTTTATGGAGCCACTTTTTTTGTATTTATAACCTGAGATATCATTACCTATTTTAATGAGCCTAGATATTTTTCTACAGTCTTTAATATTCACTGTCCAACGACTGTTCCTCCCGACCTATGAGCACACACACAAACCTCAACTGAAATCTAAGCTCATTCTTGAAATCTAATGGAGTCTAAACTTCTAATCCATTACTACCAGTAAGACATGTTTTGCAGTTATGATTAGTTTAAAACAAATAATATTTGCAACAACTGTCATTAGTTAAATGTTAAAACTTAATAGCTGTCCAATTAGTGTGTTATACCAAAAGAGCACTCGACTTTGGAGAAATGTGGACTAAATCATTGGTGGATTCTACGGAAAAATAAAACTTACTGTAGCCCTATTCATAATCAAATATCAGTATTTGTGTAACTTTGCAGAGAATGTATTCAGACTTTTAGTTCCTTAGATACTTAACTATGGGCTCCCACATTTCACATACTCAATTTTCATTAAATGCGAGCACATGACGATACCTCTGATCACCCTCCTCTCTGTGAATTTCATTTTTCAGCTGGCACTTAGACATTCTGTTTGATGTCTGCCAGAATATACTTTGGTTTTAGCGGTGCTAATCAGTTTTTCCCTTGGCATAGCATAGGTTTTTGCATAAGTACATGAATATTATATTTTGCCTCTCTGTCCTATACAAATAAACATATATATTTAATTTTAAAAAGTTTTTGTATTTATGATACTAAATTTACATAAATATACCCTCATTAGGCATGTCCAAAGTACTAACGTTTAATGAGATACTCTTTGGACAGAAACTGACATTTGTTTTCACTTTTGTGTGTAAAAATAGACAATGTAAGAACTTCTAGAAAGGTACAATGGAGAACTGGTTTCTCAGTAAAGTGCGGTGAATTGAATGGCTTCCAGCTGCCTTGAATATCAAATGAGGTCCCCCGTGACTGAGTTTCAAATGAAGGCTTAAGTGTGTCTGTCTCTGTACTAAAGAAAAGCAAACCAAACAGTTTTCCTTTACTAAATGATAGCTTGTAGTCATCTCAATATCCCTCAAACTTTAGACCATTTTGCTTCACCAAAATAAATGTCATTCTATTTCAAAATGTTATCTATATATTTACATGTCTGGTCACAAGATGAACATCTAATTATGTTGTGGTATTATTAAATGGAGTGTTGACTCAAATGTGAGGTTTACAGTGATTAAGATGAATAGAGAGATGTCTCTGAAACAGATTGATTTGCTCTAAATAGCTGTTCACATTTCAAAGAGGGGATTGCTCAAGGTAAACCATAGCCTCAGCAAAAACAAGCCTATTTACATTTTCTATCCTATCACTTCATTTAGACTAAACAGACAGGCAGTCTCCGTTACCTGCACTGAGTTATTTTTATAGAGTTCATAAACACAGCCCAGATCATGACCGAGTGCAGCATTTCAGACTGTTAGAAGGCTGGCTCCTTCCCTGACTATTTCATTTTGGGAAATGGGCAGCCTTACCCTGTAGCATCATGAACACAGCAGACATACAAGTGGCTCAGGTGGTTCAAAATGCAGGGCTTTGGTGCTTACTATAAAATTCAGATTTAGTCATGCTTCCTTCATCCATATCTGCAAGTGCTTAGTTATGCACCTTCTGTTAATAAAATAAGTTAGAAACTAACCATATGAGAAAAACAATATTCTTCAAAGTGTACAATTGCTGGAATTGCTTTTATGTACGGAAAATGTTTCAACTAACTCATTATTATTTAGACAAATAGATGGTTTAGTTACTGGCTACACAAACCATGATGGTCTGTTCAATTACTGCATCACCGTGGAGTTTGCTAGAAATGCAAAACCTCAGGCTGGCCCTTATACCTCCTGAATCAGAATAGACATTTTCATATCCCCCAGGCCCAGATGATTCTCATGTACGCTATAATTTAAGTCTGCTGTTGACTGTTCCTCTCTTTAGAATTCAAACCTAAATTCTGTTCATCCCAAATCAATATTTTGTCCAAAGTGATTATGTCTATGGGAGAGGATAACAACAGAGATTTCTGTCTGTTCATTTTAACTTTTATTCGACAAGCCTAAATTGAGCACTGGCATGTACTGGGCTCTGCCCTAGGTGTTGATTGTATGAATGTGGCAAGAACACGTTCATGCACTGTAGGCGTTCCACATCTGCGCTAAGAACAGAGAAATGAGTGCAGGCTGGTGTAACAAGTGCTTCTAACAACTTAGAGTTAAGAAATTCACCCTCACATGGCTAAGATAATTTTTTAAAATTTTTATTAGAGTATAGTTGATTTACAATGTTGTATTGGCTTCAACTGTACAGCAAAGTGAATCAGTTATACATATACATACATCGGTTCTTTTTTAGATTCTTTCCCATATAGCCCATTACAGAACATTGAGTTGAGTTCCTTGTGTGCAGCTTCTCGTTAGTTATCTAATTTATAGACAGTGGTGTGTATATGTTAATCCCAATCTCCCAACTTATTGCTCACATCTCCTTATTCCCTAGTAACCCTAAGCTTGATTTCCACCTTCATGCCTCTACGGCTGTTCTGTAACTAAGTTAATTTGTACCTTTTGGTTTCCACATATGAACGATATCTTATGCTATTTCTTTCTCTGTCTGACTGACTTCATCCGTATGGCAATCTCTAGGCCCATGCCATTTGTTTCACCCAGTGGCATTATTCCGTTCTTTTTAAAGGCTGAGTAATATCCCTTTGTATATATGTACCACATCCTCTTTATCTACTTTTCTGTCAATAGACATTTAGATTGCGTCCACATCCTGGCTATTGTACACAGTGCTGCCGTGAACCCTAGAGTGAATGTGCCTTTTCTGATGATGGTTTCTTTTCTCTGGGTGTGTGCTCAGAAGTAGGATTGCTAGGTCACATGGTAGTCCTGTTGTTAGTTTTTAAGGAATCTCCACTGTTCTCCATACTGGCTAGTCCTACCAGCAATATAGGAAGATTCTCTTTTTTCTACAACCTCTCCGGGATTCATTGTTAGTAGTTTTTTTTTTTTTTCTTTATAATGGCCATTCTGACTGTAGTTTGACTTGCATTACTCTAATAATTAGTGATTTTGAGCATTTTTTCATATGCCATTTTATCCATCTATATGTCTTGTTTAAAGACATGTCTATTTATATCTTCTGTCTGTTTTTTGACTAGTTTGTGTGTGTCTGTGTGCGTGCTCTATTGAGCTACATGAGTTGTATGCATATTTTGGAGATTATTTCCTTATCAGTTTCTTTGTTTGCAAATATTTTCTCTTATTCTAAGGCTTGTCTTTTTGTTTCCTTTATGGTTTCTTTTGCTGTACAAAGGATTTAAGTTTAAGTAGATGCCATTTTTTTTTTTAATGTTCATTACTTTCGGAGGTGGATCAAGAAAGAGCTTGCTGTGATTTTTGTCAGAGAGTGTTCTATGTTTTACTCTAAGAGTTTTACAGTGTCCAGTCTTACATTTCGCCTTTAAATACATTTTGAGTTTATTTTTGTGTCTGATGTTAAGGAGTGTTCCAATTTCATTCTTTTACATGTAACCATCCAGCTTTCTCAGCACCACTTATTGAAGAGACTGGTATACTCCCAAGCTCGTTCTATAAGGCCACCATCAGTTGATACCGAAACCAGACAAAGATATCACAAAAATAGAAAATTACATGCCAATATCATTGATGGATATAGATGCAAAAATCCTCAACAAAATACTAGCAAAAAGAAGGGAATTCAGGGTGGAGAGCAGAAATGAGGCACTCTGTGATCAGGGAAAAACTGGCAGAGCAGGTCCTCAAATGGTTAGATATTTCTAGGAGTTAATTCATGAGCCTCGTTCTTTTATCTCCTCATATTTAGAAAAGATCTACAATCCTTTGTGGTGATGACTGGTCTGTGTGACTTATTGAAAGCTTCACAAGGCTGGTAGAAACCTTCCGGAAAAATATGTGTGTACTCTCCTTTTACCAAAGTCACATATATACTGTCCTTCCCTCATACCTCTTTGGAGCAGTTCACCAGAGCTATCTGAGGTTTATTTGCCCCAAATAAAATTGAACTCGCAACTCTCACTTTGTGCCTTTTTTTAAAGTTGGCAGAAAAGGGTGAAATAGTTACCACAAAGTCACAGAATGAGTAACAAATCAAGTTGAGATTCAAGTTTATTTATGCAAATATACAAACATTTGCCTCATTAGAGCTAATTACAGAGCCTTTAAGAATGAACACTATAATAATATTTATTTTTGTGCAATAGCTCTTTAGTTTTGCTTGTGTCGATGACAAACTTTTGCTTAAAAAAATCACAGGCAATTTTTCAACAGATTGTAATGCAGATAATCAATTTGTCTCATAGCAGAGATACTATAATCACAACTTTAAAATACTGCCTGAAGACATTCAATTTGGTAGAAAATTTGTGGGGAATAAAAATAGTCTTCAGTTACACATTCCACAATTTTAGACTGATGGTTCTTTTAAAATAATTTTAAGGTTGAATTTTGTCTTTTATTTGGGATCAACTTTTAAAGCACAAACATATGACTTCCTATATATTAACTGTTTAGAGACAGTTTAACTGTTGCATCCAAGTAGCAATGGCATAAACTTGAGCAACTGAACCCTTCAACAGAAGCAGATGGCCTGTTTTAGACTTTGCAGCTTAGAAGCAAGTCTCATTTAATGGCAGCCAAAAAAGCAATGGACAGTGTTCAAATCTTGAATACAAAGAACACTTTTTCTAGGGGTTATTTGGTAAACTCTGTGACAGTTGGGTATCTGGATATGCTAGAGACAAATGATTTTAAGCTATCACTGAAACTTGTCCATTTGAATTAGATGATCCATTCTCTGTAATTAAAGCTAAGTAGTAGGTATCTGTCACAAGCCAAATTAATCAAAATTAATTAAAAGACCTTGGAAGGGACATGCCCTGCTGATCTGTGTAGCATGACCCTGAAGAGGACAGCTTATTATATGAGAAAGATTTCACTGTCAAAAAAATTTTCATTCTGGCAAATGCTGAATAAGGCAAATAAGTTTTTCGGAGGGTAAAGTGCCTATCAATTAGTCATTAATTAGCATTCAGAGGGCACCATTTGATAAATGACTGCTTCCAAAAACTACACTGTATTATCTTCAATAGAAAAATCACTTATTCAAGGGTGAGGACATTGCTTTTAAGTAACAGTTTATTTGTTTTACTGTCTTATTTTATTCCTGTTTGGTTTAAAGCATGGCAGTGTGTGTGTGTGTGTTAGTTGATTAGTCATGCCTGACTCTTTGCAACCCCATGGACTGCAGCCCACCAGGCTCCTCTGTCCAAGGGATTTTCCAGGCCAGAATACTGGAGTGGGTTGCCATTTCCTTCTCCAGGGGATCTTCCCGACCCAGGGATCAAACTCAGGTCTCCTGCATTGCAGGCAGATACTTTACCATCTGAGCTACGCGAGAAACCCAAAAGCATGGCAGAGTGAGGTTAAATGTTTAATCATGTTAGGTTTATGAAGAACCAAGCCTACATCCCTCAGTGCATTTGCTGTAACTCATCAGTGATTGTCCTCGGTAAAGACTTATCAGAAAAAGTCAAGGCAGGTCCAACTAGTAAAACTGTGCACTGTAGTATCTAGAAACTTCACAGTTGCAAGCTGCAGAAGAGTTTTGGACTCAGTGGTGCATGAGGAACTGTCATTCATTTGTTTAATATACAATTTTGGTGGACTAATTTTTTTTGGTTACTATTTTAGCTTAGCTCTAACAACATTTAACCTTACTTTTGTGTACTGACAATGACCTGCATGAGAGAATGAAACAAAATTGAAATATGATTTCCGTCCTTAAGAAAGCTTCCAAGAAATGCTAGCATCAGCTTGTCCTCATCTACTAAATATGGATCCTGGCCTCCTTTTATTTTTCTTTCCATTTAAAAAATATGCATTTTTAATTGAAGGGTAATTGCTTAACAGTATTGTGTTGCTTTTTTTCAGGTTGTGCCTTTTTATACCCATTTATTTTATCTTTAAAAATTATAATTCTATTTAAAATTTTACCAACCTTATTTAGATATTATTAATATATAACATATGTAAGTTTAAGATGCACAACATGATAATCTGATATCTGTATCAAATGTGGTGAAAAAATTACCACAATAGGGATAGTTAATACTTCCATCCCCTCATATAATTTCAATTTTGCTTTGTGTGATAACATTTAAGATTTATTATTGTAAAGACTTTCAATTATGTAATGTCATTAACTATAATCACCCTGCCATACATTCAGTTCAGTTCAGTTCAGTCGCTCAGTCGTGCCCGACTCTTTGCAACCCCATGAACCGCAGCACGCCAGGCCTCCCTGTCCATCACCAACTCCCGGAGTTTACTCAAACTCATGCCCATTGAGTCAGTGATGCCATCCAACCATCTCATCCTCTGTCGTCCCCTTCTCCTCCAGCCTTCAATCCTTCCCAGCATCAGGGTCTTTTCCGATGAGTCAGTTCTTCGCATCAGGTGGCCAAAGTATTGGAGCTTCAGCTTCAGCATCAGTCCTTCCAATGAATATTCAGGATTGATTCCCTTTAGGATGGACTGGTTGGATCTCCTTGCAATCCAAGGAACTCTAGATCCTCATAACATATTCATGTTATAGTTGGAAGATTGACACTTTGACCATCATCTCTCCATTTCTTTTATTTCCTAGAATCCATCTTTTTTTTTCTTTTAGTCTTGCCACATGTCTTGTGGGATCCTCACTTCTTTCACCAGGCACTGAACCCAGGCCACAGCAGTGAAACAAATCCCAACTGTTGGACCGCGACGGATTTTCCAAGTTCGACTATTTTAGATTCAACTTCCAAGTGGCAGCATACAGTATTCGCCTTTCTCTGTCTGATTCATTTAGCATAATGTCATCAGGTTCCATCCACGTGGTTGCAAATGAGAGGGATTATTTTTTGTGGCTGAATGTTATGTTTCTATCTAAATAATAAATATATATAATACAAATGTTTTTATATATATATCATTTTATTTATACATTGATCTGTTGATAGACACCTATTAATGGCTTGGCTACTGTAAATAATGCTGCAGTGAACATTGAAGTACAGATTATTTTCTAGATAAGATTTCATTTTCCTCAAATATGTATATGTATACATGGAAAATCCCACAGACAGAGGAGCCTGATGGCCTACTGTCCATAGGGTTGCAAAGAGTTGGACACACCTGAGCACTCACTTACTCACACAGGAAGTGAAATTGCTAGATCATGTGATAGTCTGATTATTAATATTTGAGAAAATTTTATACTGTTTTTCATAGTGGTTATTTTAATTTATGTTTTCACCAATAGTGCACAAGAGTTTCCTTTTTCCACAGCCTTACCAAAGCTTACTGTGGTTTGTATATTTTATAATATTCATTCTAATAGATATCAAGTGGTTTCTCATTGTGGCTTTGATTTGTATTTTCCTGATGAATCTTGATGTAGAGCATCTTATCATGTATTCTATTGGTGAGGTTTATCTGTTCTTCAAAAATGTTTATTCAATTCCTTTCCCATATTTAAAATTAAGGCTTGGTTGGTATATATAGGTTTCAGATACAACATAGTCAACTTTTAAAGATTATAATCTATTTATATCTATTTTAATGTATTGGCTATATTTCAGGTTGTACAGTATATCCTTACAGTGTATTTCAGACTAGTACTGACAGTCTGTCCCTCTCACATCCCTAATTCCGTCTTATGCCTTCTCACTTCCGTCTCCGTGCTGTTAACACTAGTTTTGCTCTCTGTATCTGTGGCTCTGTTTGCTGCCATAGTCACCACGTTGCTTTATTTTTGAAATTACACATATTAGTGATATCATACAGTATTTCTGTTTCACTGATTGTCTAATTTCACTTAGCATAATATGCTCCAAGTTCATCCATGTTGTTGAAAATTATAAGATTGAGTTCTTTATCATGCCTGGGTGGTGGCTCAGATGGTAAAGAACCTGTCTGCAATGGGGACCCAGGTTCCATCTCTGGGTTGGAGAAATGTCCTAGAGAAGGGATTGGATATCCACTCCAGTATTCTTGCCTGGAGCATTCCAGGGGCAGAAGAACCCGGCAGGCCACAGTACAAACTTAAAATCTGTCCATCTTTCCACTTTTTTCCCATCTAATAGCCATGAAGTGATGGGACATGATACCATGTTCTTAGTTTTTTGAATGTTGAATTTTAATACAGCTTTTTTCTTTTCTTTCTTTCATATTCATCAAGAGGCAATTTAGTTCATTTTCCCTTGTTATTGCTAATTCATGTCTGAAACTTTGAGACCCCATGGACTGTAGTTTGATAGGTTTCTCTGTCTATGGGATTTCCCAGGTAGGAATACTGACCTGGGTCTCCATTTCATTCCCCAGGGGATCTTCAGAGCCAAGGGGTTAAACCCACATCGTCTAACTTGGAAGGTAGATTCTTTACCACTGAGTCACCAAGGAAACTCACCTTTTATTTTATTGAAGTTTATTATTAATGTACTTAGGAGAGGATGGTCTGTATTTGAAATTAGGAAACCATTACCTGTATGAACTTAAATGTCTAAATCTCTATCCACATTCAGGAAGTTTTTAGGCTTTATTTCTCTAAATAAGCTTTCTGTCCCCTTAGTTTAGTTCAGTTCAGTAGGTCAGTCGTGTCTGACTTTTTGCGACCCCAAGGACTGCAGCATGTCAGGCCTCCCTGTCCTTTACCAACTCCTAGAGTTTACTCGAACTCATGTCCACTGAGTCAGAGAGGCCATTCAACCATCTCATCCTCCTGCCTTCAATCTTCCCAGTATCAGGGTCTTTTCAAATGAGTTGGCTCTTCACATCAGGTGGCCAGAGTATTGGAGTTTCACCTTCAGCATCAGTACTTCCAATGAATATTCAGGACTGATTTCTTTTAGGATGGACTGGTTGGATTTCCTTGCAGTCCAAGGGACTCTCAAGAGTCTTCTCCAACACCACAGTTTAAAAGCACCAATTATTCTCTGCTTAGTTGTCTTTAGAGTCCAACTCTCACATCCATACATGACTACTGGAAAAATCATAGCCTTGACTAGACAGACCTTTGTTGATAAAGTAATGTCTATGCTTTTAATATGCTGTCTAGGTTAGTCATAACTTTTCTTCCAAGGAGCAAGCATCCTTTAATTTCATGGCTGCAGTCACCATCTGCAGTGATTTTGGAGCCCAAAAAATAAAGTCTGTCACTATTTCTCCATCTATTTACCATGAAGTGATGGGACTGGATGCCATGATCTTAGTTTTCTGAATGTTGAGCTTTAAGCCAACTTTTTCACTCTCCTCTTTGACTTTCATCAAGAGGATCTTTAGTTTTTCTTCGCTTTCTTCCCTAAGGATGGTTCCATCTGCTTATCTGGGGTTATTGATATTTCTCCCAGCAATCTTGATTCAAACTTGTGCTTCATCTAGCCCTGCATTTCTCATGATGTATTTTGCATACAAGTTAAATAGCAGGGTGACAATATATAGACTTGATGTGCTCCTTTCCCGATTTGGAACCAGTCTGTTATTCCATGTTCAGTTCCAACTGTTGCTTCCTGACCTGCATACAGATTTCTCAAGAGGAAGGTCAGATGGTCTGGTATTCCCATCTCTTTAAGAATTTTTCAGCTTATTGTGATCCACACAGTCAAAGGCTTTGGCATAGTCAGTAAAGCAGAAGTAGATGTTTTTCTGGAACTCTCTTGCTTTTTTGATGATCCAGAGGATGTTGGCAATTTGGTGTCTCTTTTCTCTGGCTTTTCTAAATCCAGCTTGAACATCTGGAAATTTACAGTTCATGTACTGTTGAAGCCTGATTGGAGAATTTTGTGCATTACTTTGCTAGTGTGTGAGATGAGTGCAACTGTACTATTTTTTGAGCATTCTTTGGCATTGCTTCCTGTGGGATTGGAATGAAAAAGTGACCCTTTCCAGTCCTGTGGCCACTGCTTAGTTTTCCAAATTTGCTGGCATATTGAGTGCAGCACTTTCACAGCATCATATTTTAGGATTTGAAATAGCTCAACTGGAATTCCATCACTCCACTAGCTTTGTTTATAGTGAGGCTTCCTAAGGCCCACTTGACTTCACATTCCAGGATGTCTGGCTCTAGGTGAGTGATCACACTATTGTGGTTATCTGGGTCATGAAGATCTTTTTTGTACAGTTCTTCTGTGTATTCTTGCCACCTCATCATAATCTTCTCCTTCTACTAGGTCCATACCATTTCTGTCCTTTATTGTGCCCTTCTTTGTATGAAATGTTCCCTTGGTATCTCTAATTTTCTTGAAGAGACCTCTGAGGAAGCTGAAGTTGAATGGTTCTATGAAGACCTGTAAGACCTTCTAGAACTAACACCCAAAAAGGATACCCTTTTCATTATGGGGACTGGAATGCAAAAGTAGGAAGCCAAGAAATAAATGGAGTAACAGGCAAGTTTGGCCATGGAGTACAGAATGAAGCAAGGCAAAGGTTAATAGAGTTTTGCCAAGAGAATGCACTAGACATAGCAAACACCCCCTTCCAACAACACAAGAGAAGACTCTACACATGGACATCACCAGATGGTCAATACCAAAATCAGATTGATTATATTCTTTGCAGCCAAAGATGAAGAAGCTCTATACAATCAGCAAAAACAAGATCTGGAGATCACTGTGGCTCAGATCATAAACTCCTTATTGCCAAATTCAGACTTAAGTTGAAGAAAGTAGGGAAAACCTCTAGGCCATTCAAATATGACCTAAATCAAATCCCTTACAATTGTACAGTGGAAGTGAGAAATAAATTCAAGGGTTTGGATTATATTGACAGAGTGCTTGAAGAACTGTGGGTGGAGGTTTGTGACATTGTAAAAAAGGCAGGGATCAAGACCATCCCCAAGAGAAAGAAATGCAAATAAACAAAACAGTTGTCTGAGGAGGTCTTAGCTGTGAAAAGAAGAGAATTGAAATGCAAAGAAGAAAAGGAAAGATATAACTATTTGTTTTTGTTTTCAGTTTTATTTATTTATTTATTTTTACTTTACAATATTGTATTGGTATTGCCACACATTGACATGAATCCACCATGGGTGTACATGTGTTCCCCATCCTGAATCCCCTCCCACCTTCCATCCCCATCCCATCCCTCTGGGTCATCCCAATGCACCAGCCCCGAGCACCCTGTATCATGCATCAAACCTGGACTGGCGATTCATTTCACATATGATAATATACATGTTTCAATGCCATTCTCCCATATCATCCCACCCTCGCCCTCTCCCACAGAGTCCAAAAGACTGTTCTAAACATCTGTGTCTCTTTTGCTGTCTCACATATAGGGTCATCATTACCATCTTTCTAAATTCCATATATATGCGTTAGTATACTGTAATGGTGTTTTTCTTTCTGGCTTACTTCACTCTGTATAATAGGCTCCAGTTTCATCCACCTCATTAGAACTGATTCAAATGTATTTTTTAATGGCTGAGTAATATTCCATTCTGTATATGTACCACAGCTTTCTTTTCCATCCATCTGCTGATGGGCATCTAGGTTGCTTCCATGTCCTGGCTATTGTAAACAGTGCTGCGATGAATATTGGGGTACACGTGTCTCTTTCAGATCTGGTTTCCTCACTGTGTATGCCCAGGAGTGGGATTGCTGGGTCATAGAGTAGTTCTATTTCCAGTTTTTTAAGGAATCTCCACACTGTTCTCCATAGTGGCTGTACTAGTTTGCGTTCCTACCAACAATGTAAGAGGGCTCCCTTTTCTCCACACCCTCTCCAGGATTTATTGCTTGTAGACTTTTGGGTAGCAGCCTTTCTGACTGTCATGAAATGGTGCCTCATTGTGGTTTTGATTTGCATTTCTCTGATAATGAGTGATGTTGAGCATCTGTTCATGTGTTTCTTAGCCATCTGTATGTCTTCTTTGTAGAAATGTCTGTTTAGTTCTTTGGCCCACTTTTTGATTGGGTTGTTTATTTTTCTGGAATTAAGCTGCAGGAGTTGCTTGTATATTTTTGAGATTAATTCTTTGTCCGTTGCTTCGTTTGCTATTATTTTCTCCCATTCTGAAGGCTGTCTTTTCACCTTGCTTATAGTTTCCTTTATTGTCTAGAAACTTTTAGTTTTAATTAGGTCCCATTTGTTTATTTTTTCTTTTATTTCCAATATTCTGGGAGATGAGTCATAGCGGATCCTGCTGTGGTTTATGTTGGAGAGTGTTTTGCCTATGTTTTCCTGTGGGAATTTATAGTTTCTGGCCTTACATTTAGATCTTTAATCCATTTTGAGTTTATTTTTGTGTATGGTGTTATAAAGTGTTCTAGTTTCATTCTCTTACAAGTGGTTGACCAGTTTTCCCAGCACAAATTTTTAAAGAGATTGTCTTTTCTCCATTGTATATTCTTGCCTCCTTTGTCAAAGATAAGGTGTCCATAAGTGCATGGATTTATCTCTGGGCTTTCTATTCTGTTCCATTGATCTATATTTCTGTCTTTGTGCCAGTACCATACTGTCTTGATGATTGTGGCTTTGTAGTAGAGTCTGAAGTCAGGCAGGTTGATTCCTCCAGTTCCATTCTTCTTTCTCAAGATTGCTTTGGCTATTCGAGGTTTTTTGTATTTCCATACAAATTGTGAAATTATTGTTCTAGTTCTGTGAAAAATACCATTGGTAGCTTGATAGGGATTGTACTAAATCTATAGGTTGCTTTGGGTAGTATATTCTTTTTCACTATATTTGATTCTTCTGATCCATGAACATGGTAAATTTCTCTATCTATTTGTGCCCCTTTTGATTTCTTTCATCACTGTTTTATAGTTTTCTATATATAGGTCTTTTGTTTCTTTAGGTATATATATTCCTAAGTATTTTATTCTTTTTGTTGCAATGGTGAATGGAATTGTTTCTTTAATTTCTCTTTCTGTTTTCTCATTGTTAGTGTATAGGAATGCAAGGGATTTCTGTGTGTTAATTTTATGTCCTGCAACTTTACTATATTCATTGATTAGCTCTAGTAATTTTCTGGTGGAGTCTTTAGGGTTTCCTATGTAGAGAATCATGTCATCTGCAAACAGTGAGGATTTTACTTCTTCTTTTCCTATTTGGATTCCTTTTATTTCTTTTTCTGCTCTGATTGCTGGGGCCAAAACTTCCAAAACTATGTTGAATAATAGTGGTGGGAGTGGGCACCCTTGCCTTGTTCCTGACTTTAGGGGAAATGCTTTCAATTTTCCACCATTGAGGATAATGTTTGCTGTGTGTTTGTCATATATAGCTTTTATTATGTTGAGGTATGTTCCTTCTATTCCTACTTTCTGGAGGGTTTTTATCATAAATGGATGAATGAAAATGAAAACACAACAACCCAAAACCTATGGGACACTGTAAAAGCAGTGCTATGGGGAAGGTTCATAGCAATACAGGCTTACCTCAAGAAACAAGAAAAAAGTCAAATAAAGAACCTAACTCTACACCTAAAGCAACTAGAAAAGGAAGAATTGAAGAACCCAGGGTTAGTAGAAGGAAAGACATCTTAAAAATTGGGCAGAAATAAATGCAAAAGAAACAAAAGAGACCATAGCAAAAATCAACAAAGCCAAAAGCTGGTTCTTTGAGAATATAAATAAAATTGACAGACCATTAGCCAGACTCATCAAGAAACAAAGGGAGAAAAATCAAGTCAACAAAATTAGAACTGAAAATGGAGAGATCACAACAGACAACACAGAAGTACAAAGGATCATAAGAGACTATTATCAACAACTATATGCAAATAAAATGGACAAATTGGAAGAAATGGACAAATTTTTAGAAAACTACAACTTTTCAAAACTGAATCAGGAAGACATAGAAAATCTTAACAGACCCATCACAAGCACGGAAATTGAAACTGTAATCAGAAATCTAACAACAAACAAAAGCCCAGGACCAGACAGCTTCACAGCTGAATTTTACCAAAAATTTAGAGAAGAGCTAATACTTATCCTACTCAAACTCTTCCAGAAAATTGCAGAGGAAGGTAAACTTCCAAACTCATTCTATGAGGCCACCATCACCTTAATAGCAAAACCTAACAAAGATGCCACAAAAAAAAAGAAGACTACAGGCTAATATCACTGATGAACACAGATGCAAAATCCTTAACAAAATTCTAGCAAACAGAATCCAACAACATATTAAAAAGATCATACATCATGACCAAGCAGGCTTTATCCCAGGATAAATGTTCTCAAATTCTCAAATAAATATATATTCTCAAATAAATATTCTCAATATTCTCAAATCAATCAATGTAATGCAGATGACACCACCCTTACAGCAGAAAGCAAAGAGGAACTAAAAAGCCTCTTGGTGAAAGTGAAAGAGGAGAGTGAAAAAGTTGGCTTAAAGCTCAACATTCAGAAAACTAAGATCATGGCATCTGGTCCCATCACCTCATGGGAAATAGATGGGGAAACAGTGGAAAGAACGGCCAACTTTATTTTTTGAACTCCAAAATCACTGCAGATGCTGATTGCAGCCATGAAATTAATAGACGCTTACTACTTGAAAAGAAAGTTATGACCAACCTAGATAGCATATTAAAAAGCAAAGACACTACTTTGCCAATAAAGGTCTGTCTAGTCAAGGCTATGGTTTTTCCAGTGGTCCTGTATGGATGTGAGTTGGACTGTGAAGAAAGCTGAGCACCGAAGAATTGATGCTTTAGAACTGTGGTGTTGGAGAACTCTTAAGAGTCCCTTGGACTGCAAGGAGATCCAACCAGTCCATCCCAAAGCAGATCAGCCCTGGGTGTTCATTGGAAGGACTGATGCTGAAGCTGAAAATCTAGTACTTTGGCCACCTCATGAGAAGAGATGACTCATTGGAAAAGACCCTGATGCTGGGAAATATTGAGGGCAGGAGGAGAAGGGGACGACAGAGGACAAGATGGCTGGATGGCATCACCAACTCGATGGAATGGACATGGGTTTGGGTAAACTCCGGGAGTTAGTGATGGACAGGGAGGCCTGGCGTGCTGTGGTTCATGGGGTCGCAAAGAGTAGGACACGACTGAGCAACTGAACTGAACTTCCCCAGGAGTGTATTTGACACCTTCTGACTTGGGGAGCTCATTTTCCTGTATCTTATCTTTTTCGCTCTTCTATATTTTTCATGGGGTTCTCTTGGAGAAGGAAATGGCAACCCACCCCAATATTCTCACCTTGGAAACCCCATGGACAAAGGAGCCTGTTGGTCTACAGCCTATGCAGTTTCAAATGAGTCAGACACAACTTAGTGAGTAAAAACAGCATGAGGGTTCTCCAGACAAGAACACTGAAGTGGTTGCCATTTCCTTCTCCAGTGACCAGATTTTGTCTGAACTTTTCACTATGACCTGTCATAGTGGGTTATAGCATGGGTGCATGGCATGGTTCATAGCTTCATTGGGTTAAGCAAGCCCCTTCACCATGGCAAACCTATAATCCATGAAGGCTTGTTGCCCTAGGAATTGCCCAATGCCATGAGAGCTTGCCCTGAGAAGGTCAGCCAGGAGCTGGGTCCAGGGAAACCTGCTCGTAGCTGGGGCTGTGGAAGCCTGTGCAAACCTGGACCTCAGTAACCACTCAGGGCTGTAGGAAAGATCAGGAGTCAAAATGAATTATCTCTGGATTCCCGAGGACCCTCAAATACCTCGGAGCTGAGGGAGTTGTGGGGCCTTCCATCGCACATGGGGAGGTGCCCTGGTTGGCAACATGTCTCTGGGAACCTGGAATGGAGGAACCTACCTGCGCTGTGGGTCTTGCCTGGGTCTGCTGGAACCTGCAGATGACAGTGTGGTCCGGGGGCCTAGATTAGCAGGATTCTGTTGGGATCTGCTTGCAAATCTTTATTTTATCTTAGTCTAATTGCTTTTGGTCTTTTCAACCTCTGATCTCACTTACTGTTACTGCATTTTCATATTCCTGCCTGTGTCTGTCTCACTTCCTTCTCTCTTTAATTTCTTCCCTCCCTCTTCCATGCACTTTTCCCCTTTTCCTCATCTTCCTGCATCCTTTCTCTATTCATTCTTGAACGCTCACACTCTTGCCTTTTCTTTACCACCTCCCTGTCACCTTGGGACATGTTTTTCTTTTTTTAACCTGTATCCCCTTTATCTCCTTTCCCTAAGCTAAGATGATGTCAATCCCAACCATCCAACTGTTTTCAGCATCTTGATCGTGGGTGGACCAAGGAAAATGATCTCATTATTGTCTTAACCATTTAAATATCTGGAAAGCAGAGCCCTGGTTAGAGTTCTGTTGTTCTTTTTGTGGATTTTGTTTCTGTTTCTTCTTAGGTGGTACATATTATTGTTTCAAAATTATATATTTTTATTTTGTTTTGAATAATAGAAAGGACAAGCTAATCTTTCTGTTCATCCTTAAATATGGTGTTTCTGCTTTCAGATAGTTAAGACTAGTTTGTCAAAATTGCCTGATTATCATGGGAAAAAACAAGAGAATTATAGAAAAAGGAAGCCATTTTGATTCATTTTTCTACCCTTCTTCTTGGACTGTGAAGTATTTCGAGATCTCAAACATGAACGGAATTCAGAGGAACCCTGAACCACTATGTGGAATGCTAAGATTCCTGCTCATTACTGTGTGGTTGGAAAGCATCCAGATGTCCCTTAAAAATGATGATGTTTAATAATCCAATCTTGAATATAGTTTTAAACAAATTTTAACACACTATGTGAAAATTCAAATATGAGAGCATATTTCCTGAAAATTTAATTTTCAGTCTGTTTGAATATTTCCAAAAGACAATCAGTTCATGTTTAGCTACATTGTTGCCATTAGTTACACTGTATGATATACCTAACTTAATTGATTGAGATGATTTCATATTGAAATTCCAGTGGAGGATAATTTCCTTTTGGTCATCTTATACTACAAAATTATCATTATCTATTTTTCATTAATTACTTCACATGCTTCCTCCCACCAGTCAAAACCATCTCTTGGTTTAATAACCATGAATTTATTTCAAACACAGGGAAACTATACCTGGGAGTTCTTTGGTATAAGTACCAGTAGCATAAATGAGATTAGACATAGTCCGAACCTGGTAGATTTTACCTAAGTGTGGACAATAGATATTCACATATGAATGAAATGATGGTTAATGACGGAGATTTTATGATTTATTTATTTTTCTTACAGTTTTGAGATTCCATGATTTTTTAGTTGACCTTGCAAATGGCAACATTCAGTGATGACACTTGTGGTAGTCAGTTCATGTGTATAAATATAGGTGATTGTGTGTGTGCACATGTGTGTGTGTGTGTGTAAACTGATATTTCATTATTTTATCAGCTTCCTCCAATCTACTTTTGGTTAAAACAGCATCTTAAACTAGAGAGAATAGGTAGAACTGAAGAATGAAAGGAAGCTTTAGAAAAGCAGAAGCTTTGCTGGAAGGTACTTCAGGGACACAAAAGCAATACAAAAGAAAATACCTGTTTTTCTAATTTATATTATTTCTATACTCTGATTCTAAAGCATCATATTTGCTTTCCATTGTTTTTTTTCCCTAGTTGTTCTGATATTCCTTTATTTTATGCATGGAGCTTTGAATATCAATGAAATCTGTAGAATCTTTGATGTATGTATGTATATCACAGTTGAGGAAAGTGTTGAAGGTTATTTTCAACAAGAGGAAGAACTGCACAAATTCATAAATCCAAACTGGTTAATAGTTTTGTTTTGGGAGGTTTTCAATGAAGTGTTTTAAAGTATCCAGTGTAACAAAACTTGCATCAGTTAAGCTTCTTTAGTCTATTTTGTGAGGTAGGACCTGTGTATCTAGCATGCATTTGAAATTAAGACATTATTATTCACCAATCAGTAGTTTGTTTCCTTTTAGATGTGATAAAATACATATAACATAAAATTAGCTGTTTTGATCATTTTCAATGTATAGTGAATATAGCAGTAAATCTAAAGAAAGGGTGCAGGATATGGCAAGGAGAAATCAGGGTGTAATGTAGTCCTAATAAAGGTCTAAGCAAATTTCACGGGGACCTCTGTAACCATCTTGAATCAAGGAGAGGGGCCAGGCCTTTATTCATCTTTAACAACTGATGTTTGAGGCACCCTACCCTGAAACTGGAATAGGACCATAGGCCTGAGGCTTCTCTCCTGTCAAATCAATTCTGAAGCTGACAACTGAGGGCTGTGTGGTGGCAACAATCCCAGCAGCAGAAAAAAATGATACTTCAGTACTGAAAGGGCATCTGGACAATTCATTGCAGACATGGCTTCAGCGTTTTCCCACACAAAATTCTCACTTGTTTTGGTAACAGAGCAAGATAGCTAGGACAAGTATTATTAACCACGAAGCAAGTTAATAATGGAGTTTAAAATTTACACTATACAAGGAGCTTGTTTGTTTTATTTAAAACAGAATTATTTATATAAGGTTGGCAGAGAAAGATAATACAAAAACATGTGCTTATTGACACTTTAACTTGTAAAATGTAAAAGGATGATTCTGAGTAGTTTGATGCTAAAGTAAAAAGCTGCATAGAAAACAAAAAACAGAAATAGGCATGATACATTTCTGATGATTGATGGGAAAGGTCCAATCCCTTGCTGTGATTCAGCATCAATTCTAGCTAAAATCTGCATTTAAATGCTTACAGTGTCACTTCCTATGAGGTAACTAAACACTAAGACAGTTCAAAGAGATTTTTCTTTGTCAATTATCTTTATTTTCCCAATTTGCGGTACATTTTCTTGTACAAAAACCTCAGAGAGTTTCCCACTGAGAAATGAAGGTAGGCACAGTAGTGGATCAAGATTTTGACAAGCCCAAAGCCTGCTGACCCATGTGCAATAGACTCACCTGCCACTTTTTGTCAACATCTTGACAAGGTCATCATGCATTAAAGAGAAACATTCACTCTCTAACACTCTAGTGCTCACTTTTTCTTGAAGAAAGTGTGCAAAATGGTATAATTTTAATACATCACTATCATTTCTGCCTACATAGTAGGCAGTTCTGTTCATTGTAAGTGAAATTCTTGCATGCAAATGCATCAGTCAGAAGAAAAATGTTCTGAACAATAGTGGCTACGTCTTTGAAAGATGCATTGGTTGACCTCTAAATGTCATTGCAGCTTAAAACTAAAGCAGGCATTCTCAAGCATGTTTGGCATTGGAATCCTCTCAATAACCAAAACTAAAAGCAAAGGTGTTGTTTATCTGCCTAGCCACTAATCTATCCTTCTGTCAATCTATCATCGCCTTTATCTATCATCTCTTACCTGTAGGGCGTGGAGACAGGTTGTTTTGTCTCTCCTTCCGTACCAAGCGTAACTAAGGTTTAATCTGTGAAGATTATAAGGATACTCTAAGGCAAATTTGAAAACTTACTCATCAAATTTTAGAGGATATTAAAGGACTATAATAGATATAATTCTAAGTCACAATGACACATTTTGAAATACCTATTTTATCAATTAATGCCTATATGAGGCTAGCATACACATGGATATTATTTACTTGCCTATATTCTGATTCAGGATTTTGTTTGTTTTTCCTTTGTGTATATGACTCTCTACATTAACTGAATAAAAGTTTGGCACAGTTGTATGGGATTGAACAGAAGAAAAATTGATAAATATTTTCTTAATTTGGTTACCAAATCCTTTAAAGACAATACCATTCACACAATAGTATTCCAGTTATAAAATCCTAATACTTACATGAACATAATATGACCCCATTGTTTCATGGTAAAGGAATTTACCTGCCAGTTTAGGAGACCCAAGAGATGTGGCTTTGATCCCTGGGTTGGGCAGATCTCCTGGAGTAGGAAATGGCAACCCGCTCTACTATTCTTACCTGGAAAACCGTGGACGGAAGAGCCTGGTGGGCTACAGTCCATGGGACTGCAGAGAGCCAGACTCGACTGAGCACACACGCACTGTGTGAATGAAGAGATTACTGCTCACTGCACATCAGAATCTTTTCTTGGCCTTTCGTTGTTTTTTCTTGCCCTGCAAAGCTTAATATCTGTTTGGGGTACAATTTTCTCAAGGCAATGAGTCAGAAAAACATATTGGGGATAAATGATATATGATTTTCAAGAGAGAAAAAAAAGGATTTCAATTTGAAATCATAACATGCTGGGAATTTTGGGAGAAAAAAAAAAAAGTGTTGCATATGTGCCTCTTGGCAATCAGTAGAAATTGGGGATTTCATTCTATGGTAACTCTTAGTAACTCTTAGGAATATAACGCGTGCTAAGTTGCTTCAGTCCTTTCGGACTCTGTGTGACCCTATGGACTGTAGCCCCCACAGGCTCCTCTGTCTGTAGGATTCTCCAGGCAAGAACACCAGAGTGAGCTGCTATTTCCTCCTCAAGGGGAGTCTCCCAACCTTGGGACCAAACGCTCGTCTCTTATGTCTCTTGCGCTGGCAGTCAGGTTCTTTACCACTAGCACCACTTGGGAAGCCCTTGGGAATAGAATAGGGCAGCTCAATTTCATCTTCCTAGGAATCGAGGTATTACTAGGATGCCTCTTTGGTTAGAGTCGATTGACTTCTATTTCTGGATTCTGATGTGTTAGGTATGTAGATTCTAAAGGACTTTCAACCGTGTGATAATTTTTCCCTAAACATCATAGTTTTAAAAACCTTCTCTAATTTAAGAGCAGTTTAATTCTTCAATGTAAACATTCAGAAAGAAAGACTATATGCATGCATTTATATATATGTATACACACAAATGTATGTATATATTAATTATATATACATAATATGCATATTATTTACTTACTCATTTTAAGTGGGAAAAAAAGAATCAGAAATATAAAATGCATTCATATCCATACATACATATATTTTACACTATGGTATTATGTATCTAGGTTGATAATCCCAGGCTTTCACACACTTTGGGAAAAGCCTAAGTTTATTAAATATATAAACTCAGCCCTCTATCATGTTAATGAAAAAAATGTTAAAATCAATAGGATGTATAAACCAAGGTTTTAAATATTTGTATAAAGTTTATCCTTAAAAACAGCTAAATAAACAGTGAAACAAAAACTTGACAAGGCACTTTTGTTTATGTTTAGTATTTTTTTAATTTTTTTTTATGGTTAGTGTTTAATCACTCCTCTTGAAAAGTTATTTATCTCCAACAGAGGTATACTAACTAACCTACACTCTGAGAAAACCACAGTGCCACTTATATAGACTTACACTCTGTGTTCACCAGTTCCTCTAATAAACATTTATGAAGCACAGAACATTTCCAACATTTTGCATAGAATATAGAGATGAGTGCATGCTCCATTTGGATTCTGGTTAATAAGCTTTCTCTAGGAAACTTACTATTGGCTACTGTGAAATGAAAGAGGGAAAACAAAAGAATTCCAGGCCTGAATGAACTGGCTCCAGGTAATTTGACATTGAAGCTAGTTATTTTATATAGGATGATAGTATGTACTGGATTTCATGCTTATGAAATATAATTCAATTTATAAAATCATTCACAGAATTGACATTAATGACAACATTAGTTTAGTCTTAGATATTCTGTTTATTTGCAGTTTCTACTGAGGTGTCAAACTGTAGACATTGAAGCCTTTTAAACTTATTCTTTGAATTAAAGCAGACTAATTTTTAAGCATACAGTGGGTAACTTGAAAAGTCTAATTTCTTTCCCCAAAACGTATTTACATATATCTAAAGCTAGGATGGACCAGGTCAATATTATTAAAAAGAAATCTCATACATTTATTAAAGCATGTGGTTTATACACATATTCACAGTATAATTGGACTTCCCTGGTGGCTCAGACGGTAAAGCGTCTGCCTACAATGTGGGAGACCTGGGTTTGATCCTTGGGAAGATCCTCTGGAGAAGGAAATGACAATCCACTCCAGTATTCTTGCCTGGAAAATCTCATGGACGGAGGAACGTGGTGGGCTACAGTCCATGGGATCGCAAAGAGTCTGACACGACTGAGTGACTTCACTTTCATAGTATACCATCTCATTCAAATTTTGGTCTTCACAACTCAATGGCCAAGTGTGCTTATTCCCACTTTTAGCAAACTGAGCATGAGAATAAAGGAAAAAGTGAATAGAAAAATTGGGCTTTGACTTAGTTTTATTTTTATGTTAAAAAAATAAAACATAGCGCTAAGTCATGTCCAACTCTTGTGATCCCATGAACCATACCCTGCCAGGCTTCTCTGTCCATGGGATTCTCCAGGCAAGAATACTGGAGTGGGCTGCCATTTCCTTCTCCAGGGGAACTTCCCGACCCAGAAATTGAACTCAGGTCTCCCATATTGCAGGGAGATACTTTACTGACTGAGCTATGAGCATAATTTTGTCTATAATATTAAACAATAGTAAGAGGAATGACTATCAGGTGTACAATATTTAAATGATTCTTTTTTTCACACCTTTAAAATGTAGTGATTATCAAGCATTCATTCCATGGATGAGCCAGACAAAACTCTGCCCTGGGCTTGTTCCCAGGTCACTGTTCTGGTTTGGCTTTCACTGGTCTTGAGGAAGGTTAAGCCAACAACACCTGAGCCAAAAGTAACATCCAGAGAATAATCTTCATCACAACAAGGCTAATAATCGCAACAGCTGCCAAAAGGCAACAGGATAACAGTGACACGGATGCTGGAGCACTCGGTAGTTCTGCTAAGCCTCGGGAGCTTGCATGAGATGCTGTGTGATCACAGTGTCCTACCACTGGGAAAGGACAGCCTGTTTAATCATCCCTTTCCTCTGGCATATTCTTTGCTGGTTTCTTCTTTGTCAGTGTCACACTTGTCTAGTCTTTAAAAAAATATGGGCTTTAAGTGAGAAAAAAACAATGAGAAGAATGTAAAAACCTGCAATTTTGGGAGAACTGAATTTATAATAGAGTGACATTATAATAGTTCAGTTTCAAGAAATGGCAACAGTTGAAATTAACCAATAAACCTGACAGCACATAGAGTGATCTATAAGTACAAGTAAATTCGGTACTAACTGTCAGGCAAGCACAGAGAAACTGCATTACTAATGCTATTTCTGAACTTAATTCAATATTTTCTAAAACTATGTCTCTCAAAATGACAGCAAGCAATAAGAAGCTGCATAATGTTTTACTTCCACAATTTAAACAGAACTTTTGCTAAATGATAAAAAATCCTGACTCAAATAAATGACAGAAACCGGTAGTTTTAATTGCCTTTGGCTGAATATAAAATGAAAACTTATAAAGCATTATTATAAGGTCAACATTTATAGTGATAAGCTCAAGGAAGTCAGTGTCATTTACATATGCTTTTAAGGAAAACTATGAAAGTCTTTGAACACATTTATTATTCAGAGTCAAACAGAATTTTAAAATTTTAAAATGTCATTTAGAAAAGGCAAGTGATAGTTAGAGCAACACAGACATTTATACTTCTGTAAAGATTCAGTTGCCCATGCTTGGAAGGATGGTTCTAAGATTATGTGCGTTATAAGACATAGGAGACATGAGATAGAAATGAAGATGAGATTGGTTTCACACAGGGATGATGATAGTCACAATAGAGGATCTGTGTCAAGAAGATCCATTGCATGGCACAGATTAAAGCAGTAATAGTCCATTTGATTGAATCTCTCATTTAAAGGTGAGAAAATTAAATCCTCCAAAAGCCAAATTTATTTCCAAAGTCATGAAATGGTATAGGAACAAAAGCAAGTCCAAAACGCATCTCCTCCATCTTAATCCTTAGTATTTTACCTATATACCTCCTGGAGGTCTAAAAACAAGAGGCTGCCATTCAGTAAATCTTTCTGAAGGTGATTAAACTGAACAGTAACTTTCAAAATATTGTATAGAAGTTAGATGACTTATAGCTTAAATATCAAGAGAATGATTGTATTGCAAATGGGCTAATTTGTTTTCTTCTTGAGTTTAATATTACTTATATTCTCCCTTATATCATACGTAACTGATTGCTTCAGAACTTTTAAATCACAATCTGGCCATATAAGAAATGATGATAAGCTGGTGAATTTTCATAGATCAGTTTAATCTGCCACACAAGAAATTTTATATCATCAATTTACAAAAGAGAAATATTCCTATTAGACACTTTTCTTCATAAATTTCACTTTATTCTACCAGTTTTTGTATTTATTCTCATCTTTCACTTAAGACAGAAAATGTTATATGCAGAAGATTCTCAGATGCTCTTCAGATTTGTCAGAAGTAAGAAACAGCTACTCTTTAGAAGAGGACATTGCTTAAAATATTGGAAGCTTCTTGTATACCACTTCGAAATGCACCTCGCCTCCCTACTACTTCAATCACGGTGTGCCAACCAGTCACACAGAGGCTTCCATCAGCTTCACGTAGGTGCAATCTGAGATTGCCTCACCTCCAGCCCGTGCTGCCTACGACTTGCTTCTTGCTCTGGGATTCTCTGATGCTGCAACACGGGATGCCTAAGGAAAGCATCTCTTCCCTAATGAACGCGCATCCCTTACGCATGCGTGACCTCTACTTGTGGCAATTAATGCTCACATTTGGCCAATAGGGACCTGGAGTCAACAGATAAACCCTGCCTATTTTTCCTACCCTGGGTAGAAAGCCTGAGAATACAATTCACAGGTCTCTCTACACATCTCCCAGGACGAGGTTTCAGGGAACTGCATACCTAACTGTCCAGCACAGCTCTCTACGGACTTCCTTCCTTGTGTATCCCGTTTTCTCTAGTTCATTTCGGCAGCCGCCTCCTCCTCTCCATCCCCCTCCTGTGATGCTTTAGATGGCTTTGCAAATGCATACCTGCATGAAAGCCACTGTCTCAGGCTCTGTTTTCAGGAGAACCCAGACTCAAACTTTGGAGATATGGTTTTTAATGGGACTAATCTGACTCATTAAGGTAATAGATGGGGCTGACTTAGCCATAATTCAAATGTGAATTCCAACAAAATTACAATTTTGCATGTTACATATATATATATATATATAACACATACTATTGATCTTTGAAATTATTCATGAAAAGCTAAAATAGCAAACATTTATGCTACTAGCATTCTATTTTAAATCCCAGAATATTGACAAAGTAACTCAGTCATAGAGAATTACCTAAATGTGTGGTGGAACTGTAAACAGGGAAATTTCAGTTAGTTGATTTTTACTTGGACTCAGATGTTGCCAGTGGCAAAGTACTGCTATTATTTGTAGCTATCTATAGCTGTGAGGAAGTATTATCACTAACATTATCTTCTTTTGTACTAAATCAGGTAGTTTAGTCACTGAGCTGTGTCCAGCTCTTGCAACCCCACGGACAATAGCCTGCCAGGCTTCTCTGTCCATGGACTCTACAGGCAAGAATACTGAAGTGGGTTGCCATTTCTTTCTCCAGGGGATCTTCCCAACCCAGGAATCAAACCTGGGTTTCCTGCACTGCAGGCAGATTCTTTACCGACTGAGCTATGAGGGAAGTCTACCTTATTTAATATTTACAACTGGAATTTACATTCTTTCTCTAAGATATAGCTTGTACAATGCAGAAATAAAAATTAACTCCAAATCATATTCTCTTGCCTTTAACTCACATCACTCGTTGTGTTTGCCATCCATCTAACGCTACAACCTTCTTAGGGAAACCTATGTGAACTGCATGGAGAAGTCATTCCATAAGACTCATTTGTTAATTTCTAGTTCTATATAGACGTGTGTATGGGCTCCCCAGGGGCTCAGTGGTAAAGAATCCACCTGCAATGCAGGAGCCATAAGAGACATGGGTTTGATCACTGGGTCAGGAAGATCCCCTGGAGGAGGAAATGACAACCCACTCCAATATTCTTGCCTGGAAAATCCCATGGACAGAGGAGCCTGGCAGGTTACAATTCAGGAGTTAGCAAAGAGCTGGACATAATTGAAGCGACTGAGAACACATAGGTGTGTGTGTACATTGTCATTAAGGTATATACTGTTTATGTGAGTATACTTATGAGTAGGTACAGCACTAAAAACCTGTCCTTTGAAGATACTGCGTTTTAATGAAAATACTTCATATGTGAAACTGCTCTTGAGAGTGTTAGAGCTAACAATGCGTGGTACTTGGTTTAGTGGGTTACGTGGTAAACTTGTGTAAAATATGATCACATGTTCTGACTCAGCTATGATCTGCATTGGATAACAAACTGTAAGGGGTGTGTAGCACTTTCTCTGACCCTTAACCATAACTCACAGTGCGAGCCTTCTCAGTTCATATGAATTGTTTATACTTCTTCATGAAGATGAAAGAAAACCCTGGTATTCTGATGTTCATAATTCTGTTTAGATGAAATTCCAATTAAGGAGAAAAAGTAACACCTTAATGGGAACGGGAAGGAGTACGAATTGATTTCACTATTTCAAGGCTGATTTCCTTAGATAGGTTCCTAGTCTTTCAAGATGACTTCCGGGATTATTGTCACATATTGTCATCTATCATACTGTTGCATTTACAGTGATAACTGGCTGTTAGGGATTAGAGTCGTTGGTCAAGGCAAACTGGAGAGGTGCTGAACTGTTCATATTTTCTACTCTTGGAGGTTGAAAACACAAATCTTACCTTGGAGAGAATACACAGGTATCTAATCTAAAGATATTTAAAATACACCCTTTGGCAACTCAGCGGTTGTAAATACCAACTGTATCTAACTGTATTCCTTCTGCTCCTTAAACCTAACTCTTGAAAAAAAAACGTAATCCTTTCAATACTCAGGACATTTTCTGACTAGCAAATAAACACGGAACTGACCAGATCTAAGTGTTAACCCATAAAGAAAAGTAATACCTATCATCTGCTTTCTCCAGTTCACCCTGGATACTACCCCCAAGGGAGTCCTTCTAAAATGCCAATGCCATCATTTTATACATTTCATTAATATTCTTTAAAGATTCACCATAACAGAATTGCCAATTAAGTGTTTTCTCATGTGGCTGCTCAAAAAAGTGGTATAGTGGCTATTTGGAATGTGATAAGAGGGGTTCTCAGGCAACAGTAGGATAAGCAGAAGAACACGTTCCTTTTTGCTTAATGAAGTCATAATGCGACAGGGGGTCTGGATGCCTTTTAAAAGCGTGTGTGTGGCTGCACCTCTCTGCCAGCCCTCCCTCCAGCCTGCGCCCTTCCCCTGGCTCGCCGGCCCTCATTGGCATGAGGATGCTCACACATCTGGAGTGAGCTCTTCCATGCCCGACCCCTGAGAGGAGAGTTTGCTCAGCTTCTTCACTCTGCTCGGAACCCCATGCCCCACATCAGTCGGGTGGGACAGCTCCTATGTCTTGGAAGACTGAACTTATCATGTCTTCTGCTATTAAATTTTCCCTGACTCACTCAGCACAGTCTGTTACTGCTTCCTTGGTGCCTCTATTTAACTTAGTGCAAAGCTTTCTTCATTCCTGCACTCATTCATTTAGCCTTTTTCTCAACAAATATTACATCAATAAACATGTCACGTATGTATAGTCTCTGTAAAGGACGGTATGCATGATTGTGAATAATATACTGAAAGAAATGCTTATGTGAATATGATTATCCAGTTTTATATAACTTAGGGCCTCTCATAAATATTCATAACTAAAATGCACTCATTTATTTCTGTCTCTCATATTAAAACATAAGCTTTTTGGAAGACTGCTTAGAGTATATATTTATTTGTATTCCTCACATTTAGTACAGTGCCTGATACAATGTGGGTGTGCAAAGTTTTTTAATGAGACCAAATTGATTTAATAAACCATTGGGAGAGTAGCTTCTAATTATTTCCTCCAACTCAATTATCATGCCTGTATTTACAAACACATGACTTAAAATACAATAGAGTGTCTAGAGTGGGATTACCTTGGGGAAAAAGAGAGGAAAATATGTATAAGTGCATAATATCATAGCTCGTTATACAAAGAAACATGAGTTCTTTGTTAGAAATTAGAATGCTCCCTCTTATTCAAAATGAATGATTTTAAAATATTTTAAAGCAATTATTTAAATCACTTAGGTAAAAAAAAACAAAGTTAAATGATAAATATGTAAAGTATAGAGTATCCAGAGAAATATAGTAATAATAATCTATCAACAAGAATCAGTGAAGAAAATTCAACTCACAACTTCATAATATAAATATGTTTTCAAAACAGAAAAACTCGCAGATACATTTTATCTATTCATTTATCACCCTTCTCTCTATTTCTCTATCATCAACTTATCTAAAATCCAAATAGAAAAAAATAAAAAAGGATCAGCATAGGTAATTCATTATTTTACATCTCTTTGTAATTAAGTACATACTCACAGATTAAAGGGGCTTCCCTCTTAGCTCAGATGGTAAAGAATCCACCTGCAATGCAGGAGACCCCGGTTTGATTCCTGGGTTGGGAAGATCCCCTGTAGAAGGAATAGGCTACTCACTCCAGTACTTTGGCCTGGAGAATTCCATGGACTATATAGTCCATGGGGTCACAAAGAATCCAACATGAATAAGCGGCTTTCACTTTCACTTTTCACTTTTCATAGATTAATTTACAGCTGAACTTATAAAGCTCTTCAGTTCTTTTCTTATTTTCTAGTGTCAACATACAAAACAAAATAAAGAGAAGGGCTTTGATTTATATCTGTGTCAGAGCTCCTTCCCTCAAAACGCAAATTGCCTTGAACAGGTAACAGCTTTGTCCCACAGTCATTGTCCACAGAGAAGATGAACATGGTTCAAAACTCTGACTCTCTCTCACATAAACAGTTGAAAACAAACACACATGTGCACACACATTAAACTCAAAACTTTAACATTTAAAATAAACATCTGCCAATTACAATACTATTCTTACAACAAAGAGGCTTCTTTTCACTGAAATGTGTTTTGTTATTTTATTTCATTAAAACTATCTTAAATTAATGTGTTGGGAAAAGGGTGCTGATGTGAGATGTGTGAGGACCATAGCCAGGAAACTAGGAAATTGTGTAGAAGTGAAAATTAACATTAAATCTTAAAACATTTGAAGATTTATCTGCCGAGTAAAATACTTTGGAAAGTAAAATATATCATTGATTATAAAGAGTTATTTTATAATTGTTAATGAAGTTGGTTTATACTATTGAGCATATGAGATAATAGACATAATTATAACACCAGGTAGATAGGTATGTAGATAATGGTGTAGTTATAAGCATGGTGGTAATTGTGTCCGACTCTTGGAACTCCATGGACTGTAGCCCACTGGGCTCCTCTGCCCATGGGGTTCTCCAGGCGATAATGCTGGGGTGGGTTAGCCTTTCCTTCTCTAAGGAGTCTTCCCAACCCAGGGATCGAGCCCTTAGGTCTCCCGCAGGCCAGCGGCAGGCGGGTTCTTTACCACTAGCATCACCTACTATGGCTATATTTTACTACATATTTAAAATGGAAAATATTTTTGAAAACTCAGTTCCATAATTTACTAATTATTTTACCATGAGCTATATATCTGATTATTACATTTTTATAAAACCTGGGGAAACAAATTTTAGAAGGTCACATTCTCCTTGACCAGCTGTTTTTGGGTATTCCCCAAGTATGCTAATCTGTTTGTCTTGTTCCCTTGTATCAGAAATGACGTGTGGGCAGGATAATCTCCAGTATCTTAGCTAATAACTTACAATCGCATTGTTGTATTAATGCAATTCGCTGAATTCATGCATAGCCTTTTATATTTATGTGGTAAAAAGGTTTTCATGATGTTTGCTTTTTAAAAATTCCCTTGAAACCCCTACTCCCCAGTTCTCATTCCCTTTCTAGTTCTCTGATACTGCTCACTAGTTTCTTGTTCCTCTTTCAAATCCCAGGCAACTTCATAGATCTTCATAGTTCATAGTTCTTCCTCTTATGCTTATCTTTTAGCATTAACATCTCCCTAAAATATGCATCTTTTGTATGTAAAGTGACTCTACATCCCAAGAAGAGGTGAATCGTAGAGATGAACCCACACAGAGATGAGCAGCAGACCTATTGCTGTTGCATAATTACCAGTATTGGCATCTTACACTTGCAAGAGCACCCAGGTTTGAATGGTCAGATCACTCACTCAGTGCTTAATCTCTCAGTCTATAAGCCTATTTTTCACACTGAATACATTTACCTCAACTCTCCAAGCCTTGACAAGCTGTTCCGATCACTTCCTTTGTTTCACTGAAACCCAATTTGAACTTGAGAAGAGAGCTTTATTTCTTGCAATATTCTCGGAAGGAAATGCTCCTCTCTCACATGCCCAGACAGAAGGGAGGAACGTTGATGTTCTGTAGCTCTGAATCGCTACTCCCAGGCTGCTCTACTGTTCCATAAATTTCTGTCCTTTGAGGCTCAAGTATACATCTGAATTTATACCATTATTTTATGTCTCCTTGACAGACTTATTTAAAAACTCTCTGGATTCTCTTGTTTTTCGAAAGATCTCTCCAAGGTTGGTCCCATCCTTGCTGACAAGTTGGACTTCCCTGATAGCTCAGTTGGTAAAGAATCTGCCTGCAATTCAGGAGACCCTGGTTCGATTCCTGGGTCTGGAAGATCCCCTGGAGAAGGATAGGCTACCCACTCCAGTATTCCTGGGCTTCCCTGGTGGCTCAGCTGGTCAAGAGTCTGCCCACAATGTGGGAGACCTGGGTTAGATCCCTGGGTTGGGAAGATCCCCTGGAGAAGGGAAAGGCTGCCCACTCCAGCATCCTGGCCTGGAGAATTCCATGGGCTGTATAGTCCACAGGGTCCCAAAGAGGCAGACACAACTGAGCAACTCTCACTTTCACTTTGTGGAGGAGTTGACTTTGTTCTGAATAGTCCAATTTAGAAACTTAGCCACAAGTGTTTGTTACTCTCAAAGCAGTGACTTTTATTTATTTATTTTTTTTACCATGCTTTGAGGTATGTGGGTTCTTATTTCCCCATCTAGAGATCAAAAACCAACCCCTGTTATTGGGATCACAGAGTCTTAGCCTCTGAACGACTGGAGAATTCCAACAGTGACTTTTCTTTAATTCCACTCTTGCAAGTGGAAGAAAACCTGCATCTATAAAGTCATCTAACTCAGAAATACCCTATGTCTAAAAATCTTCCATTATAATGCTTTTCATTCTGACTATAAATGACCATTTGCCTTTTTCACTTACTTGTGTTTATTTTCATGACACCATTTGGCCTTTTTCATTTGTTTTTGGCTTCCCTTTTCTTTCTTTCCACGCTGATTCCATTTTTTTCTCAACTACTGTAGAGTTTGGCCAAAAGCAAATTTGGATATCATCCTCTTTAAACCATTCAGCTATTATTCTCTCTTCTCTTTTTCAGCTTCCCACTCTTTAATTGCTTCTTCTCATCAGAGTAGAAATATACTTCAGCCTCTTCCAAAAGACCAAAAGAAATAAAGTAAAAAGACTAGAATTTCTCAACCTTCTTAGCCATCTTTCTTCACTTTCTGGTCAAATTTCTTGAGAAAAATGTCTATTACTGGATCCTTTTTCACCTTTCATTTCTTTTATATATATTCCCTTTCCTGCAAGCCCTCACTGTATTTAAATCGCCTAAGCCACTATGGGCCTTAGTGGCTTAGACAGTAAAGAATCTGCCTGCAATGTGGGAAACCTGGGTTTGACCCCGGGTTGGAAAGATCCCCTTGAGGAAAGCTTGGCAACCCACCCCAGTACTCCTGCCTGGAGGATCCCACGGACAGAGGAGCCTGGAAGGCTACAGACATGGGATCTCAAAACGTCAGACACAACTGAGCGACTATGCACAGCACAAGCCACTTCGTATCCCTTACCTACTGGGTCCAGCCTTGCCAATGTATTGGGCCCTGCTGATCTTTCCAGCCAGTTGGAATAATTTCTACTAATTATCAGGATAAGGTTCGGCTGATGTTGCATAGTGAGGCATGGATGAATATGACTCAAACTTAGGTGATCCACTTAGATACCTTTGGAATCCGCTTGCCCAATTTGGTTGTAAATAGGTCAAAGAGTCATGTTTCAGGAAGAGTGAGAGAACCGGTATCTTAGGCCTTACCAGGGATAGGGCTCTAGGTCATCTACCATGCATTCCGCCTGGTCCGGCAGGGGCACATTTAGGGTCATCTGGGAAGGGTAACAGGGAACAGAGACGATGTTCATCTGCTAGGGTCTCAAGTCCAGTTTACTTATAGAGTTCCTTAAGAAAAGCTTTCCACTGGAGTATTAAGGAGATGATCTTAGAGTGTAAGCGAAACTAGGGAATGACTGAGCACATCAACATCTGTTGAAGACTGGGCATCTGCTCTACACTACGTAGATTTCTTTTTCAGGACAGAAGGCACCTCCATTCAGCTGCTGGCACCTTTTCCTGTCTAACGATATTTGTATGTCAGATTCTACAGGAAGTGCCTAGCTGAAGAGAACTGCTTCACTCAAAGTCACGCTCCTTTCGAGGGGCATCCTGCAGGCACTGGTGGGCTACTGAGGGACTATAAAGCAGGTCCTCTGCGGTGGGGCCGGTCCGGCGGTCTGTCTATCTCCAGCTCCGTCCAAGGCGGGCTAAACCCCTCTGGTGGCTGCTCCACGGCCTAGCTTCTGCACAATTCCATTTGTCACTTAATACAGATCCTTATATTGAGAGCTTTACCTTATTAACATCTGCCTCCATTTCCAGTTTATTTCCAGGGAGCTCAGCCTGTGACAAAGTCATTCTCCACCCACTTGACTGTTTTTCAGCTCTCTCCCACCTGTTTGCATTGCCCCAACTCACTGGGCTTCTCCCTTGCCCTCCTGGAAGCAAGCTAATTCCACTTCAGGCTTTGTCAGTGCCTTTATGAAGGTCTGAGGGAGTACTGTTCCTCCAGCATCGCTGGCCTTCTAGCTGCCTTCTTATCTTTGATCAAATGGTAAAATTCTCTATTAGGTCTATTCTGACTATGCTGCACACACAGACACAGACGAACACACACATACCCCAAAAACACACACCCCAAGCAAGCACTCCTAACTCCTTTTTAATTATCTCTCTGTCTCTGAGTCTGACTCTCTTATTTCCATAGCGTTTACTATCTTTTAAATACATAGTATAATACATTATAAATTTCTTGTATTTACTGTTCACTGTTTGTCTTCATTCGGAAAAAAAAATATATATATGTGTGTGTGTGTGTGTGTGTGTGTGTGTGTGTGTGTGTGTGTATACAAGCCCAGATAGGGAATGATCTTTGGTTGCTATTTTTTTCCTCACTACTGTATTTAAGTACACAAGAATGAGTCCAGGCATACATTGGCATCCAGTAAGTATTTGTAAAATAAATGGAATCCACTTAGAAATTTCACAAACATTTCCTAATATACTGGTTCAAATTATCACCCAGGATCAAGTTCTCATACATGCCACTCCTTTCTTCCTTCTTATATATTAATAATGTGCTAATATAACTAGACAGCAGACAGCTATTCTAGGGCATATTTGTTTACCTCAATTACCTTTCCAAACTGTTCTCAAATTGTTGTCTATTCCACAGTTATTTCTTTAGCATTGGTTCTCGTATCTTCCAGGATTAAACATATTCTAGTTGCTTCCTTTGAAACTGACTTCAAATCTATACTAATTCTTCTTCTACAAATAGAACAAAGTTTTCAATGTGTGAGTTTTTATTTTTCTTCTTAATACTCACATCAACATGAATTTATCTTTCTAAATCATTTCCCCCCGCTGAAAATAGCATGTACTCTTACGGTCTATCAGTTAAGATGCTTTTGGCTGCCAGAAATCAAATGGCAGCCAAATGCAGCTTAAAAGCTAGACATTTGATTGTCTCTCATAATGAAAATTTGGAGATGGACAATTCCAAGTTTAGTGGAGCAGCTCCAAAGTACCGACAACGACCCAGGTGCTTCATAGCTTTCTGCTTTAACGTTCTTAGCATGCTGGATTTTGTTCTTGTTCTTCCATCCCCAGGCAAGGATGAGTCACATCTTTATGGAAATATCCCCTGTGGGAAGGAGTGAATGATGCATACATATAGGGCTCCTCCATTTTATCAGGAACATTAATATTTCTTAGTAGGCAGATGTAGTCTTCCTTATATTTTATACAAGTCTACATCTAAACAAATCATATATGATAAAGATCAAGATTACTAAAACCTGCTTAATTAGAAACTTTCAAAATATTTTTATCATAAACTTTAGAAGGAAATTAATCTCCATATTTACCTTCATAAAGAAATGTTTTAATATTATTGATGTATCTGCAAGTTTCTATGGTATATATTGCTTTATATATATATATAATATTGACATATATAGAATATGAAAATATAGAATATCAATATAATATATATTGCTGATGAAATATTAGTATAGATTAAAATCTATATTGTACATGATATGATTATAGCACACATATACATGTAATTCTTAAATGTAATTTTAACTTATACATTCTATGCTATCTGATTTTTTTCTTTGTTGATGAAGGTCAAATCTATTGTTTTAACAATTTACTGAATAAATACTTGTCCTTTTTTTACTTACATTGGGCAAGAACCAATTGAATTATTTCTAGGGTGATTTGAGTGGGAAAATAATTTCTTTCTGTTTGCCCTCATGCATTTTGTTGCTTCAGTGGTATCTGAAAGAAATTTCCAATTCTTTGAGCAATAAAATGGACTGTTGACTCTTTGATAGGCAAATAATGTTGTATATAAAACAAGGTATTTTTTACATGTACATAATCCATTTTTAAATAATTTCTTGGTCTAATTGCTAAAATTGTTTCAAAATCTAGAAGCACTCCATTTAAATTGCTAGCCAAATAATTTGTTGGCATTTTAGGCCTTTTATTTTGGGGGGAAGGGACATGCCTTCAAAATACCTCCTTCATTTGTAACTTTTGCAAAACAATGACAGCAAGTTTCATCTCCAAAACAAGAAACACAAAAACAGGCCTTTAAGAGAGCATTTATGATTTGTAGATTTTTTGATGATGGTCATTCTGAATGGTATGAGGTGATACCTCATTACAGCTTTGATTTACATTTCTCTAATAATTAGTGGTGTTCAGCATCTTTTCATGTGCCTGTTGGCCATCTACATCTGCTTTGGAGAAATGTCTATTTATATCATATTGCTCAGCTATAGAAAAGAATGAAATAATGCCATTTCAGAGAACATAGGTAGACCTAGAGATTATCACACTGAGTGAAGTAAGACAAAGCCATGATGTCACTTATATGTGGGATCTAAAAAGATGGTAGAAATGAACTTATTTATGAAACAGAAAAGATTCACAGACATGGAGCACAAAATTATGGTTATCAAAGGGAGAATGAGGGATGGATTAGGAGTTTGGGATTAAAATATACATACTAACATATATAAAATAAATAGTCCACAAGGACTTCCCTGAATTGAACAGAGAACTATGTTCAATATCTTGTAATAATCTATAATAGAAAGGAATCTTTAAAAGAATGTATATGGTAAAAAAAAAAAAAGGAGCAACATCTGGAGAAGTAAACATTTGGGAAAAAAAAGACAAAAACCATGTAAATGGTACATGGGGAGGTTAAGTATCAAGAACTCTTTGTATCTGCAGATCACCAAGTGTGAAGTGTTTCTAATGAAGGTCTCTGAAGAAACTGCTCCTTTTCTGCTTTATGCCCTTAGCACTGCCACTTCAGGATATCATAACAATACTGAAGATGATCTAATTATTTCTTTTGTTATGGTTTGTGGCAAAGTAATAAGCTTTTTGATTATAGCTTATCTTCTGGTATATTCTACAGGAAAAAATGCACAAAGTAATTAAAACTATCTTGTAATCATTCGAACATTTGGAGCTCTCATTGGAAAAAAAAGTAAACTTATTTAATTTGTATCTTGATACTTGAACATGGTCTTCTCTGTCTAGTAAAAAAAGAAAAACATTTTTTTTTTTTCTGGTTGGTGTTAATAACATTTAGAACACATCTGTGAGATAGATACTTCACAATTTTTATTACAGTCTATCTCCTAACTGAAATTTTAATTAGCATCATTATTTTGTGCTTGGGAAATGCAAGCTCAGAGGTGTTAAGGTACTGTTTAATAGACCGAAAAAAAAAAAAATATAGGCGGAAGAGCTATAAATTGAAACTTATTCTTTATTATTTCAAAGTTTGCTTCTTGTTTAATTTTACACAGGTTGTCTTCCTATCATAATTGTGGCACTATTTATTGGCATCTTGTATAAATTAAGGTGAGCAGTACGTCAGTTAATCATTTTATTACTTTTATATGTTTCATTATTATTGCAAGTAATTAGTTTTCAAGAGGGCAAGAAGCATATTAAATATATTTTCCTCATGTGGAATTAGGCAAGTGGTCATGACCTAATCTGTATCAATTAACTATGATTTTCTGTGATTTTTGGAAGGCTAAATTAATATTAAGTAATTCAATTGAGGTTAATCACAAGCTTATCCATTTTGTTTTGGTAGGCTGTAATGCCAAGTAGTCTTTTGCCTAAAACTTTTCACTTATAAACTAGCTATTTTTAGCAACTTTAATTGCAATTTATAGAGTGAAAGAAAAAAAAATCACAGATGGTAATTTACAATGAAAGCCATTTATCATTATGGGGTAATTAAAAAATTGCAGCTTTTCTCATTAGCCTTCTCCCTCAACTTAGTTTCTATTGATTTTTTGTCTTGAATAGTTGAGAGAAAATTATTACAAATTGCATGTACTCTTGAATGCTTATCTTAAACCAAAGCCTAATTGCTAAATTTTAGCTCCTATATACATCAAATTCCACCTGTGCTTGCCACTGTTTTTTTTCTCTCTTGTAATTAGACTCTGTCCAATATCATCAGCTCTTCTAGAAGACTTGAGGAATGTTCTTGGGCTACTTTCTTTTTTTGTTCTCCATTAGGTAAGTGAAGATAGCTTGTAAAAACAAAATAAAAAATCACTACCTTAAAAAACCTGATAATAGTCTAATATTTTGCACAAATAAAGGAAACATCACTATTATTCATATAGACTTGTAAGTTTTAAAGAACTCTAATGGAGCAAGTGACAGTGACGGCAGCCATGAAACAAAAAAGACACTCGATCCTTGGAAGAAAAACTATAACAAACCTAGGCAGCATATTAAAAGGCAGAGACATCACTATCACCATGCTGACAAAGTCTGTCTAGTCAAAGCTTTAGTTTTTCCAGTAGTCAGTACCGATGTAAGAGTTGGACCATAAAGAAAACTGAGCACCAAAGAATTTATGCTTTTGAACTGTAGCATTGGAGAAGACTCTTGAGAGCCCCTTGAACTGCAAGGAGATCCAACCAGTCCATCCTAAAGGAAATCAGTCCTGGGTGTTCATTGGAAGGACTGATGCTGAAGCTGAAACTCCAATACTTTGGCTACCTGATGTGAAGAACCGACTCATTTGAAAAGACCTTGATGCTGGGAAAGACTGAAGGTGAGAGGAGAAGGGGATGGCAGAGGATAAGATGGTTGGATGGCATCACCAACTCAATGGACATGAGTCTGAGCAGACTCTGGGAAATGGTGAAGGACAGGGAAGCCTGGCGTGCTGCAGTCCGTGGGGTCACAAAGAGCAGGACATGACTGAGCGACTGAACAACAACGTCTCAAGGACATTTAAGTATCATCTAGCACAATTGCACATCTAGAATTGGATGCCCCCTTCACAGCTGCTAAGCCTCCCTTTCACTCCTAGTCCACTTCTAGTTGCCAGGAAGAAAGTACTTCCAGAAAAGATTATTATGTTTTGTAGCATTACCACCTATTGTGCGCATGTTAATCTGCTTCAGTTGTGTCTGACTCTTTGCGGCCCTATGGACTGTAGCCCTCAAGGTTCCTCAGTCCATGTGATTCTCCAGGCAAGAATACTGGAGTGGGTTGCCATTCCCTCATCAGGAGATCTTCCCAAACCAGGGATTGAACCCACTTCCCTTGGGTCTCCTGCATTAGCAAGTGGGTTCATTACTGCCTGCACCACCTTACCACCTGTTAGGCTATGCCAAATAAATATAATATAAATCATTGTTTTCTATTTTCTGGTTTCTAGTCAAATAATAAGGAACTTCAAAATAATTTTTAAACAATTAGGTTAGCAGCCTTCCTCTTAACATTTCAATGGGTAAGTCCAAACTTGAGTTACAATTATTTTCCTTTGGATAAAATGATATATACTATTGCATCCATTGACTATTTATTGATGTTTCAAAAAAATGCTTGGTTGAATGATATTTCTGTGTCTTTCAACAGACTTCTAAAATGGCTTAGAAGAGATTGTACCTATCCCCTTGTTTGTTTCATCATCAAGAAAAAAATACAGTTTGCATCAATAATACATACAGAAAACACAACTGGACTCTAACAAGCTGGGCATAAAAATTCTGTATGTGTGTGTGTGTGCATGTGTGTGAGCATGTGCATTGCGTGCATGCACTGTCAGGAGAATCTAAAGGGTGAATTTTCATTTCCCTTTTTATCCATACCTCCCTCCCCCCACTTAGTATTTCTTTTTATGGTGGTCAGACGATAAGAAAGATATAAAATCTGTTCGTCTATGAAATCGCCAGTGGAGTTTCTTATGAGGGAAGGAAATGTACTTAACCAAGGTTTAAATTATGCATGTGTGTGTGTGTGTGTGTGTGTGTGTGAATATGTATGTGCTTCTGTTTTGACAAAGTATCTCAGTTTGTGGTTCAGAAATGGCTTGCAAACTTGAGGAGTAAAGAATAAAGGCACATTCGCCTGGTTTACCGAAGTACAAAACTGGCAGGAATTTGCGCAAAATGCTCCCAGGGGATCAAATGGGCCTTCTTGATAGCTCAGTTAGTAAAGAATCCGCCTGAAATGCAGGAGACCTGGGTTTGATCCATGGGTTGGGAAGATCCCCTGGAGAAGGGAAAGGCTGCCCACTCCAGTATTCTGGCCTGGAGAATTTCATGAACTGTATAATCCATGGGGCCACAAAGAGTCAGACAAAACTGAACGACTTTCACTTCAGAGAAACAAAAATGTATGCATTTACCATGTCCTTTTCAAAAAAGTTTAAATGCAAAAAAAATACTGAAAAATTATGAAATTTAGTTTTCCAGTTTTATGATTCAAAAAACAAAAAGTATCACATTAATGGTTCACACAGAGCTTTACAGCAATTTCCATATTAAATATTATTGATAATAAAAAAAGATCCTCCATTTTGAGCTCTTTGAGACTTAAAATTCTCCTTTGTTCTATTATTATGTGCTCTCCTTAGCCTAAAATTATTGATTAGAATAGACCTGAAGACTTGATACAGCCAATACACCTGAGTGACCATTTATGTAAATTTACTTTCAAAATCAGTCAATTTTTTGCCCTATTTTGAAAATAAAATGTTTGGAATATATAAATATGGCATGTTCACATATAATGTCGACTCTTTAAAAGTGTAATTTTGCGCACATTCATAAGGGGATGTTTGTGTACTTATGTCTGATTCACATTGTTGTATGGCAGAGGCCGACACAATATGGTGAAACAATTATCCTCCAATTAAAAGTAAATTAGAAAAGAAGCAATATTAGAGTAATATAGCATCAAAACAATCCTGAATTGGCTTAATGTTTTAGTTACATTTTTGGTTAGGTATTATTAATGTGCTTCAAAGGAAAATATTTGCAATCATCATTTCTCTCCAAAATAATGTATTCAGCAAAAGAAGTAAAAAGAAAGAATGGTTTTATAATTATTTACGCAAATGAATAGAGACTCTAATATTACACAGCAAGACAATGACGACAGCTTGTAAACCACTTTATTTGGGTATCTCCCTGTGAGATCCTTAATAAATGCCAGCTGTGGGAAGTTTAAACCTGACGGAATATTGTACGTCCAGGATGCTGCCGGCACACTGATTGTTAGAATTTGGGGAAATATTAGGTTGAATGCCAACATGAGGAAAGTTAAGTGCGTTCTCTCCCATGTTTCGCATGCTAATATTCAGCTGAAGATAGGAAGCAAGGTACCCTGTCATTTGCTGCAACTCAAGGAGACCTAGTTTTCCCCTTAAATGAAAGGTGCATTAGCATACACAAAAGCCTTCTAGATTTTTCACTGTTATTACATCCATTTTGAAAATTAATTTTTTTATCAGAACATGCTCAGAGAATACAAAATTCAAAAGTACTTACTATTGCAAGAATTTAAGACATTACTACATTTTTTTAGTATTGACTAAAATGATATTTCATTTTGCATCACTGGTGAATGACAAGCATTTTTTGGATGTTACACTTCTAAGAATGACCTTGAATATTTAACATTTTAATATGGAAGCATATATTTTAGAGAATGCTATGTGTTTGGGCTTATATGATTTATTATAAATTATTTACAAAATATTTATAAATGAAGCTTGTACTTATTTGGAATTATAGCACAAAATAAAGTTTTGGACCATCTATATGGCTCTATAAATGGATTATAATTTTGTTTAATAATATATAGACTAAAATACACCTGTAAATAATTTCTGCATGTCTATTTTCTTTTTGCTAATATAAACTTTGGCAACACTATCTTTAAGTGATTATATACAACAGAAATTAGAAAAATACATCAAAATATTGTAACTTGCCAATGTCATATAATTATGATCCTTTTTGTTGAAATAAAAAACATCATGCTAAAGACAGCTCAATATGAGAAAAGCAAACAGCTAATCAAAAATAGGCAGGTGAACTTATCAGACACTTCTTTAAAAAGAGAGACAGATGGATAATAAACACATTAAAAAATGCTCAATATCACTAATTATTACAGAAATGCAAATCAAAACTACAATCGGGTATCACTTTGTATAAGTCAGAATGGCGTTCATCAAAAAACCTACAAGCAATAAATGCTGGAGAGGATGTGGAGAAAAGGGAACCTTCTTGTACTATCGGTGGAAATGCAAGTTGATACAGCCACTGTGGAGAATGATACAGAGATTCCTTAAAAACTGGGAATAAAACTGACATATGACCCAGCGATCCCACTATTGGGCATAAAACCCTGAAAGAAAGAAAGTGAAGCTGCTCAGGCATGTTTGACTCTTTGCGGCCCCATGGACTGTAGCCTGCCAGCTCCTCTGTCCATGGGATTTTCCAGGCAAGAGTACTGGAGTGGGTTGCCATTTCCTTTTCCAGGGGATCTTCCTGACCCAGGAATCGACCCCAAGTCTTCTGCACTGCAGGCAGACTCTTTACCGTCTAAACACCAGGGAAGCCCACATAATACCGTGAGGAAGCCATAATTGAAAAAAGTGCACGTATCCCAGTATTTATAGCAGCACTCTACAATAGCGAGGATGTGGGAGCAACCTGGTTGTCTATCAACAGATGAATGGATAAAGAAAATGTGGTACATATATGTTGTACATAAATGTACATGTTAGCCTTAAAAAAGTACACATTTGAGTCAATTCTAGTGAGGTAGATGAACCTAGAGCCTCTTTGTTATATAGAGTGAAGTAAGTCAGAGAAAAACAAATATATTAATGCATAAATATGGAATACACCAAAGCCTTTGTGTGGATCACAACAAACTGGAAAATTCTTAAAGAGACGAAATACCAGACTGCCTGATCTGCCTCCTGAGAAATCTTTGCAGGTCAAGAAGCAGCAGTTAGAACTGGACACGGAACAACAGACCGGTTCCAAATGGGGAAAGGAGCACGTCAAGGCTGTATGTTTTCACCCTGTTTATTTAACTTATATGCAAAGTACATCATGAGAAGTGCCGGGCTAGGATGAAGCACAATCTCCTCAGCAGATAAATAGCTATGTGAGTTGTGAGCTGTCCAGGTTATCTTCTGCTGCCATTGTCTCCAACAGGCCTGTGATCCTGAACCCAGCCATGAGTTACAGTGTCTTTGTTGATACTTCTCATCACTTCATTTCACACTCCTCTAAGCTGCTTTATCCTTGTGACTATCAGGTTTTTAGCGAATAAGGGACTACTTTCTTTACAGTTTTCATAAACATTTATTTTCTAAGTATTTAGCAAGGCTGTTTAGCAAAGACTTCATGGAGTAATTCTCCAATGAGAGCTGAAAAGCATATTTCCCTGAGGAAAATATCAAACTGCTCAGCTGTTTGACATTCTCGGTTATCATTTTATGTTTAGAAAGCTTCTGTACATTAAGACTTCTAAAATAAATTAAATGATTGTCCCCATTAATCACGTCTATGCTCCATTTAAAGACATTATTTATGGCTGAGGTTTGAGTGTTTTCTTAGCATTACACTAAGTATTTACTGTGAAGCATCTGAAAACAGCTGTCCTTTAGGGATTATCAACACTTCTTCCTCTTTCCTGCCAGTGAGAGATTTAGTTTTCAAAGTATATTTTCATGCAACCACCTCCTCAGGGTCAAGATTTACAGTTTATCTAAGAATGCGGCAGATTTAATAGGATGTTTTCCTGGGAAATTCTAGCCATATTCTACTGGAGACAATGTAGCCTTATTCATAAATGATGCTAAGCAGTTTATACAGGTAAGAGAAGACATTTGAGAACAAACTCTCATTATAGGTTATGAAAAAGGTTTAACTCAAGTAATGATAAGTTTTTCATAAGCAAAAATACAGAGACCATCTAACACATTTTAGCATTATCTGAAATACATTCAAATATAGACTATTAAATGTCTGAGCTGAGTTCTGCTTCAGATTTATTCTTTTTAATGTTCAGGGATGGATTCAATTCAGAACTTCAAAGTTTTCACCTCCCACCCCACCACGCCCCTCGCCTGATTGCTCTTATTTTCTGTGTGTTGGTTTTGTTATTCTTGTTTTTCTGTTTTTAGTCTCAGAAATTTCTTAATTTATGGAAGGTTGCTCTATTTGTTCATTATTTTTTTTTTACAGACATCCACAAGTTTATTTACTTTTTTTCTCTTTAACTATACCATTTCATTTCCCAGGATCACAAGAAATAGCCTAAATAATTAGGAAATTTGCTGTATGTTCTCGTAAAACATATCATTACTTTTATTTATATACTTTTATGGAAAATAACAAGAAAGGTGCACATAATCAACATACCCATTTAATATGCCCCCAGATAAAGAAATATAGTATTAGCCGACACTCAGAATCCCCCATATTTCCCATTTCAGCCAATATCCCCAAGAGTAATGTCAATACCAATGTCTACTGGCACAAATTAGTTTTCAACTTATGTAAATAAAATCATACAACATATACATTTTCTGGCCAGTGTCTTTCTTTTCTTATTATGGGCATATGTACAATGATGTTTATCACAGCACTACATGTACAAGCTGATAAAAGTGAATAATCAAAAAGTTCATGATGTATCCAACCTAGGGAATATTATTTAGTTATAAATAGAATGATAAATCTATACTTTTTTCTTGTAAGAAATCTATTGTATACAGTTTTAAGTTGTTGTTCAGTCACTAAGTCGTGTCTGACTCTGCAAATCCACGGACTGCAGCACGCCAGGCTCCCTGGTCCTTCACTATCTCCCCGTTTGCTCAAATTCATGTCCGTTGAGTCAGTGATGCCATCCAACCGTCTCATCTCCTGCAGCTCGCTTCTCTTTTTGCCTTCAATATTTCCCAGCATCAGGGTCTTCTCCAATGAGTCAGCTCTTTGCCAAATAGTTTTAATATATACTTGCAAATTACTAATTATATGGTGATTCTATTTTTAAGATAACTACAAATCTGTATGAATTTTTTATATTTCTATTTGAATAAATACATACAATATATGACAGAATGTTAAAATGTCTCAACTCAGAGCAATAGGATTTGGGGGGAGCTGTTGGAAGATTATTATCTTTTTAATAAAATTCTACAATACCTGGCTTGCTAACACAAACAAGTAGCCATTGTGTGATTTTTAAATACAGAAAATTAAACAAACATACTATTTGTTAAGAATGGGAGAATATATAAACCTGAAATATTCAGCATGGAAAAATTGAAATATGAATAGATGGCAAAGAAAAATGAAATGATAATCTGGCTTGCTTTGTTTATACTACAAAGACAACCTTAATCAAATTAAAACTAAGACATGAAATAATTAAAAGTGAAATAATATAACATGCTTCTATTTTAAATTTATAATAGTTTTATGGTCAGAAAATTGCATTCCAGTAACCTGAAATATTCTACAGTTATGTTAGTATCAAATTTGACAGTTAGAGGGTAAAATATAGACAAGTATTTAAAAGTGAAAAGAAAATTTACTTAAGGCTATTCTAATTTCCAAAAGATAAAAATTACTAAAATTTTAGAACAAAGAAATCAGTTTCCCCTAACATCACAAAACCAGAGTTGAAAAGGTGTTTCATGAGCATTAGAAAGGGGAGTGGTCATCAAGAGTCAGTGTAGATTCAAGAGCAAATTTGCCATATTAGAGTCTCCTTTCATCCTAAAGGACTTCCCTGATGGCTCAGGTGGTAAAGAATCTGCCTGCAATCTAGGTTCAGACCCAGGTTCTATCCCTGGGTCAGGAAGATTCCCCTGGAGGATGGAATGGCAACCCACTCCAGTATTCTTGCCTGGAGAATTCCATGGGCAGAGGAGCCTGGAGAGCTATAGGCCAGGGACTTTTAAAAGAGTTGGACAAAATTGAGCAACTAACACTTTCACTTTCATCTTAAATAACTTCTCTGGTAACAATTTATAGATTCAGTGTGTCTTAATTTCACTATGTTAGTTAGAACTGTCTCATATCCAAACAGGATGAGATGAAGACTGTATAATGATTAAGACAAATTGTTGAACAATTATTTACTCATTGACCAAAAGAGATATGCCACAGTGGCATATCACAAAGACAGACATTGGATAGGCTCATTAATTTTTTATAATGATAGCTTGAATGAGAACGTGTGTCTGCATCATCTTATTTTAACTTGAATTTTCTCCTATTGAAAATTCATGTATCATATTTGCTGGTAAGATCACAGAGCATGTATGGATTTATATATAACCTGGATTTAAAGTCTCTTATATAAACAATTGCTCTGCAAGTATTTCTCAATTATTTAATATAAATTCATTTGCTCAAAACTTTCTACATACTTTCATGTCGAATCCAGCAAAGGATAGGTTTTGCATTTCTATGGTGAGAGCATTTAATTTGACTAAATTTTTCAAGCCTATAAAGTAGAATTTTGAGTGATTTTTAATAAAGGTGAAAGGTTTTAAAAAATATATATATATATATTTAGATTCCATTATTCTATGCTCTAGAATAAAATAATAATAATTTTTAAAAGTTTGAAACAAAACCAAAAACTTCAGATTTTATTAAATAAAATATAATTGGCTATAGAGTATCAAAGAGATTTATAATAGGAAAAGTTTATTAAAATCAGAAGGATAATTACCTTTGTAATATAAACTATCCAGAAGATAGAATTCAATTCATCACAGATTCCAGTAAGTAAAGTATGGTCCTGGAAATATAATTTGTGATATACAAGTATAACAACTTATCTAACCAATATGGCCATAAATAATGAATTGTGCACATAAATTGTGGTGCCAAAACTCAATAAAACTTATATCACTATTGAAGCTAAGGAACAGCTCTATATGTGCTCTTGCTATTAAAAAAAAAAAAAGTATGTTTCCACATATATAGATGTTCAGTTGTATATTCCTGGAATATGTTATATAACAAATTATTGACAGTTTTAATTTCTGGGGACCATATGGTAAGCATTTTGAATGCACAATTTTTTTTTTTTGCTATTTAATCTACTATGTACCCTTTATTGGTTATAGGGTAGACAGGATATTCAGTTTCCATTGCATATCACCTTGTACTACTTGACTATTTGAAAATGACTTATCTTGTTATTAAATAAATGTAAAACAAAATAAAAATATATACAAAGTACTTTAAACTTATTCCTCAGGTTTAATGCAGTTCCAAAGTTCTGTGATCATCTAATAATAAAGGCTAACATACTCATATTATGCAGATTAAAGATGCCTTATTCTCTCTAGTAAGGCATTATCTATATTCATCTTCTACCCAATTTTATTATTTTTAATCCAGTTTGAGTATTTTATATAAACTGTTGTCTATATATTCCTAGAGCTTAATGAATGGAGATTGATTCTGAAATTGTTTACTTTTACTGACTGATAAATGGCTTTGTAATTTTAAAGACAGTTATTTAAAACAAGACTCCATTGACTTGTGTTTGTCTCTCAGATGATGAAAAATGCCTGTGAACTCAAGATACTCATAAATGTGACTGTCTTGCTTTCTATGCTATCCACAGCAATTTTTGTATTTTGAACATTAGGTCTAAAAACTGATCTTCATAAAATGTACATGGCATTTTATGAATATTTCTTACACCAAGTACTTTCTAGTAAACTCTGCTGTTCATTGTATGTTTATCCTATAGTTCTCATATCATTTATCTTGCTTAAGGAAACTCAGACCATATTCTAGGGGAATAAGTGAAAGATGTCAACTTTTAGGTAGCTTTTTAAAAAAGATAGAGATAATCATACTACTTACTATATATACCATACAGTAAGCATTTTGAATGTATATAGTTTTTTTAAATATTCAATCTACTATACATATAATATATTAAGCATTGTTAATAATATTATAGAATATCACATTTCAAAAGGCAAGCAATATATTGTACCTTGGTTTGAGTAGCACATTTTTAAGCCTAAACCCATATTTAAGGTAAACTATCATTATTTTCTTCTCAGCCATTTTCTAAATAATCATTTGTGTAACTTTGTCATCTGAGATAAAGAAAACAAGAACAAAATTATTAAAAAGTAACCACATAAAGATACACAGAAAAAAAAATAAAATATGTACTTTTGGTAGAAAGTAATGAAAACTTGAAACTTAAGAAATGAAGTTAATTCTACGGGCTATGAATATGCCCACATTCCTACTGAAGGAAAAATGAACAAACACAGTGTGTAGACTCCACATTACTTGGTGCAGTTTTAAATAGACTGACCATCAGAAGCTTCACTTTTAAAAAAGATTTTTAAAATTTTACCAAAGTACTGAAAAGGCTGAAGGAACTGATGAAATTTCTTACATGTACATCAAGAGAAAGACTAGTTCTACGCCTGGGAGAGGAAATTGGAAATGTAGAAGTTTTGAATTGAAAGCGTGTCTAGACTGAAATGTTTAAGAAAGAGCCAAAGGCTGGTTTGGCTACAATCTGGCAAGCTGGAAAGGCAGGCTTAGCAGCAGCTACTGGAAAAAATTCAGCTCTACTCAAAAAGTAATAGGAAGTCATTTGCAGAGCTTTGGGTAGGAGTAGACTGGAACTCCAAGGATGCTGTATTGAGGGGGTTGGGGAAGTAGGGAAGTGGCTAGGGAATCAGTTAGGAGGCTATTGCAACCTAGTAAGCCCAGAGGTGATGGGGGTTTCAAACAGTGTGATAGAGAAGAAGCAATGGGAAGTGGGGAGAAGCTATAGATAGATAGATAGATAGATAGATAGATATGTATATATATATATACATACAGAAGGTAGACCAGACAGCATTCACTGACAGATTAGATACGGAATATGAAGAAAAGAGAACAGTTAGAACGACTCCAGGACTTCTGGTCTAAATGACTGGAGGGATAGAGGTGCCTTTTACTGAGACAGGGAAGACTGAAGTGCAGAGGTTGAGAGTTTGATCAGGGGTTTGTGGTTTGCGCGTGTTAAGAAACCCAAATGGAGATATTGAATAAGCAGTCTGATAGAAGGTATTAATTTAGGAGCTGTCTACAGTTAGATAGTATTCAAAACTGATGACACTGGATGGGATTATCAAAGAAGTGGGTATAGACAGCAAAATGAAGGTGAGACAAAAACAGACTCGGAGATTTCAATGCTGAAAAGTCAGCAAGAGGAAAGGGTAAAGGAGAGAGACTGACAAGACCAATCTTGGGTAGATTTCCAACCAGATTCATTGGTTCCTTGCGAGCTAAGTGAAGAAAATAGTTCATAGAGTGGCTAACTGTGCTCAATTTGTTTGTAGTTCAAAAAAAAAAAAAAAAGTATGTGAAGCGTGGATGTATAAATGTAAAGGCAGAATATTTGTCAACTCTTTTGTACTTAGAAACATTACAAGTTTGAAAATCTGAAAGACATAAATTATTAAGCATTATCCACTCATGTGCTGAATAATGGTATTAACTTCACTTTGGGTGCACTAAGGTTTATGTAATGATGCATATGTAAGTGTAGTAAGCCATGAATCTAGGTATTTTATCCCAGAGAGCAATAATTTAGCAATGCACACTTGGAGTGTTGAGATCAGAAGGGTGAGTGGACAATTCAAAGGAATATTTTGTAAAATGTCCTGAGCTTTTTCACAAGTCTGCTTTGAATAAAATATCCATAAATGTTTTATGTAGAATGTTTATAGTTCTTCCAAGGATGAAGAGAGTCAAGTATGACCTTAAACTTTTTATACTAGAGTTGAAAAGCTGTTTTTACATCCTTCAAAGAAAAATCATAGACATGGTAAGTATATTAAATTAATGTTCAGAAGCAAGAATGAATTTTCAATCTTATCCGAAATGAGTTGAGACATATTTTTTTAAAGCATGAGTAATGTAATTTCTGTCAGACGGATTGTGTTGTATTGAGTGTATCAGGAAAATAGAACAATAAATTTGATCATTGCTCCATAATAACACCTCAAGCCATGATGCTGAATATTAGTCATGTGTGACTTATGGACACTAAAACAAATGGTGCTAATAATTGAGACCTAGGACAGGATTCAAGGGGTATCATTATTGATAGTGGAAGACTAATTTGAAAAATTCACAAAATCACATTTTTTTAACAAAGTCAATGTGTGAAATAATTTCCCCACCTGTTTTATTTCAGCAAAAGCAACAGAGCAAAGTTTAAGTTCTATGAAATAGCAATAATAGATGCTTGAGAATAAGAAGCTAGATATCTCAACTTTAACCACACGTTTTAAAAACTTAAATGTATGTTTGTACAAATGAACTTATCAGAAATAACTTTCTGAAAGATATTGGTTAAAATACAGCAACAACTCATGAGGAAGATGGCATTTAATGTAATTCCTCCCAGACGTGACTTAATTTGCAAGGATCTCTACTACTTGTTTGAATATATATGACTAGAATATATGTCTGACTAGATTAGTCTTTTAAAGAAATTTCAAAATATTATATTTCATTGGAATGGGTTTGATATATCTATTCCATAGGGTACGTTTGCTCCAAATATCCCAGTGTTTTTTTGTTTATTTTCTCAGGGAACCAATTGATATTTGAATTAGATAATCACTACCAATGAATCTAATTAAAGCGGATGAAGGAAAGGTTTAACCTTTATTCCATAGTCCCACATACAACTCAAAACAATTATATGAGAGGAACTTTCTGTCTACTTGTCCTGCGGTGGTTGGGGGTGGGGGGAGGGGAGAATTACAAAACAGTAAAATCTCGAACTAGAGCTGTAAAAATGGAAATGACAGCTTTGTGCAGTAATGAAATAAAATGAAAAACAGATAAAAATATAGACTCAAAGGAAACATATATAAGATCCAAATCCTTCAATGCCCCCTTCTGTGACTCTGTCTCCTTAAACCCTCAAAGTCTTAATTTCCGTATCTGTACAATGAAAATATACTCTTTTGAAATATGAGGAATCTTAAAGTTTGGACTCCAATGGGACTTCTGAGGGCTTAGGATGGTTTTGTTATTTTCTCCCCATAAATGGATTTAATAATGAAGAATATAAGGAAAAAAAAAAAAGATTTGTGAATTCTCTCCCCATATTAAGAGTTTCTTTCTCTGATTCTGTGTCAGATCTTGAGTTTTCCTTCAGCTCTCTGCTCATGCTTATGCCATTCTAAAAGAGAAATGCAAGTAGTGTTAGTGGCAGGAGGAAACTAATTGCTAGTTAAGTTGTGTCTGAAGTTGTGTACTGAAGGACTAGTATAGCTTTGTGAGAGTGAAAGTGAAATCACTCAGTCGTGTCCGACTCTTTGCGACCCCATGGACTGTGGCCTACCAGGCTCCTCCATCATGAGATTTTCCAGGCAAGAGTCCTGGAGTGGGTTGCCATTGCCTTCTCCAAGTACAGTTTTGTAGATATTAGCAATTACATTTTATAGTATTTTACCCTTGTCCTATGGGGAGTCAAATAAAAAATGTTTATTATACGTATGTAAATCAGTCAAATTTTAATTTAATTGAAGCTATTGTGAAGTGAAGTCACTCAGTCGTGTCCGACTCTTTGGGACCCCATGGACTATAGCCCATCAGGCTCCTCCATCCATGGAACTTTCTAGGCAAAAGTACTGGAGTGGGTTGCCATTTCCTTCTCCAGGGGATCTTCCCAACCCAGGGATCGAACCTGGGTCTCCCGCATTGTGGGCAGACGCTTTACTGTCAGAGCCACAATTGGAACAGATAGCCAGCATTTTCTGTGATGTGTCAAAAGACTTTCAAGACTTGAAACCTAGGACTCGTAAGAGAGGAAAACTTATTTACCCTCTACCCTTCCAGGGTCTTGGTTGATACACCCATGTAATAAAATACAGATTAACAAACAGAAGTTTAAGAACATGTATACCTCCTGTATACATTGGAGTTACCCAGGAAAACAGTAGCTCCCTGAAATGGTCGAAGCCACCACTTTAAATATCATCTCCAGAGAAAGACAAAAGAAGATGTTGGGGAAGGGTGAGAAGCCAAGGAAAATACTTTGGGGTGGCAAATACTGCTTTCCTTTAGATTATAACTACCTGCAATTTCAAAATATCTTTTTCTTTTAAAACAATTAAGGCAGTTCTGACCAAGCACAACCCTTTTTTTAAGTCATTTCTGGCTTAAGATTTTATTTTAATTAGAATAGTTCTCAGAATAATTTCTGGAAGTTAGAAATAACGTATTTAAAAATAAAGTCCAAATTGCTGCTGAACAGACCACACGGAACTATTCTATCACACAAAATGTCACTATTGCACTGCTTCTTTCCTGTCGTGTGCGTCCATGCTCAGTCACTCAGCTGTGTCTGATTCTGTGCAACCCCATGGACTCTCCCCCAATAGAAATAGACATTATAGTAATTAAATTTCATCTCATAACTCACATAAATACATATAAAAGTTAGTGAAATTACTCAGGCCTCTATGAACAAAATACTGACATATTTTTATAGTTAAGAATGCACATTAAATAAAACACTGAAAAGTACGTAAGATACCTAAGACATAAATATTCATGTGGTAAGTAAAATAATAAGTAAATAATAAATGAGGACGTAAACAAAATAATAATTATCACCTGACTGTTGAAGAGGTATGCAATTCTTAGTTAAATGGTATGCTACCTAACAAATATTTTGAACTAAATGTTGCACATATGGAAAATTATACAAAAAAAGCAACAACAATAAATTTGTTTTTCTCCAATAATATGTATTATAGCATTATTCATAACTAGAAACAAATGTCAAAGGAAGACGAAGTGACTAAACAAATTTGATACATTATGTTAGCTTATTATTATTAGTGCTGTAAAATACAATACTTTGGCCACCAGATGCAAAGAGCCAACTCAATAGAAAAATCCCTGATGCTGGGAAAGGTTGAGGGCTGGAGGAGAAGGGGTTGACAGACGCTGGTGTTATCCACTCAGTGGGCATGGAGTTTGAGCAGACTCTTGGAGATAGTGAAGGGCAGGGAAGCTTGGCATGCTGCAGTCCATGGGGTCACAAACAGCTGGACACAACTTAGCAACTGAACCTTCTGGCGATGACTCAGATGGTGAAGAATCTGTCTGCAGTGCGGCAGGCCCGCGTTTGATCCCTGGGTCAGGAAGATCCCCTGGAGGGCATGGCACCCCACTCCAGTGTTCTTGCCTGGAGAATTCCATGTACAGAGGAGCCTGGTGGGCTACAGTTCATGGGGTCGCAAAGAGTCTGACATGGCTGAGTGACTAACAACACTAGCAACAGAACTGCAACAACAAAAATATTTGACAAACTAATTATTTGCATTGCACTATGAAATACAAAAGGATATCATACATTTTTTATATAATTTAAATTTAAAATTTCAAAAATACATTTCCATCTGGACCATAGACATATGTAAATGTGTATACACATGCTTGCAAACAACTCTAACAAAATGTTGAGACATTTCCTTTAAGGAATAGAATTAAAAGTAATTTATATCTGCCATATTTTTCCTCCATAGTAATAATATTGCTTTATGCAATGTTTCAGATGATTAAACTACAGCATTTTGAGGGTATCAGTTCATGGATGATCAAGATTCCATGGCATTCCTCCCATAATGTGAATATTGAACACAATTTTAGTTATAATCCTATGAATCTTTAAATCATAGATCATAACTTGACTGTATTTTTAACAATCTCTATTAAAAATAGTCTTTGGTTAAATATATAGACATAAAGGCTCCCAGAAAAGTGATTCAGAAAATGACCTCTCCATGTGCTATTATTACACATTAAAGTCACCTTGTTAAAATACAAAAATAAAAACAGATCTCAATGAAAACTTTTTAAAGGACATGTGAAAAGCAAAGTTTGAATATTTAGAATGTTACCTTTAGTTTCTGAAGTACAGATGTATTTTTTAATGTAAATGACCTGAGGGACATACATAGTGTAGAGACTTGGTCCAGAAAGATGATTTTTATAATTCATATTATCATCATACTTCTTACATAGTGAACACATGTTGAGTAAATCAGTAATATTTGGTTTCTCCTTTCTGCCATTTCAATAGGTTAGCTAAAAACATCTATTTATTTGTAAACAGGATATCCAAGAAAATTTTTATTTTATCCTTTTTAACCTCTCTCCTATAAATTGGGATACCTTAAAAACAGTATGATGTACTTGGGTAAAAATGGAATTGTGGAGTCAGGATGTCTGGTTCCTGGTTCTAATCTCTACATCTTACCACCTGGACTGACCTGAGAAAGACATTTAAGTATCCTTGAAGCTCAGTGTATTAATTTAAATATAAGCATATTAAAACATATCATATCAGAAATATTGTAAAAATAAAATAACATGTGTAAGGCTGATTTTTAAATTTGTAAAAATCATGTTATTGCCTCTGCTGACCCTCTAGATATAGCTATTATTTTAACTGATGATTTAGGCTTGATGGCATCGATGCTTATTGGTCACAGTCTATTTAGAATTAATAATGTAGCACTTCATTTACTCTCCTTCACACATCAAGATATAAAAATCTTAGCAGAGTATAATTCCATCTTCTTCACATACCCTCATTTGCTTTTATTGTCATATGTATTATTTCTACTTATATATCCCACCAAACAATGATATATTATGTTTTCTATAAAGGATCTTGCATTTGTTATGAAACTTAGAAAAATATGTAAAAATATTATTTCTATGTACCTAAACGTTTATGATTTCTGCAGCTTTTCTCTCCCTCCTGTTGATTCATGTTTTCATTTGGCTTAATTTCTCTTTTGTCTAAAGAACTTCCTCTAGCATTTCTCATAGAGAAGTTCCGCTGATGCCAGATTCTCTCATCTTAAGTTTTATAGCCAACAAGTAACTCATATGTGAAGAGTACTTTCATTGTGTACAGACAAATAGGTACAACAGATTTGGGAGAGTTAATATTATGTTCAGTTCATGAAGAGACTCCTAGACTGATTTTTGTTCTGTTCACTCTTGAACAGAAACATCCATGTTTTTTTTGTTGATAAACTGTTTAATGAAGTTGCCACCAAGGCTGCAAGCTCTTTCTCCAAAGTCAAGGGGCAAATTACAGTCTCTCTATCATTGTATTTTTCAGATGTAAGAAAAAGTTTCCCCTCAAGTTCTAAATTGCTTATATTGAGCTTTCTGAATGGTCCCACTCTTTAAGACTTCAGCTCCTGAAGCTCACAGCATCCTGCCTGAGTTACCTTAAAAGTCCTTACTTTCTTTAATCTCATTTACAGGTTGGAGGCAGTTTGCTAGTTAATGGACCTCTAACTAGTTCTACACATGTGTTCTGTAAGCATTATGGGATAGTCTAGATAGAAACTCACTTTGAAACACAGGTAGTATTTGTTACAAATTTTCATGGGTATTCATTGAAAACTGTGCTAGAAGGTAGAATGTTAATCTCTTGTCATTCAGTTTTTAATGATTTTACTAGAGAGTGAAGATGTGCACATCATGCAGGAGTACTGAGCAGCAGGGGAATATATTGTCATTAAGGAAAAGAGGTGATAAATACTCAACGCTCTGTAAAAGTTTAAGCCCCCAGAGGTGCATTGGTGGGGCCTCAAGTAGAAAATAGAACTTGAGACGTTTTTGTCAGATTGTCAATAGTTGTCAAAATTTTACCCGTCTTTCAGGCTAACATAGTGAACCTGATATAGTTTCATGGATGCTAGGAGAATACGTGAAACTCCCAGATCAGAGACGAAGATGAGTTTTTGACTCATGGAAATCACAGCAGTCAGGATATTGGCGTTTTTGGTGCTGATCCCCTGAGCTTCAATTCTCAGAGGGTGAAGAAAGAACGCCAATGACACATACACATACACATACACTGGGTTTTGTTGTAAATGAGCAATTCAAAAATTAGAAAAGTTGAATCCTTATAATGACAGGAAGCATGCCTAAACTTTGTTCCAGAAGGAGACAGTATTTCTATCCTCAAAGAATGTTTGCTATCCAAATGTCTTTGAAAAGATAGTTCAGAACAAAGAGCAGTTAGTATTTTGCTAACTAACGAGACATACACAGACCTAAGGATTATGTCACATAAGTGGCAAGGCGTCAAAGCATCATTAGTAGCTTGAATTAGTTGCTGAGGTGAGGACCAAAGTTATACTCAAAATATTAAACAAAGCATTTGTATACACAGACATTTGCCTAGACAGCTAGTAGCACAATCTTTCAAAGTATGTGTCAACGTGTTTGGTAGTTGCTCAGTCGTTTCTGACTCTTTGAGATACCATGGACTGTAGCCGACCAGGCTCCTCTGTTCATGGGCTTCTCCAGGCAAGAATACTGGAGTGGGTTGCCATGCCCTCCTCCAGGGGATCTTTCCAACCCAGAGACTGGACCTGGATTTCTTGCACTGCAGGCAGATTCTTGACCATCTCAGTCACCAGAGAAGCACAATGTACTTGCCAACTGCCTTGCTTGGTTTGAGCAGACTTTTGCCTGAGGGAAAATCTGATGATCAGAGTTGTCATATTTGGATAACAGGGGGATGGCTAGCAAATGCAAAATAGTCACCCAGTAGCACCCACCTCACATGACCCTAGTTTGGATTATAGCAAACACACTGCCTACTTTCCAGGGTGAAATATGGTGGAAGTACCCAGTCATCAGCCCTGGAATGGCATATCTGTCAACTTATTGAAACAGACATGTCTTTTGTCTCTGAAACCTCATTCTTAAAGCTTTCTACAATGTAGGATATTACCTCTCAGTTGCTGCATCCTAAGAAGCTGTGGTTTCAAGGAAAAAGGGCTAGATTCACAGATATTTAAATATCTTAAGATTTTGGGTGTCCATCCTAATATGTATTAGCATATGTGACTATCTGAGGAATGAGAAGGAAATTAAGGAAAAGGAGGCAGACAGCATCAGAAGAAAAATTTTAATACAAAAATAATATAATATGTAGGTGAGAAAACACTGTTTATCTGTTGATTAGAAGAGAACTTCAGAAATCAGAATTAAAATATATAGAATGAAATAGTTAAAAAGGGAAGGAGAAGGGAATGGCAACCTACTCCAGTATTCTTGCCTGGGAAATCCCATGGACAGAGGAGCCTGGTGAGCTACAGTCCATAGAGTCACAAGGATTCAGATACAACTGAGTAACTTACACTTTTAAAAGAAATTTAGCTATTATATAAATAGCTCTGTAAATAAAAGCTCTGATGAAATGCAATTATCTATAGGACCACCCTAAAATGAAGATACAGTTATACTGTTCTGGAAAGAACTTTGGTAATGAATATGCAGGGGGAAAGCAAGAAAGAGAACAGACTTGGCAAAAAGCTGAGAAACTGGAATAGGAATGCAATGAACAAAGCCTACTGAAGAATGCCCCTTAGCAGGAAGCAGACAGGCAATCAGGATGCAGTCAAGACTATTTTATTTATTTGTCTATGAATATCTCATTCATTCATTCCAATTCAGTAGTGTAAACCTCTCAATAAGTATCTGATATCCATAGGCACAAATTGGAATATGAAGCAACATTTTCAGCATCCAGTATGAGATAGAAAGATAGAAAAAAAAAAGCAAGTGTAGAGTGAGCTGATTCATAAATGGAACTTATTTAGCAAATCAAGAAATCAAAGCCTCTCAGAAAGATCAGATGTGTCATGGCACATAGAAAGATCAGATGTGTCATGGCACATAGAATGACATCAGTGAAAAATAAATCTGATAGCACAATTATTTCATATTTCTGTTCTGATATTTTAAAAATCTCTATTATATCTGAGTATTGTCCTGGTGCTTGACTTACCACTTCCAACTATGTTTTTAAAGTCTAACGTGATTTAGCCATAGAAATTCTGTTGGTATGGTAATATTTTTGTGTGGAAAGGGAGCAAATATTCTATAATCCTTTGAAAAAATCTTGGGATTTAATGACCCGTGTCCCTTACTTATGACCTTCACAATTCTGTGTCATCTTTTATTTCCCTCTTTTGTTGATCTAAAAGTGGCCTTAGTGGGTAAATTTCCTTCTGCATATGATAAGGATGTGCTACATCCTTATCATCCTTTTACTTACTGATTAGGTCTTTCTCATAAAGAATCCTGGGTAGATTAAAAATAATTACTTTGACATATTTTCCAGAAACATGAGATGTTCTTGGCTATTCACCATAAAGGACTTCCCTGGTGGTTCAGTGGTGAAGAATCCACCTTCCAATGCAGGAAACTTGGATTCGATCCCTGGGTCAGGAAGATCCCCTGGAGTAGGAAATGGCAACCCATTCAAGTAGTATTGCCTGTAAAGTCCCACGGATAGAAGGGTCTGTGGGGCTACAGTTCATGGAGTTGCAAAGAGCTGGTCACAGCTGAATTAGTTAGCATGCACACATTCACCATAAGAACCTGATGGAATTGCTGGAGGAAAGTCTAGCTACAATTTAGGAGCTTCCAAGACTGCACACTCTCCAGGAGATTCTCTTTTGCTATTCTACACTCTAGCCTTTGTACTAGCCTCCAGAAACCAGTCAACTTAAGGTTTAATTGTATCCACCAGTCTATGGTTCCCCTTAAGCTGATGTGGCCTATGATTTTCTGTATTTGCCCATCTTTCTAGATTTTAGACCAGTGATTTTTTTTTTAATGTGACCTTAATTCTCTGAACAAGAAATGCTATTGATTTCTAGGTTTTTCAGTGTTTTCTTATTATGAAAAGAGTGGTGGCATTAGTTGCTAAGTCATGTCTGACTCTTGCGACCCCGTGGACTGCAGCATTCCAGGCTCCTCTTCCCTCCCCTATCTCCAGGTGGTGGTATTAGTCTCTAAGTCCTGTCCAGCTCTTGTGACCCCCTCATCTGTAGCCTGCCAGGCTCCTCTGTCCATGGGATTCTCCAGGCAAGAGTACTGGAGTGGGTTGCCATTTCCTTCTCCAGGGGATCTTCCTGATCCAGGAATTGAATCCACGTCTCCTACATTGCACTTTTCACTTTCATTCATTGGAGAAGGGATGGCAGCCCACTCCAGGATTCCTACCTGGAAAATCCCAGGGACAGAGGAGCCTGGTGGGCTGCCGTCTATGGGGCTGCACAGAGTTGGACACGACTGAAGTGACTTAGCAGCTGCAGCAGCTCCTGCATTGCAGGCAGACTCTTTATCTACTAAGTTAAGAGGAAAGCTGTATCTTTCTTATTAAAAAGGGAGTGATTCCCTTTAAGCTATTTATATCTGAAAACTGAACCTAGAAACATTCAGACTGTGTCCTAAGTGTCAGTCATTTGATTTAATCTTTGATCAAGGCAGTATCTCAATGTGACATTCTTTTACCAGTAAATGTGAATTCTACATTCTCTTTATTTCATATGTATATTAGTTACAGACTAGCCAGATTTTTTTTTGAGCTCACCTATTTAATGTAGACCCTAAATGTAGCAAAGTCAAGTTTTCTGAATTCTGCATGAACATCATCTTGCCTAAGTTCACAGAGAGTTTGGCATAATTTTTTTTAATTAAAATTTCCTTCAGATGACAGTTGTACTACTGTTTCAACATTATATAACAGTTCTCTCCAGACATTTATCACCCAATCCCAAGTACAATACTAAAATACAATCCAAAATTCCAAATTACACTTCTGCGATACTTAGACAGTTTTTTATGGTGATGTGCCACTTGTGTGTATTAATTTACGCATTTTTGAGCTCTTGCTGCAAAGTGAACTCCTGAGAAATCTCAGTAGTATAGCAATAAAAAATACTTATATGTTCATTAATATAATTTGTGATTCGATCAAATCGCCAACATTTACTGGATCGTGGAGAAAGCAAAGGAGTTCCAGAAAAACTTCTACATCTGCCTCATTGAATGTGCTAAAGACTTTGACTGTGTGGATCACAACAGACTGTGGAAAAATCTTCAGCAGGTGGAAGTATGAGTCTACCTTACCTGTCTAATGAGAAACCTGTATGCAGGTCAAGAAGCAATAGTTAGAAATGGACATGGAAGAACTGACTGGCTCAAAATTGGCAAAAACGTACAACAAGGCGGTATATTGTCACTCTGCTTATTTAAGTTGTATGCAGAGTACATCATGTGAAATACTGGGCTGAATGAATCACAAGCTGGAATCAATATTGCCAGGAGAAATATAAATAATCTCAGATATGCAGATGTTACCACCCTAATGACAGAAACTGAAGAGGCTCTAAAGAGCCTCTCGATGAAGGTGAAAAAGCAGAGTGAAAAAGCTGGTTTGAATCTCAACATTCAAAAACTAAGATCATAGCATCTAGTCCCATCACTTCATGGCAAATAGATAGGGAAAAGGTGGAAGAATAAACAGATTTTATTTTCTTGGCCTCCAAAATCACTGCAGATGGTGATTGCAGCCATAAACCTAAAAGATGCTGACTCCTTGGAAGAAAAGCTATGACAAACCTAAATAGTGTATTAGAAAGCAGAGACATCACTTGGCCAACACCAAAGGTCCATCTAGTCAAAGCTATTATTTTTTAAGTGTTATGTACGGATGTGAAAGTTGGACCATAAAGAAGGCAGAGCACTGAAGAATTAACACTTTTAAATCGTGGTGCCTGAAAAGACTCCTGAGAGTCCTTTGAACTGTAACAATATCAAATCAGTCAATCCTAAAGGAAATCAACCCTGAAAGGACTGATGCTGAAGATGAAGCTCTAATACTTTGGCCACCTAAAGTGAAGAAATGACTCATTGGAAATTACCCTGATGCTGGGAAAGGCTGAAAGCAGAAGGAGAAGTGGGGTGGGTGCAGAGGATGAGATGGTTAGATATCATCACCAACTCAATGGACATGAACTTGATCAAACTCCAGGAGACAGGCTTCCCTCCTGGCTCAGTCAGTAAAGAACCTGCCTGTAGGTCCAGTTCCTGGGTCAGGAAGATCTTCTGGAGAAGGTAAAGGCAACCTACTCCAGTGTTCTTGCCTGGAGAATCCCATGGACAGAGGAGCCTGGCAGGCTACAGATGAGGGAGTCACAAGAGCTGGACAGGACTTAGAGACTAATACCACCACCTGGAGATAGGGGAGGGAAGAGGAGCCTGGAATGCTACAGTTCGTGGTTTCACAGAGTCCGACATAGCAACTGGATAACAACAATGGCAACAAAGATGATTAAAGCGGTTCAGTTGGGGAAGATTTGTTTCGATTCAGTTTGGGTAATGAGGAGCTTAACTGAATATCTCTCTTCAGTTAAGAATAGAGTGGTTGTCCCTGGGTTGTACTAGGAGGGGAGAGAGGTTATACTGTTCCATTAATAGTTACAACATGGGGGAGGGAAGGGTGATAAGGGTCTGTTTTTTCCATTCCTGGGGTGATTTGTGGCCCAGCCTGGAGGAACAAACTTACCAAGGAAAGCATTTTCATACAGTGGCATTTATATAAAGATATAGAGAAAACACTGAATGTTCTGTGGTGAATCTGAAAAGTTATATTACAAATTGTGTGGATATAGGAGGGTTGAAAAATGCCGAGCACAATTTTTATCCTGAATAAGTGAGATAGTCATTGTATCAATCTGTTAGCCTATTCTGATATAATACATGTAAAATGCCTTGTGCAATTACTGGCATTTGATAAATGAAAATGCATGTCAACTATTATTATTTTAAGAAGACATTTTAAAAAGATTGAATAAAGTAGTCATGGCAACTAAAGTGACTGTATGTCCATTCATTTATTGTGTGCTGAGCTAATGAGTTTCAAGCAGCTAGTTTTCATTTACAGTGTTTTTTGAACCTGTATATTGGCTTCTAATAAATGAGTGTATTTAGAGTCCCTTGGACAGCCAGGAGGTCAAGCCAGTCAATCCTAAAGGAAATCAACCCTGACTATTCACTAGAAGAACTGATACTGAAACTAAAGCTCCAGTACTCTGGCCACCTGATGCTAAGAATCAACTCATTGGAAAGGACCCTGATGCTGGGAAAGATTGATGGCAGGAGGAGAAGAGGGTAGCAGAGGATAGATGATTGGATGTCATCACTGACTCAGTGCACATGAGTTTGAGCAAACTCTGGGAGACAGTGAAGGATAGGGAATCCTGATGTGCTGCAGTTTATGGGATCACAAAGAGTTGGACATGACTTAGTGATTGAATAATAGCAACATAATAGGGAACATACCATGCCTACATACAAGTCTCATGAATATTTTAGTTTAAGGCTACATAAAGAATGAGAGGGCTTCCCAGGTGGAGTGAGAGGTAAATAACCTGCTGGCCAATGCAGAAGACTCAAGAGATGCGGGTTTGATCCTGTGTTGGAAAGATCCCCCGGAGAAGGAGATGGCAACCCACTCCAGTATTCTTGCCTGGAGAAGTCCATGGGCAGAGGAGCCTGTGGGCTCCAGCCCATGGAGTTGAAAGTGTTGGACAAGATGAAGTGAGTTAGCACACACACAATGGGAGAAAGTATTTGCAAATTATACATTCGATAACAATTTAATCTCCAAAATATATAAGAAACACAACTCAATAGTAAACAAGCAAAAAGCTCCTAACAATCTGATTTAAAAAAGGACTAAGGACTTGAATAAACATTTTTCCAAAGAAGACCTACATTTGTCTCTAGTTTTCTCTTGTTTTTTCCCCTTTTCTCCTTTCCTCTCATTCAATAAGAGGGCACCTTGCCTCAGAGGCAGACTGTATAGGGGGAGAAAAGGAAGCATTTTGAAAGCTTTGTGTTACTTTGGGGAAGGATACTTTAAGGCATATGTAAAGCATGTTGGACAGAAATGATAGAGAGAACAGAATTTTCCATCCAGACAATAACAGTGATTAGAAACAAGCAAACAAACCTTGGCAGTGGCAGGGAAGAGAGCAAGAAGGAGCAGAGCAACGGGAAATTGTGATTAAACTTAGGCTAGGAAGAAATGGCTGGGTAGTGTGTATGCCTGGAGATGGAACTATAGACAGTTTCATCAGATTTCTTCAACCCAGATAGGATTCAGAACTCACAGAGGATAGCAACTACTGACGGGGTCACATTAAAATCTCCAACAGAAGTCTCAGTAAGCTCATGCAAAATTTCATAATCAGTGCCTGGTGCCTTAATCAGTTCTCTCATACCTGTAGTGGTCCAGGTATGGGTTGGAAAAGAATTTCCAGACATGAGACAGAATGAGAGGGAAATAAAGTTTATCCAGAGTGGGAGATGCTGTTAGAACAGCGGGCCAGCTCAAGGGAGAGCCGACGTTGGGTGGGGGTCCTCAGTCTACTTTTATACCCAGGGTACAAGGAGTGGGTTAGGGGTCTTGGGGGTCATTTGCCGATTGGACGAGGCACATATACTGGGTGGAGAGAAGAGTAAGGCAAATCCCTCCTCCCTGTGGGGTAGGAGGGGAGACACGTTATACTGTTCCATTAATAGTTACAACATGGGTGAGGGAAGGGCGATAAGAGTCTGATTTTTCCATTTCTGCATTCCAAGAGCCTCCTTGGTTTTATCTGCCCATTCATCCTTGGTCACCACAACACCTACTGGTTTCAGGGCACATGGAAGTTTCTATAATCAAGGTACAACCCGTGGAAAGGAGAGGACATCCTGAGGATGATGAAAGTGAAGTTTTCCAATGAAATATCAGGATAGGTACCTGGATTCAGATTTTTTTTTAATTACATTGTTGATCTTGTTAGGTATTTAGAATAGGAAAAAGGAGTCCAAAATGGTGATGGCTAAAAGACAAAGTAGTGGAAAGCCTGAAAAAATAGAACAAAGGAAGGCGGGAGGATCAGAGTGGGGACCTCAGGTAAAACAAGCAGCCCTCCTAGCTAGCCCAAATTACACAGGACAGGCCCAGGGGGAGGAGGAAAAACATAAAATGAGGAGCCAAAATTGAGCTGGGGCTTCTCTTCTCTTCACGTCTTTTGGATCAGCCCACCCTCACACCTCAAGTATGTATTTTCCTTTGCTTGCCAAATGAGACTGAGCTGTAACACGGGGCTGTAACACTGGTCTGTCCGTCACTTCAAATTTTTGTTGTGGCAAGACAGAAGCGAGGAAATTATACATGCCCCTGACAATCTAGGGAACAATTTTAAATCCACACTCTCATTTAATCATAAACATGAAAACTGAGATTCTTGATACATTATACTCAGTCTTCCTCATAGTAATTACATTTACCAAATCTATGTAGTTATTTCTGCCTGATCTGTAGCCATGTTTGTTAATGATAGCGGCGCTGCATAAATAATAACTACACAGGTTAATAATATACTAGTCCATGTGTTAGACAACAACTGAGGTTCTTGAGCTTCATTCCTTGCTGTCAGATTTGTTAGCCCTTCTTTCTTCACCTCTAGCAACCTTTTTCTTCTCAATTAGTGTTCATTGTTTAAGCTTTTTAGATTGGGAAATATGATAACTAATCATTTTGCAATTATTTCTAAATATAAATAAGCTCTGAGTTATGATATGAGAATTTATTAAGCATGCAATATGGGTTAATTTTAACAAATTTAGCTGTGACCATTAGGTAAACTTTCTACTTTTACAAAGAGAAATTGAGCAATTTTTGTTTGAATAGGAGAATGCAAGTACTCATTTATTTTTGATTGAGGAATATGTATATTTATTTCTATATGGATATCTGATCTTTCTGTGTTAATACATCACCTAAGGAACTTAATCATGAAAAAGAAATTACCTGCTAGACCAATTTTGTTTACTTTCTTGGATTTTTGTTCATTTGATCTTAATCCATAGTGAGGACAGATATTTGTATACATACTCTCCTGCCCACTATACCTTTCATGAGAATCAAATCAGTCAACTTACTTCTTTGTCTTTGCTAACAGCAGGGTTTATTTATTTTTCTAAATTGCTCTCAGTTTGGGAATGTACCTTTTTTAGAGTCCCGATTTTATGTGTGTGTGTGAGAGAGAAGGAAGAGTGGTCTTGTTTCTAATTTCTGTCCTTGCATAGGGTCATACCTTTGTTTCCTACTCCTCAAGAATTTCTTTCATGAGACTTTTCTCTTAGTCATGGTGATATAGTTTATCTCAATCCATTTGGTGTTCTGAATTGAGATTTGAAAGCATCCATTTTAAAGCATTATACAGCTATCATGGCAGCTAGGGGATAAAATGTGAGAAATAAAGAAGGGAAATTCACAAGGGGACTTTGATAGGCTGTAACACCTTTCCTTCAAGGCATTTCTTATGGCTCAGGAGGGAGATGCTGATAAGACAATCGGTTCACAGGAGCTAAGAAGTATGACTCTGCTGAGTTCTCATGATTGGTGAATTTTATATATATATATATATATATATATATATATATATATATATATATATATATATATATGACTGAGTTGTGGTTTGTCAAGGTAGTCAGGGCAGGAAGAGCCAAGAGCTGGAATGAAAGAAAGCACCCTGAGTGGCAGAGACTGAGCATCTAGGAGACTGGAAAGCCATATCTGCACCCCCATGCTCATTGCAATAGGGTTTACAATAACCAAGATGTGCACAAAGCCTAAGTGTCCCTGGACCAATGCATGGATAAAGAAATTGGAAAATAGATAAATCTATATCTTCTCTATTTAATATTCATGTATATATGCATGTATGTGGAAAAACACAATGAAACATTTTCAGCCATAAAAAAGAAGCCTGCCATTTGCAACAACATAGATATGCATTGAGGGAATTGTGAAGGTGAAACAAATCAACCAGAGAAAGATAAATACTGTGTGATCTCTCGAAACATCCCACCCTCACCTTCTCCCAGAGTCCAAAAGTCTGTTCTGTACATCTGTGTCTCTTTTTCTGTTTTGCATATAGGGTTATCATTACCATCTTTCTAAATTCCATATATATGTGTTAGTATACTGTATTGGTCTTTATCTTTCTGGCTTACTTCACTCTGTATAATGGGCTCCAGTTTCATCCATCTCATTAGAACTGATTCAAATGAATTCTTTTTAATGGCTGAGTAATATTCCATGGTGTATATGTACCACAGCTTCCTTATCCATTCTTCTGCTGATGGGAGAGAACAGCATCGAAACATGTATATTATCTAGGGTGAAACAGATCACCAGCCCAAGTTGGATGCATGAGACAAGTGCTCGGGCCTGGTGCACTGGGAAGACCCAGAGGGATCGGGTAGAGAAGGAGGTGGGAGGGGGGATCGGGATGGGGAATACATATAAATCCATGGCTGATTCATGTCAATGTATGACAAAAAAACACTACAATATTGTAAAGTAATTAGCCTCCAACTAATAAAAATAAATGGAAAAAAAAAAACATACTGTGTGATCTCATATATAGGTGGAATCAAAATAAAGTACCAAAATCAAAACTCTCTCATAGGTGCAGACAACAGATCGGTGGTTGCCTGAGAGAGAGGTATGGGGGAAAGGAGTGAAGATTGTTCAAATCTATAAACTTCCAGATATAAGATAATGGGGATGCAACATACAGCATGGTGACTATAGTTTATGCTATACTGTCTATTTGAAAGTCCCCGAGTGGTGCAGTGGTAGAGAATCTGTCTGCCAGTGCAGGAGACATGGGTTCAGTCCCTGGGTTAGGTAGATCCTCTGGAGTAGAAAATGGCAACCCACTTCAGTGGGTTGGAAAATTCCACTGACGAAGGAGCCTGATGGCCTGCAGTTCATGGATTTGCAGAGAGCTGGACATGATTGAGCAACTGAGCATGCACACACTCAAGAGAGTAGATCTTAATAGTTCTCATCACAAGGAAAGATATAAGATCCATACCTATGTGTAGTGATTAATTAAACTTATTGTGGTAACCATTTCACAATATATACCAAACTTTTATGTTGTATACCTAAAACTAATACAATGCTATAAGTCAATTATATCTCATGGAAAAAAAGTTATACTAAAATTACAAATAAAATTCTGAAAGAAGAAATCTAAAAGAAGTACTTATGTTAAAAAAAAAAAAGGAAATGAAAAAAAGAATTATACATAGCAGCTGAGGACCAATGAACTGAAAGATGAGACCCCAGAAATCCAGTATAAACTAGAAAATTGAAAAAGTTTGAAAACACTTAAAATACTTAACATCATGGGCTAAATAATGATCTGAACTGAGAAAATGTGTGGAAAACTAAAATGAAAATAAAATTAGAGAGACTATAAGAGTAGAAATATTTTTCTAAAAAAACTGCATATAGAAAATAAACAAAACTGAGATAGATTTATAAAAAAGAGTAGTGAAGTTGAGAAAAATGTCACGCAGCACGGATTACCAAAATCAGAAGTAAATGAAATTCATCACTAAATCTTGCTAAAATTCAGATGATTAGAACACCATCTAATCTACTTTATGCTACAGATTTGAAGATTCAGATAAAATTGACAAATACTTAGAACCCCAACTTAAGTGACACAAAAATAATTAAAAATATTTTATCTGAAATTGAAACTCAAATTATATGTTTTCTTATAAAGAAAAATCTAGGTCCAGGTGAATTATAATATATATTGATCAAAAAAATGGACATATTTTCACAACAAAAAAAGGACTAAGAAGCTTGAAAAATTAATTTGATGAACCCCAAATAATAATCATCATAAAATACAATAAATACAATATGAGAAAAAACTATAGATTTGTGTTTTCCATGAATGTAACTGTAAAGACATTCTAAACCAAATATAAACAAACCAATTCTAACTACATGCTAGAGTAATAGCACATTATGAGCAAGTGGAATTTATTAGGAAATGCAGTTTTGGTATAAAATCAATTTATCACTTTAGCATAGTAAACTAGAAAGAGTATATGGATCTCTAAAATATGACAAACAGCCACGGTATTAGTTCACCATAGTAAAAACTTGACATATAGATCAGTGGCATTCTGTTTAGCAAAACTGTCTTTTCATACATTCTTGTTTTTCTTTCTAAATTCTTGTTATAATATTTAGTGTCCTATGTTTCCATCAATGCATTTTGTACTAAGATCTATTTTTTTCCTGATATTAATATAATTTATTTTGCTTTTTAGGTCCTATTTACACAGTGTAGCCCCTTCATTTTCAACCTTTCTGAGAAATTTGTTTTACTTAAATAACTTGTAAAGAGCAGAAGACTGGATTTTAAATTTCTAAACCAGTCTAATAATCTCTGCATTGATTGTTAATCTCTTAATTATTTTCCAATTAATTTTTAACACTTCTGTATTTTTTATTTTCTTTCTACATTTCTATACTTTCTATATTTTACATTTTCTAATTAACTCTGCATTTCACATTTTCCTTCTTTCATCCTTATTTCTTTATTGACGTCTATTAAACTGACTTTTTTTTTTTTAAGGAATACCTTTTGGTTGTCATTGCTAATTTGGAAACCACATAATATTATGACTATTCTTTTACCAAGTTTTCTTAAATTAGTAATTTATGGAAACAAGTGTGATTTATTTTCACACAATACTCAGATTATTCCTTACTTTCATTCTCCTTCCAATTATAAGTATGTGGCACATTTTAATTACATTTGAACCAGGCTCAAATTTTCTCCCTTACTGCATCCTATCTAGCAACAATATATTACAATACTTTGGGTGTGAGGAAAGGAGAATTTTAAACAGATGCATTATGTTTAGTAACACTGATACGAATTAACTGGCATAGGTATTAATTAACATCTTCAGTTTTGTTCCACAGATCTCACAGCTTCCATTTTGTTCAATTTTTTTCATTTCAATAGATCTCTTCGAGGCGGTCAGTGTGGGAAGATACCAATGTAAGTGAATCTGAAAATGTTTTATTTCTTAAGGATATTTTGTGCAGGTACACAATACTAATCTTCAGTTATTTCTATTACTACTTTGAACTTAACTTTGCACTGAGTTCACATTCATAAGTTTTGATGATATATGTATACATATAAATATATATGTATATATAATAAACTTTTACAATGTCTTTAACTATGGTATTTCTAAATCATATTTATCCTAGATATATTTGAGTTCTATTTTGATGCTTCTAAATATGTAATTATCATATGTGATACTCCTCAAGTCTACTTTTTCTAGTCTTAAATTAGAAAAATTTCAGATATTATTCTTATTTTAAATTGCGTCTCTGCCATCTACTATATCTAGATTGATAACTCCCAGCATATTGCATGCTACTACTAGAAACTAAACATTTTGCTTTTATTTCTAAATGAATGTGAAAATGGAAAGTTGAAGTGGTTTGTGTAATTTTTCTGTAATAATATGCAGCGTTGTCTTTATTTAGTCACTAAGTCGTGTCCGAATCTTTGTGACTCCTTGGACTATATAGCCTACCAGACTCTGTCCATGGGATTTTCAGGCAAGAATATTGAAGTGAGTTGCCATTTCCTTCTCCAGAGGATCTTCCTGATCCAGGAATCCAATTCTTTACCACTGAGTCACCTGAGAAGCCCCAATAAATAATAATATATAGTATCTGACCAATAAAAAATTTCAACCTAAAATTTGATTGGTTCAGATACTATATATCTGTACCGAAAATCTATAGTGTGGAAATCAAAGTGATTTTTACCTGCTTCCAGACAGATTAGATTTTTCCCTATCAAAGTTTAAAGCAGATTTGTATATTTAAATCTAATGCCATCAGTCCCAGTAGTTAACAGAATATACTCTCATAATTTAAAAATCAGTTGTGCCTTAAATTTCCATATAGTTTTTATTGAGAATGTAACAGGGCCTCTGTCAGGGATTGGTAGCTGTATGTTTAATTCAGTTCTATTTTAAGTGGAAGGATACAATTTAAAGAAACCACTCACTAGCGAGGCAGTTTCATTAATTAGACATATCTAATTAATTTGGGGGCAGGAGAAGAAGGGGATGACAGAGGATGAGATGGCTGGATGGCATCACCGACTTGATGGACATGAGTTTGAGTAAACTCTGGGAGTTGGTGATGGACAGGGAGGCCTGGGGTGCTGCGATTCATGGGGTCACAAAGAGTCGGACACGACTGAGCGCCTGAACTGAACTGAGCTGAACTGAATTAATTTTACATACTAGAGAGGGTGTGTGTATAGGTAGAAGTAAAATTGAAGGTGACATTTTCAAAATAATATGCTGAATTTGATATTAAAACTGATGAGTTGATGCTACTTTTATTGAAACATTTCATATGTGGAAAAATATAGAAGGAAAAATCATACAAATTGTAGAGACTTGCAATACTTTATTCAACACAACTGGTGATAAGATAAAAATAGATAAATTATTACTATTCAATACAAAATGTTCTACCATTTGTTACAAGCTATCAAAATTTTCTACCTGATAAATAACAACATACATATTAACCTTCACAAAGAAAGAATATGTTATTTCATAGTTGAATAAATGGTACCTTGTATTTAACACTGTAGAAATAAATTTATAAAAAAAGCCAAAGTAAACATTATTATAATTAAAGAAGGTGTCACTAACATGAATAAACTCAATTTCAACACATTAGATTGAAAATATCCAGTGAATAAAAATGGTGATTTTGGTTTCTATAAAGGTAGATTTCTTAAAGAAAAAGGAAAATAATCTCTTGAGAGATATGCTTGTTCATCATCATGATTGGCTTTCCTTTGCCAACAAACAAACCTGATTACAATTGGTGATTGATAATAGTTATTACCCCTGACATCTCTAAACCAAAAATAAGATAAGACTTTATAAAAAAAATAGAACCAAAAACAAAACCCAAACCACTCTATCATCTACATAATTTCAACATTATATTTCTGCTTCTGGTTGCTTTTAAAAAGGTTTAAGATACTTCAATGAGCATCTCATTACTGACATAAAGCTCTATTTAGCAGAAAATTATTCCTACCCATAGAAATGACATTTTATTCAGACTGCCAAAGTGAGTTTATTATTGTGTCATTAATCATTGCCTTGGGGGTGACACCTGGGGAAAATGATTTAGTGGAGATTAGAGCAATCAGATATGACACTGAAAAGTACAGTTTATATCCAAGCTGGTCAGTAAAATGTATTTCAGTAAATAATGGTACTGATAAACATTTAAATCAGCTAGAGATTTAATTCTTTTCTATTCATTAATACTATTAGCTTAATTTTTTATTAAATTAAAAAATATTCAATTGATACATTGTTAAATATATTCTATTCTAATAATTATAAATTTTAAAATGCAACATTATTATTATGTAATACTAAATACTGAAATTCTCAGTTTACTTTTAATTATTTTTTATTCTCAAACTTTCCTATTCCTCTTCTCTTATTAGAGAAATTTCCTATATCTCATAAAACTCAATTCTTTTTCAAAGTGAGTGAAAGCTGATCAGTCGTGTCCAACTCTTTGCGACTCCATGGACTACATAGTCCATGGAATTCTCCAGGCCAGAATACTGGAGTGGGTAGCCTTTTCCTTCTCCAGGGGATCTTCTGAACCCAGGGATCAAACCCAGGTCTCCCGCATTGCAGGTGTATTCTTTACCAGCTGAGCCTTAAGGGAAGCCCAATTCTTTTTCAAAGAGAATTTAAAATGTAATTTTTAAATTGTGGCTCATTTTCAAGTTATTATAGTCTTTTACATTTAATTATTTATTATTAATTTTATTATCAACAATTTATTTGTCAATGATTACTTATTGATTTCCCAAATATACCAAGTTATTTGGCTCAGAATAAAATATGGAATAAAAGAAACAAACAAACAAAAAATCCTTACCAATATAAAGTTTACAGACTTCTGGGAAAGTCATCCATTAGTCATGCACTCACACAAAGACATTTAAATTTGCAAATGTGAGAGCTATTTTGTACTGGCATATATAAATCAATGCTGGAACTTAGAAGGAGTATATCTTTCATTTAGAGATGGAGTTGTTTTTTACTGGGGATTGGACAAATATGTTTTTTGAACCAAATATTTATATTGATATTAATTTTTAAAAGTTCTGTCCACTTAATTTCTATATAAGATAGTTATACCACATTGACTCCTTTCCATATCCATACAACATGACATTTAAGTTCTGAGGACTCATGATCAGGAAGATAGAGGTTAGGAAAACCTCTATTAGTCATTATCTTCTTTCTCAATATCATAATCATCATCAAAATAACACTTACTAAGTAGTGACTGTTCATCTCACAGTTCTTAAATGCCTCACACATGTTATATGTCAACTCATAAAATAAGAGATTAGTATGTACCTATATTATCATATGAGGAAACAGAAGTTTGGAAATATTAAGTTTATTGATCTGTTTTATATAGTTAAGTAGCTGAGCCTAGGTTTTCTCCTTTATTACGTATAATGTTTATGATTTATTTTAATTGTTATCATTTAATATTATTATTATACTTGTTAATAGTTGCATTAAATGTCACACTACAACTTGAAATAGTGTTAGGAAAAGAAGAGCTCCTCACACTAATTATCTCTCTATCTATTTAGCTATCATTCATCCAGATCTATACTTTAAAAACTCTCATTATCTCATATGAATGTAATTGTAGTTCTTAATATAGCCATGCAGAAGTAATTTTAGGCAGATATAATGTGCACAAACTAGGGGATACATTAGGGATCATTTAATTAATGAAAAACATATTTCCTGTCTGAATGGTTGCAGCTATGTCTTCAAAGATTTTGATGACTAATAGGTGTCTACCTCACAGATGCTCTCTTGTTCACAATCTGTTACTTTCCTTTTGCCATTTTTTCTTAATAGCAGTGAAATGTCAGGAGCAGTGGGAAGGAGAAGTATAGAAAACAAAGGTGATACTAAAAAATTTTCCCTAAAACAAAAATTCGCTTTCCTAAAACTTCAATATTTCATTGATCATATTCATAAAGGTTCTCTGTCATAGTCTGTGAGGAAGGAAAATACCCTAAAGAGTCAGTAAATATAGATTGGATTTTCCACTTAGGAAATGGTTATACTAACAATCATATCATTTGAATAATACAATTATATCAGCTGTTTATTTTAAGCTTAGAATTTAAAGTACAAGATATATTTGTCAAAATTCTCAAAGATTAAGAGAGAGAAGATTTGACTATAAACCTGTATAAAATAAAATGGATGTACTTGTGATTTTAAGGTTTGCTTTCATTGACTCATCAATTAAAACTATATTAAAGACCACATGCATCAGTAAACTATGTTAGGTATATTTTGAAAAAAATGTTTAAAATATACCTGTAGTGAGGGATAAGTTGAATTAAAATTTTAGACTAAATAGGCCTCAAAAATCACAACTGTTACTATTTCATGCTTAATTTTTTTATGAGAGAAATCACAAATGTATGCATTTTTTAAAAACATGTATATATGTGTTTATACAAATAATATATATGCACATATACATATATATTCTGGTTTAAAACTAAGTTATATGTATATATATTTAACTATATATAGCACATGTATTTCTTTTGTCTGATATATGTCTATCTATATCTATCACTTATATGTTTGTAACCAATATGTGTGCATAACAAGGAGTATTGATAATATCATCAAGAAATTCCTTAGAAATTGTGCAAGACATATTTTCATAATGCCTGATTTACATCTATACATATGTTCTTAAAGCTTGCTCATTACATCTCAAACACACAGTAATAAAATAATATTCCATTTAGATGTCAGAAAAACAAAATTTTAATTGTCATGGTAGATTTTTACATCTTATTTTTAAGTCCAATAAAATATAATTGAGTCTCCATGTAACATTTGCAAGAAATTTGGTGTACTAACATATTAAACAAGTAAAGAGAAAATAAAAGTGTTAGTCGCTCAGGGGTATCTGACTCTTTTCGACACCCATGGGTTGTAGCCTGCCAGACTCTTCTGTCTGTGGGATTTCCCAAGGAAGAATACTGGAGTGGGTAGCCACTCTTTTCTCCAGAGGCTCTTTCCGACCCAGGGATCAAACAGGGGTCTCCTGCATTGCAGTCAGACTCCTTACCATCTGAAGAAAACATATAAATATTTATATTGTGTGAAAAACATTCAAATGAAAATCCAGAATTGAATAACCCCAACTCAATTAATTGAGATAATTTAATTACTAGCATACTAAAATTTAGTTGAATTAATTTTTCTTTCTATAATGGTCAGAAATTCATTTATGCAATTCTGGAGAGGGTGTGGAGAAAAGGGAACCCTCTTACACTGTTGGTGAGAATGCAAACTAGTACAGCCACTATGGAAAACAGTGTGGAGATTTCTTAAAAAACTGGAAATAGAACTGCCATGTGACCCAGCAATCCCACTCCCGGGCATACACACCGAGGAAACCAGATCTGAAAGAGACATGTGCACCCCAATGTTCATCGCAGCACTATTTATAATAGCCAGGACATGGAAGCAACCTAGATGCCCAGCAGCAGACGAATGGATAAGGAAGCTGTGGTACATATATACCATGGAATATTACTCAGCCAATAAAAAGAATTCATTTGAATCAGTTCTAATGAGATGGATGAAACTGGAGCCCATTATACAGAGTGAAGTAAGCCAGAAAGATAAAGACCAATACAGTACACTAATGCATATATATGGAATTTAGAAAAAGGTAACGATAACCCTATATGCAAGACAGAAAAAGAGACACAGATGTATAGAACAGACTTTTGGACTCGATGGGAGAAGGTGAGGGTGGGATGATCTGAGAGAATAGCATTGAAACATGTATATTATCAAGTGTGAAACAGATCGCCAGTCCGGGTTGGATGCATGAGACAAGTGCTCAGGGCTGGTGCACTGGGATGACCCAGAGGGATGGGATTGGGAGGGTGATGGGAGGGGGTCCAGGATGGGGAACACATGTAAATCCATGGCTGATTCATGTCAATATATGGCAAAAACCACTACAATATTGTAAAGTAACTAGCCTCCAACTAATAAAAAAAAAATTCATTTATGCAGTATTATCTCTCAAGTAGTGAAATTTTATCTGGATAGACTCTGTTCTTAGACAGCTGCTACCTGTTGCTACTGCAACCAGAAAAGTTGAAAGAAAAGACCAATATAGCCAAAACTAGGATGGCTAAAGTTAAAACTATGTTTTCCGATTAGGTTTGCTATACCTGGTGGCTCAGATGGTGAAGAATCGGCCTGTAATGCAGGAGACCAGGATTTGACCCCTTTGCCAGGAAGATCCCCTGGAGATGGGAATGGCAACCCACTCCAGTCTTCTTGCCCGGAGAATTCCATGGACAGGGGAGTCTGATGTACTACAGTCCGTGGGGTTACAGAAAGCTGCCATCCTTACTGCAAAACATAAAAATTGGTCTATTAATATTTTCAAAAAATATGCACGCATTTTTTTCACATAAAAACAATTTTCCAGTACTTCCTTAAAAGCCCAGTAGTTAAGACACTATATTTTCAATACAAGGAGTGTAGGTTTTATACCTGGTTGAGAAAGTAGGATTCCATATACTGTATATGTGGGTAAATAAATAAATAAAATGAAAACAATGCTACAGTTCACTAGGTATTTCCTTATATTTAATTTTAATATATTTTATAATGGCTATTTTCCACATGAAATCAAAGTAATTTATTTGCATGTGAATGATTGCATCTTACAAAACTGAATCTCCAAAAGGTGTGATCAGTGATCTAGTGGTTGTTTTAGTTGCTAGGTCATGTCTGACTCTTGTGACCCCATGAATTGTAGCCTGCCAGGCTCCTCCGTCCATGGGATTCTTCAGGCAAGAATACTGGAGTGGGTTGCCATTTCCTCCCCCAGAGGATCTTCCCGACCCAGGAAACGGACCCAGATCTCTTGCATTGCAGGCAGATTCTTTACCGACTGAGCTACGAGGGAAACCCCAAAGTGACATTCACTCAGTCATGTTGACTCTTCCCGACCCCAATGGAATTCTCCAGGCCAGAATACTGGAGGGGGTAGCCGCTCCCTTTTCCAGGTAATCTTCCCAACCGAGGGATCGAACGAGGTCTCCTACATTGCAGGCAGATTATTTACCACCTGAGCGACCAGGGAAGCCCCATCTGATGGGTATATTGAGCAAAAGCCAATACTTTGGTCATGTTTGAATACTGAAAGATAAATTAGCTGCTAAATATGTTCTTAACTAAGTGTATGCCCGTTAGGTGCTGCGCATTGCGGATCCTGCTCCAGACGCCAGTTGTCTTGCTGCTCACTGAACCCAGGGTAGGCGAGGTGTGAGCTAAGAGGCCGGAAGGAGTTCCCTCCAGCTTCTGGAGGAGCAGCAGGAGCTGCGGAAATGTTTCTTCTCTTCCGGTTGGCGTGGCAGCCATACCCCAGCCTCCCGCCTGGCTGATGCAGCAGCCATAACATAACCCCAGCATAGCCTCCTGCAGCATAACCGCGATGCCACTGCAACGCAGCCCCAGCCGAGCAGCAGCCAGGGCTTCCATGGTGACGCTCATACAGACGAGCAGCACAACCCCGTCCCGATCAAACGAGCACCTCGTGATGCGCATGCGCAGTGCTATAGGTGACCTCAGATGCTGCGTAGTCACTGTTTACAGAACTCGGGGCAAGGGTGAGAGGGCGTGGGGCTGGAAAGTCCGAGCAAGCCGTCCTGGCTAATTCGCTCTTTCCCTACATGTTGTAACAATAATATGGTACTGAATATTCTAAGATTTTGATGCAAATTGAATCATTGAGTAAGCACTTATTGTGGTGTGGGTTTTAAAGGTTCCAATTATTTTGGGAGTCAGCCATGTTGTTGGCTGACTTTTGTTGGTTATTAGTTCTTCATTTTATGGCTGTGTTGCACAGTTTACCCATTCATCTGTAGGTGGACATTTAGATCCCTGGGTCAGGAAGATGCCCTGGATGAGGAAATGACAACCCACGTCAGTATTCTTGCTTGGAGAGTCCCACGGACAGAGGAGCCTGGTGGACTGCAGTCCCTAGGGTTGCAAAGAGTCGGACACGACTGAGCCGCTGAGCACACAGGCGCAAACGTTCAGGTGGTGTCCAGATTTTGAATATTGAAAATTGACACGAACCCTCATGTGCTGGTTTTGTATACACTTATGCTTTCTTTTCTCTTAGGTAAATACATAAAGGTAGAATGATTAAGTATAAATTAGATAAATATAAATGAAAAGCGCAGAAATAAACCCACACACATGGTCAAATATTTTTTCAACAAAGGCCCTGAGAACATAGAATGGGGAAAGGATAGTCTGTTCAACAAATGACCTGGGGAGAATTGGATGGCCACATAACAAAGAATGAAAACCACACTCCTATCATTCACCACAGACAAAAGTCAACTCAAGACTGTTTAAAGATTCGAACATAAAAGCTGAAAATATAAAGCTCCTAGATGAAAACATAGGGTATAAGCTCCTTGACATTGGTCTCAGCAGTATTTTGGCAGTTTTAATACCTTAGCAAAGACAATAAAATAAAAAATAAGCAAGTCACCACACTACACAGCAAAGGAAATCTTTAGCAAAAAGAAAACACAATCTAAGGACTAGGAGGAAATATTTGCAAAAAAAACATATTTGATAAGTGGTTTATATCCAAAATACACAAGAAACTCATAAAACAAATGAACAATGACCAAAAAAAAAAAAATTTAAATAAATGAAGGGCCCTAATCGACATTTATCCACAGACATCCAATTGGTCAAGGGTATGCAAAACTGTGTTGAACATCACTAAGCATCTGGGAAACGTATACCAAAATGACAGAGAGATGTCTTTTGGCACCTATTAGGGTGGCTTTTATTAAAAAAATAAATAAATAAATAACAAGTGCTGACAAGGATGGAGGGAAAAGAGGGCACTTGTATATTGTTGGTGGGAATTTAAGCTGATCCAGTCTTTATGGACAACATTATAGAGGTTCTGCAAGAAATTAAAAATATGATTCAGCAGTTTCACTTCTGAGCATATATATCCAAGGGGAAAAAGATCATTACATTGAATATATATCTGTGCTCCCCTGTTCATTGCAGGATTACTCATACCAGCCAAGATATGGAAATAAGCTGGGTTTATCTACAGATAAATAGGGAAGATATGGTATATAAGCACAATGAAATATTGTCCATCCCTAAGAAAGAATAAAAGCCTATTACTTGCAACAATACATATGAAACTGAAGATCATCATGCTAAATGAAATAAACCCAAGAACAAAAACATGAAATTGCATCACTTGTATGTGAAATCTAAAAATAAAAAGCAGGGCGCTCATAGAAACACATAGAAGGTGGAAGCAACTAGAAAAATGATTGCCAGAGGATGGTGGATGGGGCAAATAGAAGCTGGCAAAATTGCACACAATTTCAGTTATGAGATAAATAAGGGCTGAGGATCTAATGTCTGACATGGTTACTATAGCGTATAACACTGAATTGTCTGGCTGCAATTTGCTAAAGGAGTAAAACTCAATGTTCTCTCTCACACAGACATCCCTAAAGATATATAAGTGAAGCAACTGGTACAACTCAGCACAGGAAATCCTTTCACATTATATACATGCAAGTTTCCTTGTGTCTCCTTTCATTATTTTTTCAACAGTAAGAACATTTTGATGCTATCGAACTGTGGTGTTGGAGAAGTCTTGAGAGTCCCTTGGACTACAAGGAGATCCAACCAGTTCATCCTAAAGGAGTCGTGGGTGTTCATTGGAAGGACTGATGCTGAAGCTGAAACTCCAATACTTTGGCCACCTGATGTAAAAAGACTCATTTGAAAAGACCCTGATGATGGGAAAGACTGAGGGCAGGAGGAGAAGGGGACGACAGAGGATGAGGCGGTTGGATGGCATCACCGACTCAATGGATGTGTTGACAGGGAGACCTGGTGTGCTGTGGTTTATGGGGTCGCAAAGAGTCGGACGTGACTGAGTGACTGAACTGAACTGAACCGAAAGAACATTTTACATGAGATTTACTTTTTTAAACAAATTTTAAGTATATAATACAGTACTGCTAGCTATAGAAATTCTGCTGTACAATGACTTCTGAAACTTACCCATTTTGCATAAATTGGCACATTGTACACTTCATTATCACAATTTTGTCAATTATGCACAGATAAAGTTGAAAAAAAGAAAAATAACTACCACACTATATTCCAAAGTGATTTTTCCATTATACATTCCAACCAACAGTGCATAAAGGAGCATAAAAATTTATATATTTGTATTTCTATTGTCTCAAAATTTATTTTATTCTGATTTTTAATAAAAATATTACAATCAAACTATTTGTTGAAATTTCCCCAAGCACTGACCAATGAAACTTATCCTCTCTTGGACTGCTCAGGAAAGATGCTTAAATGCAGAATTACCTGAAGTATAGATATTTTTTATGTGATTTTCTGTAGCCTGGGTCCTGGGTATATGAAGGGAAGCTTAGTTAGACACAAAACCTTACATTATTATTTCCTCTGTTTTCTTAAAATGCATTCATATTATCCTGACTTGTTGCTTTTGAAATGTATCTTGCTTGCTTGATTTTTCTATTGCAAATTATTTAGTCTTTTCAACAGCAGCACTATGGATTATTCCCTTTAAAGATAATAATTTATTAATATATTTCTCAGATATTGCCTTTTTAATAAGTAAATTAGGTTTTCTTTTAGTTCTAGGTACATTTTAACATTATAAAGTCAGTTATTTACCTTCTGGGACTCTAGTATTAAGGGGTTGAGTTTATTCTCCCAACTTCTACTTTATTCCCTTTCTCTCTGATGTTTCTTTATTGTATTTTTATTTCACTTAGCTATTTCATGCTCTTCCCCCAAAATTTTAATTACGATCTTCATTTGAGTCTTTTCCATCTCTGTTTCTAAGAGTCTGACTCTTTCTGGTACCTGATGTAGGTGGAATCATTCAGTATTTGCCACTCTATGACTGGGTTATTTCACTTACCTAATGTCCTCCAGATTCACCCACACTGTCATAAAATGCAGGATTGCCTTCTTTGTAAAAACTAAGTAATATTTCATTGTATATGTATTTTCTGTATTTCATCTATTAATTTGTCTGTAAATGGACATTTGGGTTGTTTCTATGTTTTGGCTCTACTGAATAATATTTTCAGAGAAGGCGATGGCACCCCACTCCAGTACTCTTGCCTGAAAAATCCCATGGACGGAGGAGCCTGGTGGGCTGCAGTCCGTGGGGTCCCTAAGAGTTGGACATGACTGAGCGACTTCACTTTCACTTTTCACTTTCATGCATTGGAGAAGGAAATGGAAACCCACTCCAGTGTTCTTGCCTGGAGAATCCCAGGGACGGGGGAGCCTGGTGGGCTGCCGTCTATGGGGCTGCACAGAATCGGACATGACTGAAGTGACTCAGCAGCAGCAGCAGCAGAATAATATTTTAATGTACATTGGAGTGAAGATAATTCTTCGAGAACCTGATTTTGATTATTTTGGACAAATATTCAGAAGTGAGATGGATAGATCAAATGGCACTTTTATTTTTTATATATTATAGGGACTTTCATATCATTTTCCAAAGAGGTTATACCGTTTTACATACCCATCAACCTTAATATTTTTGAAAAATATTAGTCAGATATTTTGAAAAATACCTTTCAATTTGGTTGTGCTTGATATATTCTCATAATTAGGCTGCTTTTATAGACTTTTTAGAACAATACTAAAGAACTGAAGTGCCCTTTTCATCACACGACATCAAGAGATACATTATTACCATGGCTTATTGCTGGTCATTGATAATTTGGTTATTGCTGGTAATTGATAATTTGGTTAATGCAGAGTCTGTCAGTTTCTTCAATTTAAATCTTACTTTTTTTAAATCAAATTTTGTTCATTTTGCCCATTTGCACTTCCAATTTTATAAGATTTCATTTTAATAACTTTCACTGTTTTTAAATGATATTTGATAATATTAAGAAATTGTATATGATTTTCATCTACTACATATTTGGTTATGGAAATAATTTTGCCATTTGAAATGTTTCAATCTTCTGTTTCTGTTTTATTCGTAGACAGTCATTGTATAGTTACTATCTGCTTTTATTTCAAAATATATATTTCCTGGACTTTCAATAACAATTGAATTCAAGCAAGTGTTGAGTTTGAGCAGCTTGCTTAATTACTAGTTCTTAGTTGAAATCTTCTCTGTTTTGTTACTGTAATCAATATTATTCTCGCTTGGCTGTAGTGTGTCATCATAGGCCTCTTTAATTTTCTTGTCTCTCTCTCTTTTTTTTTTTTTCCTTCTTTCTCTTTCCTATATAGGCTCCAATGGTCTTCTCCACTTTGCAAATTGCCCCACTTTCCCAGAGAATGGTATTCTTCCTCCATTGTCATCTAGAATTTTAACCTTCTCTTTACAATTGATGGAAACAATATGTAGTCCCAGTCCATTATCTGGTTATTGAAGTTGGCTCTGCTGAATTTTGGAGAAGGAAATGGCAATCCACTCCAGGATTCTTGCCTAGAGAATCCTGTGGACAGAGGAGCCTGGTGGGCTGCTGTCCAGAGGGTTGCACAGAGTCGGACACAACTGAAGCGACTGGATTTAGATTTGCTTTCCTACTCATGGACTTCCCTTATGGCTCGGCTGGTAAAGAATCCTCCTGCAATGCAGGAGACCTGGCTTTGATCCCTGGGCAGGGAAGATCTGGAGAAGGGAAAGGCTCCCCACTCCAGTATTCTGGCCTGGAGAATCCCATGGACTGTATAGTCATGGCATCGCAAAGAGTTGGAAATGACTGTGCGACTTTCACTTCACTTCCTACTCATAGTTAATTCAAAACTTGTAATAGTTTCCGTTTTACTGATTATGCCTAGAGTGTGAATGATATTATATATTCTCCATGTTGTTCTGGGTGGTTTTATTGAAAAATATAAGACAAGATTCAGATTTAAGAAACTGCTATTATGTGAACTCTGTTATTTTTCTTTTTCTCTAACAACAGAAGCTCTTTTGAATATTAAAAAAAGACTATTATATTAAAAATAATAATGATATGTTCTGAATTTTTCAGTCAGTGATTATAAAGACAATGCTTTAAACATAGACTTCAAGGAACTATTTTGTAGGGGAAAAAAGATGACACTTCAAGTCAGATGAGTTAATCTTGACTGGTTTTCACATTTCACACATAAAACATTAATAAAGCATGTCAATCCATTTCAATCACTTGTTTAATTATTATTCTCTTTGAAGTGTCCTGACAGAATTGAAAAATAAAAATGAAAGTAGTAATATTGCAAATAAAAGCTGTATGGTAGCTTCACAGGTTTATATTTTAACTCACTGCATCATCAAATACCATTTAAATGAAATGATCTTGTAGAATTTTTACCTTTGTCTCTTTCCAGTCAACCTTGTTATTCAAGCTTGCTTATTCTGAGGGACACAAATTCATCAAAAATATCATTAGGGTAAAAAAGTAATCTCCCATTTTATTTAGCAGACCTTTAGTTTTCATATCTGTAATTGTAGTATAGTCAATACCTACCAAAAAAATCTTGCAGAATAATTTTATGTTTTTGAGGCTCTTGAGAAGAGTATATCAAAACCTGATTTCCACAATGTAGAATGAACTATATCAATTCAATATCAACATAGAAATCACTACCACAAGGATGTTACAATGTAAGGAATGAATAGAAAGGAGGAAGGAAGTTGCAATTCAATGATCTAACAAGAGGTAGATATAACAGAGGATCTAAGAAAAAGAATCAGTCATCTTGTAGAAAAGATACCAAATTTGGGATATGACCAAAAGAAAGCAGTTGTCCAAGGATCTATGTAGAAGGGGATAATAGTATTCATGGCAGAAGAAACAAAAATATTCCATAAATGACATATTTCTGCAAAAAAACAAAAAATACTATGTCTTCTACCAGTGTTTGAAAGATAAACATAGATAGGCTGAAAACCAGAAAAGTAAAGAGACAGAGAATGGAATCTGTATACCAATCCAGAGAGACAAAAATGATATTAAAAATTATTTAAGATAATAGCATTTCATAATATTAAAATAAAGTATTAGAAAACAGGGAAACACTACAGTTAACTCTTGAATGCTAGTTATGTGCAAAATTCTCCAAGCCAGGATTTAATAGTACGTGAATTGTGAACATCCAGATGTTCAAGCTTGATTTAGAAAAGGCAGATCTGAGATCAAATTGCTAATATCTTTTAGATCATTGAAAAAGCAAGAGAGTTCCAGAAAAACATATATTTCTGCTTTATTGACTATGCCAAAAGCTTTGACTGTGTGGATCACAAAAAAAAACTGTGGAAAATTCTTAAAGAGGTGGGAATACCAGACCACTTGACCTGTCTCTTGAGAATTATGTATGCAGGTCAGGAAGCAACAGTTAGAACTGGACATGGAACATACTGGTTCCAATCAGGAAAGGTGTACGTCAAGGCTGTATATTGTCACCCTGCTTTTTTAACTTGTATGCAGAGTACATCATGAGAAAAGCTGGGCTGGATAAACCCTGGGATTGAATCAAGATTGCCAAGAGAAATATCAATAACCTCAGATATGTAGACGACACCAATATTATGGCAGAAAGTGAAGAGGAACTGAAGAGCCTCTTGATGAAAGTGAAAGAGGAGAGTGAGAAAGTTGGCTTAAAGCTCAACATATAGGAAACTAAGATCATGGCATCTGGTCCCATCACTTCATGGCAAATAGATGGGGAGACAAGGGAAGCAGTGTCAGACTTTATTTTTCTGGGCTCCAAAATCACTGTAGATGGTGACTGCAGCCATGAAATTAAAAGATGCTTACTTGTTGGAAGAAAAGTTATGATCAACCTAGACAGCTTATTAAAAAACAGAGACATTACTTTGCCAACAATGGTCCATCTAGTCAAAGCTTTGTTTTTTCCAGGAGTCAGGTATGGATGTGAGAGTTGGATCATAAAGAAAGCTGAGTGCTGAAGAATTGATGCTTTTGAACTGTGGTGTTGGAAGACTCTTGAGAATCCCTTGGACTGGAAGGAGATCCAACCAGTCCTTCCTAAAGGAGATCAGTCCTGAATGTTCATTGGAAGGACTGATGCTGAAGCTGAAACTCCAGTACTTTGGCCACCTGATGTGAAGAGCTGACTCATCTGAAGAGACCCTGATGCTGGGAAAGATTGAAGGCAGGAGGAGAAGGGGACGACAGAGCATGAGATGGTTGGATGGCATCACCGACTCCATGGACATGAATTTGAGTAAGCTCTAGGAGTTGATAATGGACAGGGAGGCCTGGTTTGCTGCAGTCCATGGGGTCTTGAAGAGTTTGACATGACTGTGCAACTGAACTGAACTGAGCTTGTGATATGTTCTGGAGAAAGATTCGTAAACACTTGAATATGTATTCTGCAGGTTTTGGAAAGAATGTCCTATACATATCTGTTAAGTCCATTCAGTCTAATATGTCACTTAAGGACACTGTTTTCTTATTGATTCTCTGTCTGGTTGATCTATTTATTAATATAAGTTCAGCCTTAAAATCCCCTATTATTGTATTACCATGAATTTCTCCATTTATATTTTTAACACACACTTTACATAATATGTGCTCCTCAAATTAGGTGCACTTATGTTTAAAAATTTTACATATTTTTGGATTAACACCTTTATTATTATATAATGCTCTTTTTGTGCTTATTATAGACTGATTTTGTTTAAAAAATGTTTATCTTAAATTGGAGGATAATTGCTTTACAATATTGTGTCAGTTTCTGCCATACATCAACACAAATCACCCACTGGTATACATATGTCCCCTTCCTCTTGAACTTCCCTCCCACCGCCTACCCCAGCCCACGTTAAACACCAGGTTTGGGCCCCTTGAGCCATCCAGCAGATTCACAATGGCTATCTGTTTTGCATACGGTGATGTGTATGTGCAGATGCTACTCTCTCAATGTGCCCCACCCTCTTCCTCCCCGACTGTGTCCACAAGTCTGTCCTCTATGTCCTTGTCTCCTTTGCTGCCCTGCAAGTAAGTTCATCAGCATCATCCTTCTAGATTCCATAAAGTCTACCTTCCTATGTCAATATTGCTAACCTTGCTTTCTTGTCATTTCCGTTTGAAAGGAGTATCTTTCAGTCTACATGCCTGCGTTTTTTATCTCTGAGGTAAATCTTTTGTAGACAGTACATCAATTTTTAACCTAATCGCTATCTGACATTTTTATTGGAGCATTTAGTCCGTTGATATTTAGAGTGATTACTGATAAGTTTGTACTTAACATTTTGTTACTCTTTTCTGGTTGTTTGTGTAGTTCTTCTCTGTTCTTTTCTTATTTTAGTCTCTTCACTGTGATTTAACAATTTTCTGTAGTATTATGCTTGTATTCCTTTCTATTATATATGAAAGTGAAAGTTAAGCTGAAAGTCACTCAGTTGTGTCCTACTCTCTGTGACCCCATGGATTGCAGCACACCAGGCCTCCCTGTCCATCACCAACTCCCGGAGTCCACCCAAACCCATGTCCATTGAGTCGGTGATGCCATCCAACCATCTCATCCTCTGTCGTCCCCTTCTCCTACTGTCTTCAAACTTTCCCAGCATTAGGGTCTTTTCCAGTGAATCAGTTCTTCACATCAGGTGGCCAAAGCATTGCAGTTTCAGCTTCAACATCAGACATTTCATAATTTACCTGGTAAATAGTTCAAGCAATAGTAATAATAATGTTAGCTCAATTTGAGAAAGAAAAGACAAACATACTGAGAACTTCAGCAAAAACAAAAAGAAAGAAAGAAAGCTAGAAAATATAAAAATTAACCAGCCAGAGAGGAGGGATGCAAAAGATTAGGTGAAAGTATTACCTATCTAGATCGTGAAGGCATGTCCTTGGGAGGGAGCATCACTGTGCAATCTGTTCGTGTGTCTGACTGAGTCTTCTTTTGGGGTCTGTTCACATGTCGGGCTGAGCCCTCCTTTGGGGTCTGTTCATGTGTGGGGCTGAGTCTTCCTTTTGGGGAGCTCTGCTGACCGCTGCAGGTGTGAGGAGGGAGTCTTAGGCTCACTGTCAGTCCCTGCCCTGGCAGTGACTGGGGTCTGGGGTCCTGGAGCATGGGCCCTGAGGGGATTTGACTTCCCGCTGGTACAACAGCCGTTTCTGCCTTAGGGGAGGGTGTGGCCAGGGCCCCAGGCTTCGGGACTACAGTTCTAAGCTGGTTCCACTTTTCCTGTGGTGTGTGTGCCTTAGTTAGGAGCTGAGTAAAAGCCAAGTGGTAGAACGCAGAGCTGCGTCTGTTGCTTCCTAAGAGTGAAGAAGCACACCTTCTAGCAACGCCAGTATCTACCCGGCTGGAGGCAGGGTCAGGGCCCACGCCGGCTTAGCTCGCTCTGTGTTTGCGCATACCTGTTGGCAACGGTGGCTTCCGCCTTAGTGAAAAGCAGAGCCGGAACCGGAAGGGCTGAAGCAGGAAGCCAGCGCAGACCGAGGGGCATGCTGGGGTGGGTCCTGCAGAGCATCGGGCAGTTTTCAGTCGGCTGCCTCCTTGCTGGGACTCTACGCGAGCAAATCTGTGCATGCTCTCCCCAAGAGTGGCGGTGCAGTCTCTTCCAGCCCTCTGACAGACCCTACTGGTCTTCTAACCAACCAAGGGACTCACATTTTGGTATTGAACCCAGTGCTGAGGTGCTTAATCTGTGGCTCGAATCCCTCACTCTCCAGGGAGAATCATTGAGCCTGTGGATTTCCCTCCCCTTTGACCGGCCCTGCTAGTGGTTTGGGTCCTGACTGCGTTGCTTATTCCTTCTACCAGACCTCTTATGGATCTGTCTTTACCACCTTGTCTGTGTAAGAACTGTTCTGCTGGTCTGCGTATGGTTCTCAGCAATGCCTGTTCTATCTGAAGCTGTAATTTGATGGGTCTCTAAGGGGGAGTGAGTTCAGGATCCTCCTACTCTTCCGTGTTGATCCGTCTTCCCAACTCAGTTTATTTTTTGACTGTAACTTTAGCAAAAGTGAGAGACATAGCTTGAAGACATGGTGCGTGTGTGGGTGCTAAGTTGCTTCAGCTGAGTCTGGCTCTTTGACCCCATGGACTGTAGCCCACCAGGCTCCTCTGTCCGTGGGATTCTCCAGGCAAGAATACTGGAGGGAGTTGCTGCCCTTCTCCAAGGGCTCTTTCCATCCCAGGGATAGAACCCGGGTCCCTTACATCTCTTGCCTTGGCAGGTGGGTTCTTTACCACTAGCACCACGTGGTAGGAGTAGGGAAAGGCAATTGAACAGTGGGTGAATGATGTGTATCATTCAGATTGAATTGTGCCAAAACCAAAGCAAATGTATAGGATGATATTACATCAACTGTATTTTATATGTTACATAAAATAATTTTATGATAATCACTTTATTTATATAAAGTTTTGCCATATTTTTTATTTACAACCTAATAAAATAATTGGCTAAATCAACAGTAACACAATGAGGATACTCACTTGATTAACTACCAGTGAACAGTGCAATAGAGGAGTCACTTGTTATAATTGCTACCGTCTATGTACCTCAAAAGAATGAAAAAAATGAATGAAACAAACAGCATATTTGTAAAGCATATGAATTTATATGTAGGAGAAATCTCTTGAGAAGCATGAGATACATGTCTTTTTAAATTAAAGATTCATTCATTGTAGTGACATTTTCTCTTTTCCAATTCTATTTTAAGCATCTCAAAAATTATTCTGTCATGCAGTTTATTACCAACTGTACCTAATCCCCTGGCCTTACAAAAGCTGTTTTCCTTTTTTTCTCTCACCTTCTGTATTCCCTTGATAGGTTAGCTTTTACTAGCCTCCTTAAGTAGGGCGTTTGTTTCCCCCAGAGACTGGAAAGCAATATAAAGGAAATGGAGGATTGATATGAAAGAACACCTGTGCAGTAATGAGATAAAGCAAGTAGTCTGAATGAATAAAAACATGAAACACCTAGCCCATTTGCTTCCTTAAATTTGCAGAGAAAAGTAATATGTTAACTGGTTTGGTAAACAACAATCCTCATAAAGAATATAATTTTATTTTCCTTATTCTTTGAGACATTTTTCTAAAAAGGAATTTGGCAGTAGTGTACAATTAAGATTTTATAGGAAAGAAAATCTTTAACTAGTGACCTGTATTCTTTGGTTGTAATAACATGGGGAAGAAAGCCTAGTGGTGATATTAAATTATATTACCTGAATATTTTAACTGGAACACTTGGAGTAGGACCTAACATGTGATTTTCTAATTGCCTCTCAGTTACAGTCTCTTAGTGAGGAGTTTTTGTGAAATCAGTAAATAAAACTGTACAGTAATTGTAGTGGGACATATTCCTAGAAACAGATATCTACAAGGTTTTAGATTCAGTAGAACTTGTTTTAAGTGATTTATATGTGTAATTGACTTTAAGCCCTTTGGAATGAATCATAGCAGAGTAGATACTTCTTCTTTAGACTACTAGGTTAGAGTGCCTTTATGAAATTAATTATATTTTCATAGGTAAGTGACATGTGATTTGATGAATTATCACACCTGAAAAATCCACAAGGAGGGCATCTGTGTGCAGATCACTGCTTCTTTTAACCCAGTTGTCAGGTAAGTAGTCTCCTTTTATGCATTCCACTTGTTATAGAAACAAAAGATGGATGAGGTTTAATAGTTTAAATGCAGTTCTCTATGGAGAAAAAGAAAGGATCATATCTATCAGGCTTATTTTCAGTCAGGGGATCTGACATTTATTCAAATGCAAAAATGTGTCTATGTGGTATTATAGGGTCTGCCAACATAGCAATCTATCAAGTAATTTGTGTGTATCAAATAGGAAAGGGATTATCACTGCTTTTATGTGTGAATTATTTTTTAAACATAATTTGTCTATTTGGATGTTGCTATCTAGTGTAATCATCTGATGCAATTTATCTGAGAATATGCTCCCCAAATATTTAATAATACATGAACTGGATTTTGCTTACTCTGTGCTCAAAATATTAATTAATCTATGGACCATTAAACTTAGATAAGATGTAAGAACTTTCCTCAGCACCACAGTCTATGCAGACACAAATTACCAATAAGCTTTAGCATTCAATATGAACCATACTTTTTCTGTTGTAGTGTTAAAGAGCCTATAAAAAAGATTTTCAAACCCCAGTCTCCCATATTGCACATAGATTCTATACTGTCTGAGCCAACAGGGAAGCTCAAAAAAATTTCAAGTTATGGTAAATTAAACCATTCTAGACTTGCTAAACATCTTACTCCTGGATGAAAAAATAATTATTTTTATCACCCGTTCTTCCACAAGACATTATAAAAATAGCAGTTGTTTAGTCTCTGTCATGTCCAGATTTTTCAGTGCTATGGACTGAAGCATGGCAGGCTTCCCTGTCATTCACTATTTCCCAGAGATTACTCAAACTCATGTCCACTGAGTCGGTGATGCCATCCAACCATCTCATCCTCTGTCGCCCCCTTCTCCTCCTGCCCTCAATCTTTTCCAGCATCAGGGTCTTTTCCAATGAGTCAGCTTTTTGCATCACATGGTCCAAGTACTGAAGCTTCAGCATCAGTCCTTTCAATGAATATTCAGAGCTGACTTCCTGATATCCTTGCAGTCCAAGAAACTCTCAAGAGTCTTCTCCCGCACCACAATTTGAAAGCATCAAATCTTTAGTGCTCAGCCTTCTTTATGGTCCAGCTCTCAGATCTACATATGACTACTGGAATAAGCATAGCTTTGACTATATGGACTTTTGTCAGTGAAGTAATTGCTCTTTAACACACTGTCTACATTTGTCATAACTTTCCTTCCAAGGAGCAAGCATCTTTTAATTTTATGGCTGTAGTCATTGTCTGCAGTGACTTTGAAGCCAGGAAAATAAAATCCATCAGTTTCTCCCCTTCTATTTGCCATGTGAAGGTGGGACTGGATGCCATAATATTAGTTTTTTTTTTTTTTTAAATGTTGAGTTTCAAGCCAGCATTTTCACTCTTCTTTTTTCCACCTTCATCAAGAAATTATTTAGTTTCTCTTCACTTTTTGCCCTTAGAATGGTATCATCTGCATATCTGAGGTTATTGATATTTCTCCCAGCAATCTTGAGAATAGCTATTTTGGTTATTGATATTTCTCCCAGCAATCTTGAGAATAGCTATTTTTATTCTATTCAATTATGGATTACACGTGAAAGTTTCCTCATGTTTGAAATCTTAAAAAGTATATAATAAAAATATCAAATATCTGTAATTACACTAAAATCTGAATTTATTAAACCAGTTCCTGTTTATCAATTAAGTATAATTTTCCAGCACTTTGCCTTTATCCTTACCAGACATATGTAACCTAGACAGAGTACCCTTTTGTCCTGAGGGTACAAAAGCTGAATTAAACTTTTTTAGCTTATTTAAATCAGGTGTAAAAGCTAATCAGAACTGGGGTCATTAAAATATTCAAAGAGGTAGGATGCAAATGTAAAATTAATTTGACTTGATGAGAAAAATAATATATTAAATTATATCAGGCATCATGCATAACATAAGAGCAAAATGTTGCAAAATATACTGCATCAAGGAATTTGAAAATAAAAGTTCCATGGAATTGAAATAGCAGGCAACAACATAAAAGAAATGGTAACTACAAAAAAGACACAAATTAAATCTGTAATTAAGTGTGCTTATCTATGCTATTTCCTCACTTATATAAAGGCAGATTCCATTTGATTTTCACATTAAGAAAGACAAATGACCTTAAAACTGACCCCTTCATAAAAATGCAGCAAACTTGTTAGCCAATTTAATGATCTGTATGTGAAGTCAAAATGTTATAATATCCCATTAGATGTCACCTATTGATTTCTTGTACTCATAATGACAATAAATGAGTAGATAGAGGTTAAAAGACAAAAGTTATGATTTAAAGAAAATGAGCACTTCAGAAGCATAATCAGTATAAGACCCTGATTAATAAAAATGATATTGAGCTAGTCAATTAATGTTGACATTTATTTTCCATCATAAAATGAAAAGGATGAAAAGGTTGATCCTATTCATTGCATTCTACTAATCAGGCCTAAGGAAATCTCATACTTTCCTATTTCTAACATCTTTGCTTCTTATATTCCACTTCCAATTTAATGAGTTCAGTTATTAGATTCTATGCAAAGGCAGCAATGAAAATTCAGTTAGGTAACCTTTTCATATGTGCTGTTTTGAAATTTTGGACATATATTCAAAATCATTTTCTTTAAAAAGAAGGCTGTAAGTTTGTATGTTTTGCAAGCAAATGATGGAATTCTCTAATATCCTCAGTTTCCTCAAATAACACATTTAAGTTTCTAGTACTATCCTCTAGATAAAAAGTTGTCTCAATTTGTTGTACAGAAAAATAGAATCTAATTATAGGGTTAGAAAGTACTTCTAGAAATTAAAAAAGCTGAATATTCTTATTTTAGTAGATAATACATATGTTCTTGATCAAATCTCACTTAGAAAAGTAATAACAATAGAAGAACTGTCCAAATGTGTGAAATCTGGGAACACATATGTTGATATTAATTTTAGTGAGGAAACATACACCATTTCAGTGAATAAACCTTGATATAAGATGAGATATTTTATTTTAAACTAAAGTAGCTGATTAGCTGTGTGAACTTTGACTATTTGCATAACATTTCCAAACTCACTTTATAAAGTGAGGAAGCTAATGGTGTCTATATAATTAGAATATTTTAACATTAATTTAATGCATGCAATACACATATCAAGGTGCTTCAAGGATGAAAGGCCTTCATTGATTATCAACGGTTTAGTTACTACTTTTGATAATACTTTGCTTTGAAGAAGAAAGTTCATAGCTTTTGTGTTTGAGTAGGTAAAATTTACCATTTTCACAAATAACAAAATTATTTATGTAGTGAGTGCATCTATATTTGGTAAAATAAAATTAAGTGATGTTTGATTTAATTACAGGTCAATTTTAATGCATATAGATATCCAGTTCACTCAGCACAATTTTAAAAGGCCAGACAGCCTCCACTAGTGTTTTTTCAAATTATTTAAAAATTATTTGAGCATAAACACTTCCAAGATAGTGAGAATATATTCTTTAAAATTGCTGCAGCATAAAAATAAAAGCATAAGCAACAGTTTTTGACATTAACTTTTTAAGAAACCTACAAACTAAGTAAAATTGTCACAGATTAAGACTGATTTGTTAAGAAAAATGGCTTAATTGCTCTAAGAACAATTATAAATTTGTAAGATTAACATTTCCTCCTCTCCAGATCCATGGTAGCCTTGAAAATTAATACTTTTCAACATTCATAACTATGAGAACAGAACAACTTGACAGCTAAAGGAAAGGATAAATGGGTTTGAAATTCACACAAATTTGCATTTCCAGATTGTCATTATATGACTGATCTGACAGCTCCATGAAAAGCTTTGTTTTCAGAACCTGTGTTTATTTGATTTGATTTAGAGTTACCTCTGTGGAAAAAAAAGAAAAAAAACCCTCTATTTCCCTGTTACTTTTCAAAAACAATCAGAGACAACTGTTCAAAATCACAAATGTCTGAAGCAATGAGATCACCTGGGGCTAAGAAAAGGCTGGCCAAAAAGAAAAGGCTGGCCAACAATCATAAGTATAGGAGAATAAGATGTTTGTTGGAATATATTTATAATATTCCTTGAATTCATAAGAACATAAAAATATTCAGGCTTGTGCACATGCCCAGGATGGATTTGAGAAAAGCCTCATTACTCATCTTTGGCTGAGTTTAAGACTATGGACAAACAGAAAGTGATGCAGAAGTCAGAGTTGTAAAATGCCTGCTGGAACAATGACTATATGTCCCTGCACATACACAGCGCCCCTCTCCCACCATCCCCTCAAAAGACGGGAGGTTTATTGAGTCAAAAATTTTGAGAAAATTTCTGTTTAGTACTGACTGTGCTAACTGGGTAGAGACTGCAGAGATCACACCGAGAAATAACACACTTTATGGAAGTTTTCTAGTAAAGTCTCTAAACAAATAAATAGTAACAGTAGCAACAAACAAATGCAAACCATGAGCACAAGAAAAAGCTCATTTCCAGAGTCACCACGTATTATTTTTAATATTCTGTTTACCAACAAAAATTCAAGAGAAAATGAAAGAAATAAGAAAGCATGAACAATACACAGGCAAAAAAGCAATCGATAGAAACTGCTCTTCAGAAAGACCAGATGGTAAACTTGTTGAGATAAAGATTTAAATCAACTGTTATATACATGGTTAGAGAGCTAAAGGAAAGCATGTCCACAGTATGGAAGTAGGAGAATAATGTCTCACCAAATAGAAAATAGCAATAAAAAGATATAATAATAAAAAAAAATTAGCAAACTATTAGAATGAAAGGGAGCTAAGAAAAATTTGATAATATTAGCTAAGGATATCAATAAATTATTTTCAATAATGAATAAAACAACTGGCAGGAAACCAAAAAAGAAACTGAACTTGAACAACACAGTAAACCAACTATGCCCAATATGACAAAGAATGTTCCAACTACCACACAATTGCACTCATCTCACATGCAAGCAAAGTAGTATTCAAAATTCTCCGAGTGAGGCTTCAGTAGTATGTGAATCAAGAACTTCCAGATATTCAAGCTGAATTTAGAAAAGGAAGAGGAACCAGAGATCAAATTGCCAGCATCTGTTGGATCATCAACAAAGCAAAAGAGATCCAGAAAAACATCTACTTCTGCTTTATTGACTACAACAAAGCCTTCGACTGTGTGGATCACAACAAACTGTGGAAAATACTGAAAGGGATGGGCATACCAGACCACCTGACCTGCCTCTTGAGAAATATGTATACAGGTCAGGAAGCAACAGTTAGAAGTGGACATGGAATGACAGACTGGTTCCAAATAGGAAAAGGATTACGTCAAGGCTGTATATTGTCACCCTGCTTATTTAACTTATATGCAGAGTACATCGTGAGAAACGCTGGGCTGGAAGAAGCCCAAGCTGGAATCAAGATTGCCAGGAGAAGTATCAATAACCTGAGATATGCAGATGACACCACCCTTATGGCAGAAAGTGAAGAACTCAAGAACCTCGTGATGAAAGTGGAAGAGGAGAGTGAAAAAGCTGGTTTAAAACTCAACTTTCAAAAAACTGAAATCATGGAATCCAGGCCATCTAGTCAATGATTTTTCCAGTAGTCATGTATGGATGTGAGAGTTGGACCATAAAGAAAGCTGAACGCCAAAGAATTGATGCTTCCAATGAGTATTCAGGGTTCATTTACTTTGGATTGACTGGTTTGATTTCCTTGCAGTCCAAGGACTCTCAAGAGTCTTCTCCAACAGCACAGAGTTTTTGATGTTCAAAAGCATCAATTCTATGATGCTCAGCTTTCTTCATAGTCCAACTCTCACACCCATACAAGATCACTGGAAAAACCATGGCTTTGTGTATACAGACCTATGTCAATAATGTCTCTGGTTTTTAACATGTTGTCTAGGTTGGTCACAGATTTTCTTCCAAGGAGGATATTTTAATTTCATGGCTGCAGTCACCATTTGCAGTGATTTTGAGCCCAAGAAAATAAAGTCTGTCACTGTTTCCAGTGTTTTCCCATCTATTTGCCATGAAGTGATGGGACTGAATGCCATGATAGTCAATTTTTGAATGTGCAGTTTTAAGCCAGCTTTTCTTCACCTACAATATTATTAGCTAAAATAAATAATAAAAATAAATTTGAAAAGGTGGAATATCTGGGAATATCTCGGCATTAAGTGGTATGTCTCAAAACTATTTTTTTTCAAAACGAAATTAAAAGAAGTTAAATACTGAAAGTGTTGAGATACATGAAAATGAAAAGAAAACTTACGGAGTTCAGCTACAACTGTGCTTGTATGAAAGATTGTAGCTGAAAACATCTTAAAAAGGAAGAGATATTTTAAATCAGTAACTAAAAATTCACCTTATAAATCTTGAAAAAAAGCTAATTAAGTAAAAGGAAAGCAGAAATAACAAAGATAAGAATAGAAATAAACAAAATAAGTAATTTTAAAAATACAGAGACTGTCAAAAAAGTTCAAGTGGTTCCTTTGTAAAGATAAATAGAATTGACCAAAATTTAGTTTGACCACAAAAAAAGAGACAGAGAATACTCAAATTAATAAAATTCAGAAGGAAAGAAGAAACTTTGCTACTAGCTTATAGAAATAACAGGAATCATAAGAGAATATTATTAGCTATATTTGAAAACCAGGGTAAAATAGTTTTTTTGCATTGCATACCCTTGACTCATTTATTTTGTAGCTTGAAGTGTGTCCCCCTAAATCTCCCTCACCTGTTTCTCTCATCCCTGTGCACTCTTCTCCTAAGTAACCCACTGGTTTTTCTTTGTATGCTTGATTCTGTTTTGTTATGCTTATTCATTTGATTTTATTTAGATTTATTTGCTTTTATTTAGATTTCACATGCAAATGAAATGGTATTTGTCTTTCTCTGCCTGACTTACTTCACTTAACATAATTCACTGTGGGTCCATCCATGATGTTGCAAATGACAAGATTTCATTCAAATTTTTGCCTGAGTAGCACTCCATTGTAACACAACACATCTTTATTCCTTCATCTATTGGGCATTTCTAGTATCTTATTCATATTTTATCTTTTTATTACTTGTATGGTCTGTACATATTCCCTGTCTTTATTAATGATTTTGATAGTATCTTTTTTTCCTGATAACTCTGAATAGTGGTTTATCAAGTGTGTTATTCTTTCAAAAAGCATTTTTTTTTTAATTTCATTGATTGCCTCTATTGCTTTCTCTTTTCACTGTCATTGAAATTTGCTCTTATAACCATCATTTTATTGTTTTGGATTTAATTTGATCTTACTTTTCAGTTTATTCTGCTAAAAGCTTATATCATTGATTTGAGAACTCACTTCAATTTTAGTATATGCACAGAAGAATACAAGCTCGCTATGAATTTTAATGTACAGAATATGGTCATATGGAACTGGAAAAGAATATATATTCTGTTTTTGGATGGTGTGTTATATAATTTTCATATGTCTCACATTGGTGCATAGTGTTATCCAGGCCTTCTAATTTCAGTATTTCTATTTATCTTTTGGGCGTCCTTGCTGGCTCTGTGGTAAAGAATCCCCCTGCCAGTGAAGGAGATAAAGGTTCAATCTCAGGGTTAAAAGATCCTCTGGAGAAGGAAATGGCAACCCACTCCAGTATTCTTGCCTGGGAAATCCCCTGGACAGAGAAACCTGGCAGACTACAGTCCAGTTCAGCTCAATCACTCAGATGTGTCCAACTGCTTGCGACCCCATGGACTGTAGCACGCCAGGCCTCCCTGTCCATCACCAACTCCTGGAGCTTGCTCAAACGCATGGCCGTCTAATGAGCTACAGTCCATGGGGTCGCAAAAGAGTCAGAGATGACTTAGCAACTAACAACAACAATAGTCTCTCTTATTTCTATCAATCGCTTCTTGATAGATTGTAAAGCTATGTAGTTAGGGGGAAATGGCTTAAAAATTTTATATCTCATTGCTAAATTTGCCCTTATCAATCTGTAATATTCTTCTTTATCCTTGAAAACATTCCTTGTTTTGAAAAAAAAATTGTATAATACTAGTATGCTCAATATACCTTACTTATAACCAGTGTTTACATCTTCTTCCATGTTTGGGATTTTAATGATGAGCTTTATATATAAAGTACTTTATTATAGACAGCCTATAGTTGATATTTTTAATGCAATTTGCTAATTTTTCTCTTTTATTTGGTATGTTTAGGTTAAGTTACATTTAAATATTATAATCAACCAATTGCAATGAATGCATCTTGTAGTTTATTGATATAATATGATTTGAGTCTACCATTTCACTGTTTTAAACTTGTTTGTTCCTTTTGGTTTTTATTCTGGTTCCTCCTTCCTACCTACTTTAGGATTACATGGATATTTTTATCATTGAAATGTTTCTATTGGCATAAATCAGTAATGCTGTGTGTTTTTGGTGGTTGTTGAAAGCCTCACAATATAAATACCTAACCATTCATAGATTTCTTAGTTCATATTTTACCAATATAAATAAAATATCAATGCTTAAAATTATTGGGCTGTAATTGTCATATCTACTATATTTATACACATTGAGTCTTTATCCGTTTCAGTTTTGCTTACATAGTTGTTCTTATTTTAGACTTCAGAAAATCAGGCAGGTCAAGTGGTTATTAAGTTTCATTAAGTTTTATTACTGACTAATGCTGGGAGGGATTGGGGGCAGGAGGAGAAGGGGACGATAGAGGATGAGATGGCTGGATGGCATCACTGACTTGATGGACATGAGTTTGAATAAACTCCGGGAGTTGGTGATGGACAGGGAGGCCTGGCGTGCTGCGATTCATAGGGTCGCAAAGAGTTGGACACGACTGAGGGACTGAACTGAACTGAACTGAACTGAACTAATGTGGAACACAGGATATATTTCAGACAGTGAAATTATTTTGTATAATATTGAAACATGTCATTAAAATGTGTCAAAACCTATATAATGTGCAACATGGATAATAAACAAATGTGATTTTGTTATTACTAGCCAATAATAATGCATCAATATTCACTCATCAATTATAAAAGCAGTAGTCCACAAATGCAGGATGATAATAACAGAAGAGACCTTGGGAGGGGGAGGGTTGCGAGTGAGAAGGAGTATAAATAGAACTCTGTACTTCCCACTCAATTTTTTATACTTTTAACCGGCTAAAAATAGCCTGTGAATTAAAATAATAATACTAACAAGAATTCCTGCTATGGCCTGAAACTAAGAGTCGATGTTTTCCCATAGAGGCTAGGCACTCTATCAACTGTAGGTACATTTAAAGCCTGTCTTAGGGGGCTTCCTGGCGGCTCAGACAGTAAAGAATCTGTCTTCAATACAGGCGACCTGGGTTCAATCCCTGGGTCGGGAAGACCCCCTGGAGAAGGAAATGACAACCCACTCCAGTACTCTTGCCTGGAAAACCCACGGACAGAGGAGCCTGGTGGGCAGCAGTCCACGGGGTCGCCCAGAGCCAGACCCGACTGAGCGACTGTTTCTTGTATCAAAGCCGGTCTTCACCTGCCATGGGGCTAACACTCAGGTCAATGCCAGAGAGCAAAAAAGCAACAGTTGACAAGAAAATCGGCCTAGTACGATTTTCACTTAATTCAAGTTTCCCCTTTCTACAGGCAATCCATGAGCTTTAATTTTCAGAGTCATCAAATAGCTGACTTTTTAGGTCTTTTTTTTTTTTTTTTTTGAGAGTTGTTTCTGTCAGAAGTTGACTGTAATTATGTGAGCTTGATGAACCTCAAAAATCCACATTACTTTTATTTTATTTTTTATTTGTTATCATTGAAATATAGTTGATTTACACATAAAGACAAATACTATGTTTTCACTTATTTGTGGAACCTGAAAAATAAAGTGAATGAATATAACAAAACATAAGTACACTCACAGATATGAAGAGCATTGGTTTTTAAATGTATTTCTTAACCATTCACTCATTTATCTGTTATTTTCAAACAAAAGACATAATGAGTGGGCTAAATTCTGGCTAAAAAGGATTATAAGTGTCTTTATAAAAGCAAATCAAAAAAAAAAAACACATGGCTTGTTAGGAGAAACATATATTTCAATAATAAAATAATCATTTTCATGACAGGTGTGTTTATGGGATGTTAATGTTGTATAAAAGATGGTATTATTTATCATAGTTTATAGTTTTGATTTTTTTTATTCATAGGCTCAGATTTGAGTAATTACATTATTACACTGTATTTTTGTTTCATTTTGACCAATGCATCTTTGATACTAAGAAAGTTATCCTTTTTGACTTTTAGAACATTTTCTTTTGAAAAGAATGCTGCATAAGTAGGTCATTATTGATAGATATCTATTATAGTATAGATGACCCTGGGATATCGATTGACTTGTCTTATGAACACATGAATTAGTGAACCAGATGGCTTAATCTCTTTCATAATTTTATAATATTGTAAATGTCCATATGTTTACAATATATGCAGTTTAAACAATGTTCATTTCCAGTAAGTACAAAAAGATATAGAGTTAATGAACTAATTTAATTCCAAATATATTCAAGATAACAAAGAACTTCTCATGTTGTGTTCTATATAAAATTGATGTCTGGTTATTTTTTAAATGATTTTTAAGTAAGTAATTTACATAATACCACATGATATTATTGCAGACCAACATCTCCCATCAATTTTTTTTCCGGTACTCATTTGTTCCCTTATGCAAAATATTTGGGCACCTATTATGTTTCTGACACAGTTCTACATGCCGTAAGAATTAATACAATATATGATATATTAATCCTGTTTTCAAAGTGATTACAGGCAATTAAAAATGCAAGGGAATGTATTTATGAAAAGTGTTCAGATTCAATTACTGTGTAGAAGGATAAGTGGATCTTACAAAACAGGTAATTTACTAAAGGCATAAAAACACACGTTAGAATGTTATGTGTGCATGAGTGAGGGCAGAGAAGTCACATGGAGTTTAATAACTAAACAGATTTAGTGGTGGGAATCTATATAAACACATTTGGCTACAGTTAAGATACTGTGTCAGTAGGTATTTTGGGGAGCAGAGAGCAATAAGCCTTTTTTGCAGCTAAGCAGCTTGAAAGAAACCTACATAATAATGAGGACTTACTCTCTTGCGCCGAAGAATATGCATAAAGTGTCTCGAAAATGTAATGCTTATTTTAACAATAAAATGAGAGTTGGCTTAACATTCATTTATTTCAATGTGATTAACACTCTTCAAGGGAGAGAATATTACTGAATGTTCACTCTAAACCTGGAGAGGTAGAAACTATTATTTCATTTCCAGCAACAAATGAAGAATCTACAGCTCGAATAGGCAGCATCTCATGGAAGTTAAACCTATGATCTAGAGCCAGTCATGTACATTTGAAAATCAGCGCAGATATGTGTCTGTTCCGCAGGTTCTGCCGTCACCCTGGTGATTGGTACCCCTTCGGGAGAGGAGTAGCTGTTCCGTGAGTGAAGTCATGTGTTTATCCTTTCTTTATTTTTATTTTTATATATTTTTTTCATTTATTTTTATTAGTTGGAGGGTGGGATGTTTCGAGAGAACAGCATCAAAACATGTATATTATCTAGGGTGAAACAGATCACCAGCCAGGTTGGATGCATGAGACAAGTGCTCGGGCCTGGTGCACTGGAATATCCTTTCTTTTTTTCCCCCCAAGAGTGATGTGTTAGGGAGCATGCATTTGCTGTTCCCTTAAATTGATAATTGTTATTTACTTAGATGTTCAGTGGTGCTCTGTGCTCAAAACGAACAGATTTTTGATGAGAGATAGTCCTTCAACATTTTGTAGTCCTGTTTTCTCATTTATTACATATGAATACATAAATATATTTATGATCTTTATTGTTTTAGTAAGAATAGAACAATTTTTACTAATAAAACAATTAGTAAAATAATATGCATATGTGTACTGTGTTTTTCCTACCAAGGAATAAGCTTATTGAGGGTCAGGTAAATATGTAATTTTAATGGTATGCAATATATAATAATAACTTATTGTTTTGTTAGGCTGAAAAACAATTCTGGACCTTTTCAGTGTCCTCTGCCTAATACCACATTTTCATCTCGGAACTTCTCTTGGAATTGTTGAATCTTAGTGCAAATTGCACAACTATGAATCAAAGAGGAGAATCTTGTTGTTCAGTCACTAAGTTGTGTCGGACTCATTGTGACCCCATGGACTGCAGCATGCCAGGCTCCTCTGTCCTTCACTATCTCCCAGAGTTTGCTCAAACTCGTGTCCATCGAGTCAGCGATGCTACTGACCATCTCATCCTCCGTTGCCTCCGTCTCCTCCTGCCTTCAATCTTTCCCAGCATCAGGGTCTTTTCCAATGAGTCGCCTCTTTGCATCAGGTGGCCAAAGCATTGAAACTTCAGGTTAAACGTCAGTCCTTCCAATGAATATTCAGGGTTTATTTCTTTAAGGATGGACTGGGTGGATCTCCTTGCAGTCCAAGGGACTCTCAAGGCTCTTCTCCAGTACCACAATTTGAAAGCCTCAATTCTTCAGCACTCAACAGTAAAATGTATATAATCAGAAGCTATATGTGGGGCTGTTCTCAACTAAAATATTAATAAATAAGCCATTGATTTAAACATATTAACATTTTTTTCTTTGTAGTTCAGGTATACATACCACCTTTCAATACTTAGAGCTAATGATCATAGGTACTTATTTTTGTATGTATTTTTAAAATATAATGATGAGTACTTATAAGATGAAAATTCAAAATTATAAAATCTGGTTTTAGAATGTCATTAAAATATATTTGTATGAGTCTTGAAATTTCTTCTTAAATATTTATTAAAATTCAGTTTCTGCAGTATAACTTAAATGTGCTGAAAGGAATCGGCACATTTTTCACATGAAGATCTTATTAGACTGAAATTGTATTCCGTTCCATCGGTATATCATGGCCCATCAATAACTTAAAGCAATGTAGAACTTTTACATTTAATGTCTTCACTAGGTAATGAAATGGAATATAGAAATATTTCTATGGGTTTTGAATCTCTGTGTTTTTTTTTTTTTTTTAATTCAGCACAAAGTTGAGATGGTGCAGGCATATTACTGCAGCTGTATCACAGAACATAATAAATGAAGTCATATAAGGATAGACAAAAATGCCTCTTGATAGCTTCCTGTGTCAGCATGTTAAAAGGTTATTGATGGCAGAAACCTCAAAGAAGCTTAAGAACAGCTAAGGAGCCAAAAGAAACAACTTAAATGGAAAAAAATTCTGTCCCAGTTTATTTCCTACAAATTGGGTGTGCAACGGAGAATATGTCAAAATAAGGTTATACCAAGAAAGTAAATACCTCCTTCAAAATTAAAAAAGGCAATATCTATACAAGAACAAATATCATATGACGTGTACACTTCATAATAGGAAGGTTTCCCCCGTAGCTTAGTCGGTAAAGCATCTGCCTGCAATGCAAGAGATCTGGGTTCGATTCTCGGGTCTGGAAGATCCCTGGAGAAGGAAATGGCAACCCAGTCTAGTATTCTTGCCTCGAGAATCCCATGGACAAGGAGCCCGGCGGGCTACAGTTCATGAGGTTGCATGAGTCTGACACAACTTAGCAACTAAAAAGACAACCAAGCTCTGTAATAAATTAATATCCATGTCACAGCAGAGCACTAATGAGTCAATGATCAAATATTAGTTTATTAACTTGAGGGGTAGAGATTCCATTAAACAATTACAAATTAAAATATACAGACATTAGGCAATTAGAGTTTTTGAGGTGAAAAGGACATACCCAAAACAAACTGGGAATATTTTCTACCAAGTAACAGAGACAACTATGGGGTGGTAATTGTAAGATTTTTGAAGTAGTAAGACCAATGAATATATTCAAAATGTCATCCTCTTATACCATGTTAATACTGTAACTTTTGGTTTTATTCATTTCCTCACAATCATTAGAGAACAAATACTAGGTAAAAACCCCAACCTGGGCTATGTGTTATAAATGGATAATGAATTATGTTAATTTCTGAGAATATACAACAAAGTTGAACTCTATTTAAAAAACATTTTTTGAATTAACTTTAAAATACTAAAAAAGATCAAAGTTGTTAAGTCAGTCAGTCAGTTCAGTCGCTCAGTCGTGTCCGACTCTTTGTGACCCCATGAGTCGCAGCACGCCAGGCCTCCCTGTGCATCACCAACTCCCGGAGTTTACCCAAACCCATATCCATCGAGTCGGTGATGCCATCCAGCCATCTCACCCTCTGCCATCCCCTTCTCCTCCTGCCCTCAATCCCTCCCAGCATCAGGGTCTTTTCCAATGAGTCAACTCTTCTCATCAGGTGGCCAAAGGATTGGAGCTTCAGCTTCAGCATCAGTCCTTCCAAGGAACACCCAGGACTGATCTCCTTTAGGATGGACTGGTTGGATCTCCTTGCAGTCCAAGGGACTCTCAAGAGTCTTCCCCAACACCACAATTCAAAAGCATCAATTCTTCAGCGCTCAGCTTTCTTCACAGTCCAACTCTCACATCCATATATGACCACTGGAAAAACCATAGCCTTGACCAGATGGACCTTTGTTGGCAAAGTAATGCCTCTGCTTTTTAATATGCTGTCTAGGTTGGTCATAACTTTCCTTCCAAGGAGTAAGTGTCTTTTAATTTCATGGCTGCAATCACCATCTGCAGTGATTTTGGAGCCCAGAAAAATAAAGTCTGACACTGTTTCCACTGTTTCCCCATCTATTTGCCATGAAGTGATGGGACCAGATGCCATGATCTTGGTTTTCTGACTGTTGAGCTTTAAGCCAACTTTCTCACTCTCCTCTTTCACTTTCATCAAGAGGCACCAGTAAATGGAGAATATGTGTGCCTGTCTGAACCTTCAAAGCAGATGATCAAAAATGAGATTATGTTATCCATACAGGAGTATAACTAAGGAAATTTAGCAGTTACTCATCCTAAAGAACTTGGAGAGTCCTAAAGAAATGACTTTTCCTTGAGAGATTTGTACCTAAGTTTGAAATGTTGATTTCAATGTCTAGGATAAGGGATATCTACATGAAAAGTGCATTAAAAAGAAAACTTTCTGTAGGTGGAAAAGTTTGAAGTGGGAAATGCATTCCAAGTGGTGTTTATTTTCTTGAAAGAAGGGTTGAAGTGTAAGTTATCATGGTTTCCTTCAGCACATTCAAATCCAGAGAAGCAAAAATAGGGTTAAATGATGGTCGCTACGTAAAGAGGACACTAGTGTCAAATTATAACAGATGACAATATTAGGAGATGCACAGTTAAAGATTATCAGAATAACTGGCTGGAGAATACTATCCTGTAGCAACACTGGTGTTTGATGAAGAATCAGTCTTCAAAAATAGAGTTACTTTGCAATCAATATGACTGAGGAGTCTTGGACTGAATAAATCATTTTTAATTCTATAGCTTCAAAAATGTTGTTGTAGGTATACTAAAGTTCACAGCATTGATTGTGTTGTTTGGAGACTATGTATACTTTGTTATGTCTGATCTTTTGAAACAATGTGGTTTGTGATTTGATTTTGTTGTTTTGTTTTTTTTTCTTTTAGCATAAAAGGCAAGGGACTCTTGTCAGGTAATGTGGTTAAGAGGTGGAGTTAAATACAGAATTCTTTCAGAAACTAAGTAAATCACAACTGTAAGAACTTCCTTTATAATTTCTACATTGTCATAAGGGTCAAGATTTGGTTTTGATATTTGACCTCATCCCTCTCCTTCAGACCTTGCAAGTTGTTTCTTTTTGTATAGAGTTCTGGCAAAAGTAACCGTCCCAATCAGCAGAATTTACATAAGAAATAGACATCTCTCAGTCCAGAGATAGAATACAGATGCCACATGTGAAACCAAAGATTCCTAATAGGTTCCTGATAAAATATTTGAACCTTCTCAATCAACCCCACTGTTTTTAGAATAATCACAGTTGACCCGTAGCTGCACTTGGAAATGGCAAGAAAAGGATATGAGAGGCAGAAGTTCTGTATTTGGAGCTGGTGTTTTGGCAGGAAACAGACAGATTGGGACCTCGGAACCTTTGCTGCAGTGCTTGCGACTGGACAAGTGAATCCTCAGACAGCAAAATACAGAGAAACTACTACAGACAAACTCGACTTTGAAGGCCTGCCGCGGGCTCAGGAGCACTGCCTGCAGCAATCCTGGGAGCCGGGGCACGGTGGCGTAAGTCCTGTGAAAGGAAGCCAGTCCTCGAGGAGGGAACACAGCCCCACCACCAGCAGGAAATTGGATTTAAGATTTACTGAGCATGGCCTTGCCCCCCAGAGCAAAACCTTGTTTTTCCTACAGCCAGTCCCTCCCAGCAGGAGGCTTCCACAAGCCTCTTATCCTCATCGATCAGAGGGCAGACAGAACGAAAACCACAATTACAGAAAACTAACCAAACTGATCACGTGGATGACAACCGTGTCTAACTCAATGAAACTATGAGCCAGGCCCTGTAGGGCCACCCAAGATGGACGGGTCATGGTGGAGAGTTCTGACAAAACGTGCTCCACTGGAGAAGGGTGTGGCAATGTACTTCAGCATTCTTGCCTTTAGAACCCAATTAGTAGTATAAAAAGGCAAGAAGATAGGACACTGAAAGATGAACTCCCCAGGTCGGTGGGTGCCCAATATGCTACTGGAGATCAGTGGAGAAATAACTCCAGAAAGAATGAAGAGGCTGAGCCAAAGCAGAAACAACACCCAGTTGTGCATGTGACTGGTGGTGAAAGTAAAGTCAGTCCAATGCTGTAAAGAGCAATATTGCATAGGAACCTGGAATGTTAGGTCCATGAATCAAGGCAAATTGGAAGTGGTCAAACAGGAGATGGCAAGAGTGAACACTAAAATTTTAGGAATCAGTGAACTAAAATGAACTGGAATGGGCAAATTTCATTCAGATAACCATAACATCTACTACTGTGGGCAAGAATCCCTTAGAAAAAAGCATCAATTCTTCAGCACTCAGCTTTCTCTATGGTCTAACTCTCACATCCATACATGACTACTGGAAAAACCATAGCTTTCACTAGACAGACCTTTGTCAGCAAAGTAATGTCTCTGATTTTTAATAAGCTGTCTAGGTTGGTCATAGCTTTTCTTGCAAGGAGCATCTTTTAATTTCATGGCTGCAGTCACCATCTGCAGTGATTTTGGAGCCCCCAGAAATAGTCTCTCATTGTTTCCATTGTTTATCCATCTATTTGCTATTAAGTGATTTCATAGCATTATTTATAAAATGTGGGGCAAGAGAGTCTGAACATGCCATCTTAGCTAATTTCCCTTCTCTCCACACCACCCCATCCTCACCCTATCTAAGGAACCTCGGGGGAGTGAGCAAGGGCATTTGTGCTCTGTTTGTTTCTCTCTTGCTGCAGCATGAGTCTTGATAAAGCCTTGTGTAAATCTCTCATCTAGCCTTGTCAATTTCTATTGATTAAAGAGTCCAAGAACTCTAGTTGGTAGCAAATTTATAGCTTATTATTTCTGATGCAGATTTATTCTACCTGGTCATTTTATTTAAAACAAGCAAAACTAATCCTTTATCCTATTTAATATATGCCAATTTTATAACTTCTTCAGGTTTAGAAGTTTGCCTTTCAAAACGGTGCTCAGTCACGTGTCTGTGCAGGGGAAGGACTGTTTCTCTGGGTACTAACAGGTGAGGAGGGGCCATGACATTCACAGGCACACGTCTTCCCGTGCCAGGGAGCTCTCATTGCCATTCAGTGGACACAGGTCTTCTGCCAAAAGACATCAGGAAGATGTCACTCTTTTTAAGCACAAGAATTGTCCAATGAGTAAGGCGCTCCAAGGAAATAATCATTGTCTTTGTCTTTCTCTGTCTCACTTTTAAACAATCTTTTTTCTGAGTCAGTGCCCCATTCTCCTTTTTGCTTGTTCTTAAATTGCTTTTAAATTTGTACCCTTTTCTGAGCCACTATCTCTTTTCTCCTGTTAACCAATTTTACAGCCTTCCTTTCCCAAGGATAATCAACATTGTCAGACCTCTATTTATCTTTCCAGATTTTTTTTTCTTTCAATATGTATATTTATCTATCATCTATCTGTATATGTGTAATAAAAACAGGTACATAATATAAAAATATATTTGTATCCATTTATATGTCTGTATTATTTTTCAAATTGCATGTATCATTCCAAAACTTTCTTTTCATTTACAAATATGCCATGGAGATCATTTCTTGCTGTTCATATAGTACTTTTTAATCACGGTATAATATTCCATAACATGAAATCAATAATCCTTATATTGCTGATAAAGTTATTTGCAGTTACTTATAAATATTCACAAGCCTGTCATGAGCATTTTTGTAGATGGTTATTGTGTACCTAGGTATCTATTTCTGTAGAAAGAGGATTCATGATTGAACTGCTGAGTTAAAGGATGTAAGCAATGTAAATGGGTTGAATGTCCCAACCAAAAGACAAAGATTGGCTGAATGGATACAAAAACAAGACCCCTATATATGCTGTCTACAAGAGACCCACCTCAAAGCAAGAGACACATACAGACTAAAAGTGAAGGGCTGGAAAAAAATATTTCATGCAAACGGAGACCAAAAGAAAGCAGGAGTCGCAATACTCATATCAGATAAAATAGACTTTCAAATAAAGGATGTGAAAAGAGACAAAGAAGGACACTATATAATGATCAAAGGATCAATCCAAGAAGAAGCTATAACAATTATAAATATATATGCACCCAACATAGGAGCACCGCAATATGTACGGCAAACACTAACGAGTATGAAAGAGGAAATTAATAGTAACACAATAATAGTGGGAGACTTTAATACCCCCCTCACAACTATGGATAGATCAACTAAACAGAAAATTAACAAGGAAACACAAACCTTAAATGACACAATGGACCAGCTAGACCTAATTGATATCTATAGGACATTTCACCCCAAAACAATCAACTTCACCTTTTTCTCAAGTGCACACGGAACCTTCTCCAGAATAGATCACATCCTGGGCCATAAATCTAGTCTTGGAAAATTCAAAAAAATTGAAATCATTCCAGTCATCTTTTCTGACCACAGTGCAGTAAGATTAGATCTCAATTACAGGAAAAAAATTGTTAAAAATTCAAACATATGGAGGCTAAATAACACGCTTCTGAATAACCAAACAAATCATAGAAGAAATCAAAAAGAAATCAAAATATAGAAATGAATGAAAATAAAAACACAACAACCCAAAACCTATGGGACACTGTAAAAGCAGTGCTAAGGGGAAGGTTCATAGCATTACAGGCTTACATCAAGAAACAAGAAAAAAGTCAAACAAATAACCTAACTCTACACCTAAAGCAATTAGAGAAGGAAGAAATGAAGAACCCCAGGGTTAGCAGAAGGAAAGAAATCTTAAAAATCAGGGCAGAAATAAATGCAAAAGAAACTAAAGAGACCATAGCAAAAATCAACAAAGCTAAAAGCTGGTTTTTTGAAAAAATAAACAAAATTGACAAACCATTAGCAAGACTCATTAAGAAACAAAGAGAGAAGAACCAAATTAACAAAATTAGAAATGAAAATGGAGAGATCACAACAGACAACACTGAAATACAAAGGATCATAAGAGACTACTACCAGCAGCTCTATGCCAATAAAATGCGACAACTGGATGAAAATGGACAAATTCTTAGAAAAAGTATAAACTGTCCAAACTGAACCAGGAAGAAATAGAAGATCTTAACAAGACCTCAACAAGCAAGGAATCAGAAAACTGTCATCAAAAAAGCTTCCAGCAAACAAAAAACCCAGGACCAGATGGCTTTCACAGCTGAATTCTACCAAAAATAGAGAAGAGCTAACACCTTATCCTTACTCAAACTCTTCCAGAAAATTGCAGAATTGAAGGTAAGCTTCCAAAACTCATTCTATGAGGCCACCATCACCCTAATTCCAAAACCTGACAAAGATGCCACAAAAAAAGAAAACTACAGGCCAATATCACTGATGAACATAGATGCAAAAATCCTTAACAAAATTCTAGCAAACAGAATCCAACAACATATTAAAAAAATCATACACCATGACCAAGTGGGCTTTATCCCAGGAATGCAAGGATTCTTTAATATCCACAAATCAATCAATGTAATACGCCACATTAACAAATTGAAAGATAAAAACCATATGATTATCTCAATAGATGCAGAGAAAGCCTTTGACAAAATTCAACACTCATTTATGATTAAAACTCTCCAAAAAGCAGGAATAGGAGGAACATACCTCAACATAATAAAAGCTATATATGACAAACCCACAGCAAGCATCACCCTCAATGGTGAAAAATTGAAAGCATTTCCCCTGAAATCAGGAACAAGACAAGGGTGCCCACTCTCACCACTACTGTTCAACATAGTGTTGGAAGTTTTGGCCACAGCAATCAGAGCAGAAAAAGAAGTAAAAGGAATCCAGATAGGAAAAGAAGAAGTGAAACTCTCACTGTTTGCAGATGACATGATCCTCTACATAGAAAACCTTAAAGACTCTACCAGAAAATTACTAGAGCTAATCAATGAATATAGTAAAATTGCAGGATATAAAATTAAAACACAGAAATCCATTGCATTCCTATACACTGAGAAAACAGAAAGAGAAATAAAGGAAACAATACATTCACCATTGCAACAAAAAAGAATTAAAATACTTAGGAGTATATCTACCTAAAGAAACAAAAGACCTATACATAGAAAACTATAAAACTCTGATGAAAGAAATCAAAGAGGACACAAACAGATGGAGAAACATACCGTGTTCATGGATTGGAAGAATCAATATTGTCAAAATGGCTATTCTACCCAAAGCAATCTATAGATTCAATGCAATCCCTATCAAGCTACCAACAGTATTTTCACAGAACTAGACCAAAGAATTTCACAATTTGTATGGAAATACAAAAAACCTCGAATAGCCAAAGTAATCTTGAGAAAGAAGAATGGAACTGGAGGAATCAACCTGCCTGACTTCAGACTCTACTACAAAGCCACAGTCATCAAGACAGTATGGTACTGGCACAAAGACAGAAATATAGATCAATGGAACAGAATAGAAAGCCCAGAGATAAATCCACGAACCTATGGACACCTTATCTTTGACAAAGGAGGCAAGGATATACAATGGAAAAAAGACAACCTCTTTAACAAGTGGTGCTGGGAAAACTGGTCAACCACTTGTAAAAGAATGAAACTAGAACACTTTCTAACACCATACACAAAAATAAACTCAAAATGGATTAAAGATCTAAATGTAAGACCAGAAACTATAAAACTCCTAGAGGAGAACATAGGCAAAACACTCTCCGACATAAATCACAGCAAGATCCTCTATGACCCACCTCCCAGAATTTGGAAATAAAAGCAAAACTAAACAAATGGGACCTAATGAAACTTAAAAGCTTTTGCACTACAAAGGAAACTATAAGTAAGGTGAAAAGACAGCCTCAGATTGGGAGAAAATAATAGCAAATGAAGCAACAGACAAAGGATTAATCTCAAAAATATACAAGCAACTCCTGCAGCTCAATTCCAGAAAAATAAATGACCCAATCAAAAAATGGGCCAAAGAACTAAACAGACATTTCTCCAAAGAAGACATACAGATGGCTAACAAACACATGAAAAGATGCTCAACATCACTCATTATCAGAGAAATGCAAATCAAAACCACAATGAGGTACCATTACACGCCAGTCAGGATGGCTGCTATCCAAAAGTCTACAAGCAATAAATGCTGGAGAGGGTGTGGAGAAAAGGGAACCCTCTTACACTGTTGGTGGGAATGCAAACTAGTACAGCCACTATGGAGAACAGTGTGGAGATTCCTTAAAAAACTGGAAATAGAACTGCCATATGACCCAGCAATCCCACTTCTGGGCATACACACTGAGGAAACCAGATCTGAAAGAGACACGTGCACCCCAATGTTCATCGCAGCACTGTTTATAATAGCCAGGACATGGAAGCAACCTAGATGCCCATCAGCAGATGAATGGATAAGGAAGCTGTGGTACATATACACCATGGAATATTACTCAGCCGTTAAAAAGAATTCATTTGAATCAGTTCCTAATGAGATGGATGAAACTGGAGCCCATTATACAGAGTGAAGTAAGCAGAAAGATAAAGAACATTACAGCATACTAACACATATATATGGAATTTAGAAAGGTGATAACGATAACCCTATATGCAAAACAGAAAAAGAGAAACAGAAATACAGAACAGACTTTTGAACTCTGTGGGAGAATGTGAGGGTGGGATATTTCAAAAGAACAGCATGTATACTATTTATGGTGAAACAGATCACCAGCCCAGGTAGGATGCATGAGACAAGTGCTCGGGCCTGGTGCACTGGGAAGACCTAGAGGAATCGGGTGGAGAGGGAGGTGGGAGGGGGATCGGGATGGGGAATACGTGTAAATCTATGGCTGATTCATATCAATGTATGACAAAAAAAAAAAAATACAGAAAATGTGTATATATATAACCAAAAAAAAAAAAAAAAGGATGTAAGCAATAGTCACTGCCAAATTATATTTTAAAAGGCTACATAAAAATTTGCCTCTACCAGAGTGTATAAAATCACATGTCTTTTCACATTCTCACCAATCTTGAATGTGATTGATATACTTTTCTTTTAAATTTCTACCAGATTTATGGGTGGAAACATTTTTTTTTTTAATGTTTCAGGTGACCATGGAAGTTGAAAACACTTGTATCAGATTCTTAGGCATTTGTGATCCCTCTTTTTAATTTGCCTGCTCATAGTCTTTGCCCATTTTGTCTTACTAATTTAGACATTTTATTGAATTGCTGTAAATGAAAGTCATATGAAAGAAATCACACCCAAGTAATTGTGATTGGATCCACAGCAGGAATCATCTCAATGTGAAACAGTATCATATATGCAGATGATACCACTCTAATGGCAGAAAGTAAAGAGGAACTAAAGAGCCTTTTGATGATGTTGAAAGAGGAGAGTAAAAAAGCTGGCTTGAAAATCAATATTAAAAAAAGCAAATGAAAATCATGGTATCTGGTTCCAGCACTTCAGGCAAACAGAAGAGGAGAAAGTAGAAGCATGACAGATCTTGTTGGGCTCTAAAATCACTGTACATGGTGATTGCAGCCATGAAATTAAAAATCTATTGTTCCTTGGAAGGAAAGTTATGACAAACACAGACAGCATATTAAAAAGCAGAGACATCACTTTGCCGTCAAAGGTCCGTCTAGTCAAAGGTATGGTTTTTCCAGTAGTCATGTATGGGTGTGAGAGTTGGGCCATAAAGAAGGCTGAGCTCCCAAGAATTGAAGCTTTCAAACTGTGGTGCTGGACAAGACTCTTGAGAGTCCCTTGGACTGCAAGTAGATCAGGTCAGTCAATCCTAAGGGAAATCAACCATGAATATTGATTTCAAGGACTGATGCTGGAGCTAAAGCTCTTGTACTTTGCTCACCTGATGCAAAGAGTTGACTCATGGGAAAGACCCTGATCTCAGGAAAGACTGAAGACAAAGGAGAAGGGGGTGACGAGGATGAGATGATTGATAGCGTGCCCTCCTCAGTGGGCATGAGTTTGAGCAAACTCCAGGAGGCAGTGGACGACAGAGGAGCTTGATGCTTTGCAGTCCCTGGGGTCACAGATTCGGGCAAAATTAGTGACTGAACAACAGTGACAATGACAAGTGTTTAACCCCTAAATAAGAAGCCTTGTGCTATTGGGTAAGACACCAGTTGACATCCTTTCCTGCACTTATGACTATGGTTTGCTTGCAATATTCTGAGAATATTCGGGTAATCATCAGGGGCAAAGTTTAGTACTACTAGAAATTGAAACATATTTTTTTTTTCTCATTTTATTCAAATATTTACCCTGTTTGGAATTGATCTAACAAAAGTATTTCTATTTTTTAAGTAGAAGTACAAAGTAGAGAGGGGAAGAAAATAAAAGCCAAAATTATAAAAAATTGTGTAATAAAATATGAATATATTGCAGAATCCAGTTAGTAATTATTATAAACATTCAATCAAAATGAAATTATTTTATTCAGTAGAACTCTTTTTTAAGAGATAATAGTTAAATTATCATGTGAGAATATTTTTTAGTTATTTTTTTTGAGAACTTTAAGCTCTGACAATGAAGATTGAGAAATGGCTCTAATAGTTAATGATTTCTCACAAGAGCCAACAGAGTGTCTTTTATAAAATGATTGCATTTGTATCTATAAATCTTGAGCTAAATTATAACTATCATTTCTCTTAATCCTCATCCAAGAATAGAATTAAATTACCCTATGTTTTTTATTGTGAGTGCAAAATACACACTTATTTTCCTCCACATCTTGCAGAGGGGTAGAGGTCAATGGGAAAAGAAAAGAATGCAAAACAAAACATGTATTCAGAGATATTTGAATAAACTCACTTGTATCTGTGTCTATTTCTGCCACATTTGAATTGAAATTTCACAGTATAGAAATGTAAATCCCTAGTTAATTATGGAAATAAGTCATCATGTTCAGGTATGCTATATTTTCAGATTGTTTTGAAGATTGCGCTCACTGGCAAAGATAAAGAGTGAATAATAGAAGTATTGTCTGCTTACTGTCAAAATGTGTATTTTAGTAGAAGTAACCAGTTGAAAACAATCAATGCAATGCTGGGAGCAGCTGCAGTGTGCCTTTATGGAACACGATAAATTCAAATTAATTAATCCAAAATGAATTACAAATTATTTTTGTAAACTACACATTGATCCTTAAGGGTTATTTAAACAGTTGAACTTGATGTTGTTTGCCCCATCTGCCACAACAGATGCTTTATTCCAATATGAATATTAAATGAATTTTGAAGGCAATTTCCATAATTATAAGAAACATTTACAAAATGGAGAAAAGACAACAGTTTCTCTGATGACTGGGAATACTTTTCTGTAAATTTTATCATGAAAGGTATTAAAAATAAAAGCATAACACAAACCTAAGTTTAACTTTAGAACATAAGGACTTTAAGAACCCCTCACAAAGACAATTTTCAGTGTCAGCTTTTCCCGATAGTTTATTTAAGAACTTTAAAGATTAGCTGTTTTTAAAAGATTTGGTTGAATTTACTATCCTCTTTCTAAATGACACATTTCGATTTTATTTGCCATGAGTTACTTTTAGACTCATGTCTTTCTTTTGATTTTGGACTATTGGAGACAATCGTATTTGCCATGTATAGTAACCTTCTATTTTCAATGAGAGAAATTTTTAAAATCTCATATTATCATACGTGGTTCCAGGCATTTAAGAGAGATTTAAGACACTGCGTGAACAAGGTCTCTAGAATAAAGAATATAAAATGAATGCATTGAAGAAATACACATAAACAATGATTTGCTTGTAAGAATAGATTACTAAGAACCAAGAAGCAAATATGAAACAGGTAAAAGCAACAATATATACAATGATATTCATTGCAAAATTGTTTGTGATTTGACAATGAGCTGTTTTGCACCACTGAGAGAAATAGTAGACATAACATGGTAGATCAGCGCTAGGAAGTATTATACAACAGTTAGAAGCAACAGAATATATGCAAGGTAGCAACAGAGATACATCTTTAAAATACAGTATCTAGTGATCAGTGTAGAAAACAGAAAGTCAGTTTTAATTGATATATTTTTATCTTCATTGCAGTGATATATTGTTGCTTCTAGGCATTCTTGATATTTTTGGAAGCCTGACAATTTTAATCTTATATAGATTTTATGGGATACAGTCAAGACACTTGATCACATTGCTTGTTGCTTTTAAAATTTCTCAGCACCAAAGGCACACATAGCCTAGAGTTAATTATTTCCAGGTGGAAGTATGGTAAATAATCTGCCTGCTAATGTGGGAGATACAAGAGACTCAGGTTTAAAACCTGGGTCAGAAGATCCTCTGGAGTAGAAAATGGCAACCAGCTCCAGTATTCTTGCCTGGAAAATTCCACAGGCAGAAGAGCCTGGCAGGCTACAGTCGATGGGATCACAAAGAGCTGGACCCATGACTGAGCACATCAAACACTATGAGGTTTTAGTCTTCCTTAAAAATGTATTATGTTTAATTGGAGGAAAATTGCTTTACAATATTGTGCTGGTTTCTGCCATATATCTACACGAAGCAGCCGTAGGAATACATATGCCCCCTCGCTCTTGAACCTCCCTTCCACGTCCCACTGCGCACCACCCCTTTCAGTTGTCACAAAGCACTAGGTTTGAGCTCCCTACATCGTACAAGTTCCCACTAGCCATCTAATTTTACATATGTATATGTTGCCAGGAAGATCCGCTGGAGGAGGGCAGGACAGCCCACTCCAGTGTTCTTGCCTGGAGAACCCCATGGACAGAGGAGCCCGGTGGGCTGCAGTCCGTGGGGTCGCAGAGAGGCAGACAGACTGAAGCGGCTCAGCACGCGCACAATGCACCCCTGCCTCAGTGCTGCTCTCAGCGCCCCCCGCCCCCCCTTCCCGTCCTGTGAGCACAAGTGTCTGTGTTTGCAGCTCCGTAGGCGCCCCACAGGTGGTGTTAAGCTTTATCAGTACCATCTTTCTAGACGTCAAACATATGCATTCATTTAGATAGTTGCTTTTCTGACATACTTCACTATGTATACTCAGCTCTAGGCCCATCCACCTTACTAGAACTGCGTCAAACCATTCCTTTTCATGGCTGAGTATTATTCCACCATGCATATGTACTAACAGCACAGCTCCTTTATCCATTCATCTGTCAACGAGGGGTTTCCATGTCCTAGCTATTGTAAATAGAACACTGTGGTACACATATCTTTGTCACTTATAGTTTCCTCAGGGAACATGCCCAGTAGTGGGATGATTGGGTCATATGGTTGATTTATTCCTAGTTTTTTTTAGGGAATCTCCATACTTTTATCCATAATGGCTGTTTCAATTTACATTCCCATCAACAGTGCAAGGGGGTCCCCCTTTGTCCACACTCTTTCCAACACTTGTTGTTTGTGGATGTTCTTGATAATGGCTCTTCCGTGTGGTGTGCGGTGATACCTCATTATAGTTTTCATTTGCAGCTCTCAATAATGAGCAATTGATGCTTTTGAACTGTAGTGTTGGAGAAGACTCTTGAGAGTCCCTTGGACAGCAAAGGAGACCAAACCAGTCCATCCTGAAGGAAATCAGTCCTGAATATTCATTGGAAGGATTGATGCTGAAGCTGAAACTCTTAATACTTTGGCCACCTGATGTGAAGAGCTGACTCTTTGGAAAAGACCCTGATGCTGGGAAGGATTGAGGGCAGGAGGAGAAGGGGGCGAGGAGGAGATGAGGATGAGAGATTGGATGGTGTCACCAAATCAATGGACATGAGTTTGAGTAAGCTCTGGGAGTTGGTGATGGACAGGAAATCTTGGGGTGTTGCAGTCCATGGGATCACAAAGAGTCAGACACGACTGAGCGACTGACTGAACTGAATAATGAGCAATGCTGAGCACCTTTTCATATGTTTTTTAGCCATTTGTATGTATTCTTTGGGGAAATGTCTGTTTAGGTCTCTGCCCACGTTTTGTTTGGGTTATTTGTTTTTCTGGTACTGACCTGGACAAGCTGCTTATATATTTTGGAGATTAATCCTTTGGCAGTGGTTTTGGTTGCTATTATTTTCTTCCATTCTGAGGATTGTCTTTTCACTGTGTTCATAGTTTCTTTTGCTGTGCAAAAGTTTTTTAAGTTTAAGTAGGTCCCATTTGTTTTATAATTTCTAACTTATATTTAGTTCATTGGGCTTCCCTGGTAGCTCAGACGGTAAAACATCCAGCTGCAATGTAAGAAACCTGGATTTGATGCTGGGTCAGTAAGATCCCTGGAGAAGGGAATGGCTACCCACTCCAGTATTCTTGCCTTGAAGATTTCATGGACAGAGAAGCCCGGCAGACTGTGGTCCATGGGGTCTCAAAAAGTAGGACACGCTGAGTAGCTGAGCGCAGGACAGCACATATGCTCTGAAGGACCAAATACAAACCACGTTGTACGCTGTCATGAAGAAGAATGACGGCCAAACACCGGTGTGCAGCATGCGCGGCGCTCAGGTCCAGCAGTTTGACGACCTGTTCTTTTACTATCCCTTCGTCACCTAGAGCTCTTGTGAAACTCGTAACTTATGAAAGGATTAAGCAGAGGTAGTCACAGTTGTTCAGTAATTTAAACTTTCCAAATGAAACAAATCAAAGAAGACACTGCTACTCTGCTGAGTCTTGTTACATCTGTTTCATGATTACAACTTCGAAGATGGCCTCTTTTAGGGAATGTGCCACTTGATACTCACTATATCTGACTTTAAAGTTAGCCTTTGCGTGAATAAGACCCAATCAAAACATCACACCACTCTTTGAAACACACACACACACACACACACACACATATATATATACACTTTTAAATTTATAGAAAAATAGACTAAAATAGCATGGCAAATTGTAGATATTAATCACTTTTAAATGTATAAACAAGAGCAAGATAACAGAAATAGATTTTATTGTGATGTATGTGGATATCTAATCCACGCTGGAGAAAAATTTAAGTATAAAACTATTTTCCTTAAAGATTCCTATGCCATATAAAAACGCAGAGTCATTCTGATACTCTCTCCACTAAATGTTTTTAGCTGAATGTTTACGATGTACAAACAATTCCCTTTGAGACCTTGACTTGAATGGGCAAACATAAAATGTACTGAAAATAGCTCAGTATGACTCAGTTCTTCTTTGGAAAAGACATTCAATTGACTTCTTGGCTATTATCAAGATGAATACTTCAGCTTTGAGCATCTCTTCCAAGTTTAGATTTTAGTAAATGTAAGGCCGTTCATTTTTTGAACATTTAACTGAAGCAAGTTAAAGGCTGTGCTATTCAGATTAACGATATGTATTACCTGTAAACTGAAATGTCATGCAGCAATTAAAGTGAAAAGAAACATTTTATGTGTTGGCAATCTATTTCTATTACTGCGTTAGCTATCTGACTTTTCTACGGAACTGCAAAGAGCAAGATAGAGCATATTTACGTGCAAAGAATATCGATGTTGTATTATAAATGTTGCAAAATACATTTGAAGGTATATCCCAGTCCATAAAAGTGTTATCTATCAATGACTTTTATAATACATGTTTTAAAAATTTTTAATAGACTTTAATTCCATGGCATTTCCTGGCAAATAGTGAAATGAATGGTGACTATTTAAGTGAGACTTCACCTACTCAGCATCCAAAAGAGATTTCTAAGATCAATATTTTAAAAGTACTAAAAATATGCTATAAGAATTGTTAAACGGAAGAACTTAGCAGAGATATGGGTTTTAAAGACTAACCTGTGGGACATTTAGTGCTGCTTCCCTATGTCATCTCCTTTAATCCTTACAGTTTGGGTAGGAAACAGAGGAAACAGTGGCTGACTTTATTTTTCTGGGCTCCAAAATCACTGCAGATGGTGGTTGCAGCCATGAAATTAAAAGACGCTTACTCCTTGGAAGAAAAGCTATGACCAACCTAGACAGCATATTAAAAAGCAGAGACATTACTTTGCCAACAAAGGTCCGTCTAGTCAAGGCTATGGTTTTTCCAGTGGTCATGTCTGGATGTGAGAGTTGGACTATAAAGAAAGCTGAGCACCGAAGAATTGATGCTTTTGAACTGTGGTGTTGGAGAAGACTCTTGAGAGGCCCTTGGACTGCAAGGAGATCCAACCAGTCCATCCTAAAGGAGATCAGTCCTGGGTGCTCATTGGAAGGACTGATGCTGAAGCTGAAACTCTTAATACTTTGGCCACCTGATGTGAAGAGTTGACTCATTGGAAAAGACCCTGATGCTGGGAGGGATTGGGGGCAGGAGGAGAAGGGGACGACAGAGGATGAGATGGCTGGATGGCATCACTGACTCAATGGGCACGGGTTTGAGTAAACTCCAGGAGTTGGTGATGGACAGGGAGGCCTGGTGTGCTGCGATTCATGGGGTCGCAAAGAGTCGGACACGACTGAGCGACTGAACTAGGTGTTCTAGCCCCAACATTACTTCTGAGGAACACGAGGATCTTACGTCTTCAGTCATCTTCCCAGAGTCATACAAACCCCCAAGATGTTGACAGGATTCAGTACCCCATGTTACTTCATTGGACAATGTCAACTCTATTACATGGAGCCTTACATAGTATTGAAAAGAAATATTTAATTTAAAAATGTATTGAAGTATAGTTGACTTAGCAAGTTGTGTTAATGTCTACTATACAGCAAAATGCACATTCTTTTTCATCTTCTTGTCCATTATGGTTTATCAGAGGACATTGAATACAGTTCCCTATGCTGCACGTAGGATCTTGCTGTTTATCATTCCTGTATATAGTAGTTTGCACCTGCTATTCCCAAGATCCAAATCCTTTTCTCCACCCTGCCCCACCTCCTTGGCAACCACATAGGCATTCTCTATGTTTGTGAGTATCTTTCTGTTTCATAGATACATTCATCTATTTCATATCTTGGATTCTGCATATAAATGACATCATACGGTATTTTTCTTTTTCTTTCTGTATGTTTATTATGTTTAATTAATATTGCACTTCTCTCATTACACCTTAAATAATTTTTGTCATCAATAAAATGTTTGGAAATGGGACTGAATGAGAATCTTCTGGTCAATTCTTCAAAAGAAAGTTGTCCTATTCATAGGTATTTCAGTTTATATTAGTGGAGCTTACAGAGACTAGGAATTCTGCAGGGATCTATTTCAGACATCACTCTGTGAACTGTAAACATACTCCAAGTGCTTCCTCTGACAAAGACAAACCTGCACACTTCTATTCTTCGAGTAGCCAGATTAAGATGGAAAACTACTTCCTGGCAAGATCAGTTCAGTTCAGTCATTCAGTCGTGTCCGACTCTTTGCGACCCCATGAACCGCAGCACGCCAAGCCTCCCTGTCCATCACCAACTCCCAGAGTTTACTCAAACTCATGCCCATCGAGTCGGTGATGCCATCCAGCCATCTCATCCTCTGTCGTCCCCTTCTCCTCCTGCCCCCAATCCCTCCCAGCATCAGGGTCTTTTCCAATGAGTCAACTCTTCACATCAGGTGGCCAAAGGATTGGAGTTTCAGCTTCAGCATCAGTCCTTCCAATGAACACCCAGGACTGATTTCCTCTAGGATGGACTGGTTGGATCTCCTTGCAGTCCAAGGGCCTCTCAAGAGTCTTCTCCAACACCACAGTTCAAAAGCATCAATTCTTCGGTGCTCAGCTTTCTTTATAGTCCAACTCTCACATCCAGACATGACCACTGGAAAAACCATAGCCTTGACTAGACGGACCTTTGTTGGCAAAGTAATGTCTCTGCTTTTTAATATGCTGTCTAGGTTGGTCATAGCTTTTCTTCCAAGGAGTAAGCGTCTTTTAATTTCATGGCTGCAACCACCATCTGCAGTAATTTTGGAGCCCAGAAAAATAAAGTCAGCCACTGTTTCCACTGTTTCCCATCCAAACTGTAAGGATTAAAGGAGATGACATAGGGAAGCAGCACTAAATGTCCCACAGGTTAGTCTTTAAAAAAAATACTATAATCTCCAGGTCCAGCCATATTTTATGGATGAGTAGTATTCCATTACATATTTGTACCAAGTTTAGTTTTTATGGCAATCAGTGGCCAGATTTCTTTCATATATTACCAGATCCCTTTTTCCTTTAACTTTCTCTGGAAATATGTTTTATGAACACTGTTTCTTTGTTCAGAACTTCATTTTGATTGTTTGGTCCACCTAGAAAATTCCACAGGATTTTTTTCTTTTTTTAATAGTTTAGTTTTTTTTTTTTTTTTAAAAAGCCAAGAGTTCACAGCAAATTTGAGGGGACAGTAAAGCAACTTTCCACTGAATCCTTGTCCCTACACATGCATATCATCCCCCATTTCTAATATGTCCACTAGAGTGCTTCATTTTTTACAGCTGACATTTTCATTTTGTTAAAGATATTTTTAACTATTCTGAAGATTTCTTCTCTGATCCACAGTGCTTACTCTCTATGTATTTTCTATTTTCCTGTTATCTCTATGTTATGGATTTCTAGGTTAATTCCATTGTGGCCTGAGAGCAAATGCTGTATGATTTCTACTTTTTTAAGCTTGTTAAAGTGTGCTTTATGGCCCAGAATATGGTGCCTTTAAGTTAATTTCCCATATGAGCTTGAGAAGAATGTGTATTCTGCTGTTGTCTGAAGAAGTAGTCTACAGCTATCTTTATATCCATTGGTGGTGGTGTTGAGTTTAACTATGTCTTTGCTAATTTTCTGTTTGCTGGATCTGCCCATTTCTGAGAAGAAGGATGTTGATGTCTCCAACTATGATAATGGATTCATCTATTTCTCCTTGCAGTTCTGATGGCTTTTTGCCTCACATAGCTTACTGCTCTATTTCAGGCACTTACATGTTAGGATTGTTGTGTTTTCCTGAAGAATTGAGCCCTTTATCATTATGCACTGCCCTTCTGTATGTTTGACAATTTGTCTTCCTTTAAAATCTGTTTTATCTGAAATTAATAAAGCTCTTCTTGCCTTTTATTGATTAGTGTTAATATGGCATAGTTTTCTCTAAACATTTACTTTTAATTCATATGTGTCTTATATTTTAAGTGAGTTTCTTGGTTTGGGGTTCACTTAAACAACTTTTGTCATTTATTTCTTTAGGCCATTAACAAGCACAATGGTTACTAATAGAGTTGGATTAGTATCTACCGTATTTGTTACTGTTTTCTGGTTATTGCTCTAATTTTTTGTCCCTATTTTTGACTTTCCACATTTATTTTTCTGCCTTTTGTTTTTGTATTTTAGCATTTTATATGATTCCACTTATCTCTGTGTATTACTTATGCTGTTTTTAACTTTTTTTTTCCTTTTTTTATGACTGCCCTGGAATTTGTAGTATTTATAGTTAATCCATATCTACTTTCAAATACCACTGTGTCACTTCATGGGTAGTGTGAATATCTTATAATAAAATAGTACTAATTCCTCCCACTTGCCTCTTGTGGTCAATAGTGTCATTCATCCCTGATATATATTCATATCAGAGCATACGAACATAGATGCAAAAGACACATACACCACCAAGTATATCTATTTTTTATTATTTTGATATTGATATTAGTTTTTGAGGTGGAAATTTTTCTACTTATTTTTTCAAAGATTTCTGTTTTCTTAACTCATGTTTAGAATAGGAGCTATTGGTAGTAAAGTTTATTAAGGCAATATATATGGAAAATTTATTTTAGAATAATTACAACAATTAAATTCCCATTGCCTTGTATAATTACTCATATAACAATAGACAAGCAGACATTAAATAAATTTTTCAATCTTATAAACAGACATTTGATCTCATCATTTTTTAAAGAATTAAGGAATGTTTACACAAGTTTTCTAGCAAAGGTTTTATTGTAAATTACTTGCTCATGTGACTTTTTCTTCTTTTGTTAATAGTTCTTAAGAACTATTAGTTCCCAAGTTAATCAAGTTAATCATCTACTTCAGATGATGAAACATTGTTATCAGTCCAGTTGATGTCTTTGTTGTTTAAAATTTTATTTTTCATTCATTCTAAAGTCATTCTCCATTCTTTTTTTCTAATCTTTTGCTGACATCCTTAGAAGTTATAAAATGTTTTTATACATGTATATTTAATTTGCTTAACATAAATGACACTGTGCTATACATCTAATTTCTGTTTCTGTATTTTACTTATTCTGTAATATAAACTCTTTTAAAAATAGATTTATCATTTATTCTCTTGGATTTTTGTATTTTTTCGAATTTCTTTTTGTTACTATTTTAAAGATGTAAAGCACTCTGGAGTGATGTTAAAAATGATTTAGACTTAGAAATAATTTTCTGAATTTGGTTGTTATTTTCTTGCAATATGTAGATACTATAGTAACTGATGACTCAGAAAATTAAGGTTTAACTGTTACAAACTGAATGCTTCTGTTTCCTCCAATGTTCCTGCAAATTCACATGCTAAAAGTTTTCTCCAAATCCCTATACTAAAACCCTAACTTCTAGTGTGGCTGTATTTGGAAGCGGGAGCTGTAAGGAAGCAATTAAGGTTAAGTTATTTCATAAAATTAAGGCCTTGATTCTATAGGATTGTGTCCTTATAAGATTATGTCCACATCAGAGAATGGGCTCGTATTCTCTTGCACAAATAAAAGGTTCGCATGAGCACATATCAAGATGGCAGATGCTTAGACACCAAGAGAAGAGGCCTCAGAATAAAACCTACCATTCAGGCCCCTTGGTCTGGACTCTACAGCCTCTGGAGTTGAGAGAAATAAATTTCTGTTCTTTAAGTTGCCTAGTTTGTGTTATTTGCTATGGCAGTCCAAGCAGGTCAATGCAACACCTTTGTTGCTATTGTTGCTTCCTTGCTTAACTATGTGTCGTGAATCATGCACTTTTCCATCTAGACCTAGCCATATGCTAAACACTTTGGTGGCCATATCAAAATCTTTTGAGAAGTGTTTTCAAAATTTCTCATTTTCCCTCAGGATTCAGACAAGTGAGGTTCTTTTACTGATGAAATGAATCCTGCCTCATTCATATTAACGCTGTAAAAAAGTTGAGATAGTCTTCCCTCACCCAAAACAGCTAGAAATTCAACAACATTTTCTCAGAGTGTTAACTGTCCCTTTAATTTAGCCTTTTAAGATCCATGAGCTGAGGCTCACTTGCAACAGATACATCTGAGATGCTGTGAAAAATTTAACATTACTGACCTACACTACCATCAGAATCAGTAGTGCCTTGATAGGGAGAGTAGAATATGAGTTAATGACAAATTCATCAGGGCATTATTTCACATCTTAGGCATGTTAAAGCTTAATTCTCATATAGATAAAGCACTGGGAAATATGTAAATATGTATAAAACTCTACAGAAACTGAGTTTTTATTCCTCTAAACAGTTCATTTTTATAACATTGTGTACCCTTGATCTTTATGTACCTCTGGGCTAGTTTCTCATAATCTGAAAGAAAATATTTTCTCTATTTCAGAGGTGATAATCAGAACTGCTTGAGAAGGAACAATAAATGTTTTGGAAGAATCAACTTTTTATGATTAGTAATATAATTCCCTGAGGGCATCTTTTATTATTTTTGTTTATAATATAATTTTCTGAAAGGTAATAAAAAAGACAAATCTTTAACAAGGCAGTATAGACTACAAAGAAAGCATTGAGTATTTTATATATAAAGAAAAACAATACAGTGAGGGGGTGGGCACACACACAAGCAATGTAGATTTATAAATCAAATGACTGAATGCATTTATCTACAGCACAAAACTTTCCTAAACCAAACTCGGAGTATTTTTATATTAGTTAATTTACTAAATAACTACTATATTACTAAATTTTAACTTATCTTACTTTTGTTTACAACACTAGTTTTCAGAATAGGACAAGATTGTGTTTCTAACCACACAATACAAGAAGGGTGTAGGTTGTCTATACTGTCTTTTAGATGAATCAATTCACTCTACTTTTACCAGTATAGCCTGCAAGAGCTGCTAATCTGCTTCACATTATAAATGCACTTCTCTTATGAATAATGGAGATGTCTTCCATGTTTCTGCAATAGGTTCATTGACAGTCAAAGTAGAGTAGGCTGCACTTTTAAGGTATTTTTGGCTCTTTGTAAATACTGTGAGGTTGAGAGGAGTTGTATTCTCAGCCTGAAAGGAGGTTCAGATGGAATTGTGTGATGGAATAGCCATTTCATTCCATATTTCTATTATGAAGTTATTTGTGTCCTAAGGTACTTTGGGTGAACCCTGCATCCTCAAAACGTCCATGTGAAGTCAGCACTCATCAGTGATTTTCACCAGAGCTTTCAAGTGATCATCATCAGAGTGAGTTCTAGTTATCAAAACTCACCAGTTCTTTGTTGATGTGTCTTTTAACCATTAACTTATGTGTGAGATAATAGTTCTCTAAAATTTGAAATGAAAATGTGTTTTATAAGAAACATAGATCACTTGCAAAAATAATTATTTTTGTGTTTGTTAGAATTAGACCTAATTGCAGCCAAATGCACAGTGACAGTGGTTTATATAAAGCGGAGTTTTTAATTTTCTCATGTAACAAAAATTTTGGAAGTAGGCAATCCTGGGTTATTATGGCGGTTCCATTATGCCATTAGACAGACACAGGTGTTTTTTGTTTCTTTTCCTCTACATCATTATTTGAATTTTACGAAGAAAGAATAGGAAGGGCTAGAGGCAATTGGTAAGCATCTGCCCCAGTGATATATTCAGATGCTACATGTAGGTACATTTGGAAAGGGCATGTGGTGGGGATGTCCCTGATTTGTAGCATTTGCTGATTTGCTAGTATAAATACATCTACTATAACTTAACTTTTAAGATACCGGCATGAGGTCAGTAAACATGGAATTGTGAAGAGATGGGAAAAATCCATTCTTGCAAGCCAGTGAACGTTTTACCATAAACTTCTGGATCTGCCCTCTTTTAAGAACTTTCTTGAGAGCCAAACTAAGCACTTGATATTTATATCTGATTATTCAGAATTGTGTTCATAGCAAACCCTTGCTACAGAGGAGGCTAGAAAATAATACTGCTCCAAAATCAGAGAAGGGAAGAATAGCTTTTAGGCCAAAAGTGGGTCTGTGATACTTGTCCATGAAAAACAATAAACTAATATTAGAAATATTTCTGAGAAGTAGAGGAAGAGGAAATTCAGAAAAGAGTAAAGTAAGTTACTTCTATAAAGTAGTATGAGCAGGCAAATAAAAGAGTGCACAGAAAAGATGCATAATTGGATGCTGAAATGTTTTATAAAAAAGTAATTAAATTTAGTATGTAAATATATTCCCTGGAGAAGGAAATGCAACCCACTCCAGTATTCTTGCCTGGGAAATTCCATGGAGAGAGAAGCCTGGTGGGCTACAATCCATGGAGTCGCAAAAGTGTCAGACTCATCTTAGTGACTAAACAACAAAAACATTAAATATGTAAAGGGATGAATGTCAAGTTGCTGAAAATATTCATATCTGTAAAATATTTGGATGATAGAAAAATATTCTCACTGCATAAAATTTCATTATAGCTGTATATGTGCTTCTAAGGAAGCATACACAGGAAATCCTTAACATAAATGTATTAATGTTTATAAAATGTAAATTAGTGGCAATGCTAGTAAATGGATTTTATCACTTAAAATTGAATTAGAGCCCATTTGTTCTAAAATATTAGGGAAGAAAATGTGTGTATATTCCAAGTACAGAAAAATTTGCATATTATTTTCCTTTAGAATTCCAAGAAATGACTATAAGAATAATAATTCTTTGACTCTCTAAGAGAGAGTCAAGAAGATTCATAAATTCATTTTTTTCTGGATTATTGCTTTAATCCTTTCTAAAATCTATTCTATTATTCATCCTCTAATGAAAATCTATTGTATGTTAGGCAACTGTAACAAGGCATGTTTAGTCTATTTGGGAAGATAGCCAATAAAAATCATTTAACATATGAACTTCTTACCAGTTTCCATTGCAAAGAGTTAAAGGACCCTTTTACGCATCAACTAAACTCTTTTGAGAATCACCGAAATCTTAAAAATTAACTTCTTAGTACAGTACAGTGTTAGTCACTCGTCATGTCTGACTCTTTGCCACGTCATGGACTGTAGCCCATCAGGCTCCTCTGTCCATGGATTTCTTCAGATAAGAATACTGGGGTGGTTGCCGTTCCTCTGTCCCAGGGATCTTCCCAACCCAGCGACTGAATCCAAGTCTCCTGCATTGCAGGCAGAATCTTTACCATGTGAGCCACCAGGGAAGCCCCATCAGTTAATACAATGGTTAAATAGAGTTTTCCCTCAAGTATAAAATCATAGAAGCAAATGAAGTGCACATTTCTAACTGCATAATTCCTCCAATGATAACAGATCATTTTCTTTGTTTATCTAAAGCAAGATATATCTATAATAGGTAATTCCAGAACAAAAGTTGTAAATGATTATGCTTCTATAGTCTTACCATATTTTTCTCAAATTTCTTTTAACAATTTTGATTGGTTCCAGTTTCTAAAGTGAGATACTATGTTGTTTTAAAATTATAGTCCTGACATCTGTAACATTCCTGAAATAATAGTAAAAGGTTGAAACTAAATGTTCTAAGAATAAATGAAAGGCTGAGAGGATTGGTCGGTGGTATGCAGAAGTCCTTAATTGATCAAAGGCAAAGCAAATTGTCAAACAGTGGCTAGCGCAAGAAAAAGCTTTTCAATAAAGGGAAGAGACGCTGACTCCAGGACGATTTTGAACTCATGCCATACATATGTCTAATTATGCATCTAGTGAAAACTAAATTATTTATGCCAGTGGACTCTATGGATAATTTTAAAGAATTTACTACTAAGACAGTGAAATACATTTTTGTACTTACAAAAGAATATGAAAGACCCATATGTTAGGAATCTCCAATTCATCAAAATATTGAAATGTGCCTTGACAACTATCACTTAAGAGAAGTAAATGTAGGTATGTGTATAGGTGGCTCTTCTGAATTTGCAATTCCTTCATTTTTTTGTAAAAGTGTCTTTTAATCAGACACTTTTAAAGACTTTTTAGACACTTTATATTTGTGTTTATATTATATATATGTGTGTATATGTATGTATGTGTGTGTATGTGTGTGTGTATATATATATATGTGTATATATACATATATATATATATATATATATATATAGTTTTTATATTCCCCAGCTGAATTGGTCTTTTCCTTTTTATCCCTTAATTTCAGATAGATAGATAGATATATTTTCATCACTGAAGAGTAAATGGTGCTAAAGTGAGCCGTCCTAAATTCCGTCATGATATTTTCTTTTTGAATGTTTTAAGAACAAGCTTATTAGAGCTACTACCCCTTTCCTGGTAAATAATACTTATTTCAGTAAATTCTTCATTCAGTTAATGTATATTTTTAGCTATGTACTACTTAGCACTAATAATTTGCTAAGCCTTAGAAAATTTCTAGAGGAAAATATCCTTGATTTTAAGAAGCTACTTGTTTTTAATAAACCAGGCATTTTTCCCAACAAATGAAGAATCGCAAGTTCAAAACGGTCACTGGAATGTGTGTAGGAGCACGTAAGAGCTCATGGGTATAGAATAAACACCTTCACTTGGTTTCGGATGTTACAGTGGGCGGAAGAGCAATGCTTTCTTTTTAAATAATGGCAGCAAGAAGATTAGCTATGACAGAATTTTTCAAGTATATTGTCTCAGCATGGTTTCCCTAGAAACAGACTCAAAAGACATAGTTGCATGCTGAATATTTATTGGGGAGGGCTTTGAAATACAGTCCTGTGAGGAAGTAAGGGAGACCAGATTGGAAAGAGAGAGAAGCTGACTCTCAATACCATGTCAGCTGGAGCTTCAGCTGGTCTTATGTGGAGAGCTAGATGGTCTTGTAGACTCGTCTCCAACCGCAGTCATTGCCACAGGACGCTCCCTAGCAGAGCATATGATTTTTCTGAAGCAGTTCCTTGTGACTGGGAGGAATTCCTAGTAAGAGAAGTTGTTGTAATATTCCCAGAGCATAGGGGATATACACGCTGGCCTTGAAGAGAGGATCTAAGCAGAGTGCCTTAGTGTATATCACAGTCTATCTTGTACACCGCTAGATCCACTTACTTCTTGTAAGTTATTCTCAGTAGGCAGAGACCTTCCGCAAAGATTCTGGATAGAACTTTCCTCTGGGGTAATTTTAAAAGAAAGCAGTAGACACAGTCACTCCTCTCTCCTCGGATTCCCCAGAGCCACGTATCCATGTGTTCTATCCGTCTATCAATCTGTCTACCTACCTATCATCTATACCTCATCCACTTCTTACAATGTATCTTTTTTTGGCTGATGCTTCAGGTCTGCTTTCAAAAAATTGTTTCATCATCTATTGGGCTGGCAAACTTTTGGTGATGCAGTATGTGATATTAACCGTGGCTTCCACACTCCTGGATCTATGACCACACCTCCTTTTGTGTATTCTAGTTTTCTTGGTCACAGGAGTGATTGCACAATTTTTTTATTGAGACGCCAAACACTCTGTAAGCACTTGGACAGTGGTGCTTGTGAATATACTGAAAGCAGAAAAGGGAAGTCCATACTTGCAAAATGTGTCAGTTCTAGTCAAGATGAATTACTGTCTCTTTCAAGATAAAAAAGGATCCTTTTTCATAAACTTGCCGAGAAGTAGCTAGTGTCTTTGAGGGATGGTGCCATATTGGTGGGCTTCCCTGGTGGTTCAGATGGTAAGGAATCTGCCTGCACCGTGGGAGACCTGAACGGCTAGAGCATTGCTCTCTGCTGCAAGAAGGTTGGACATTCAACAGCAGCAATGGTTAGACCGGACTTGCTGAGTAGAGCCCATATAAGTGGCTCTTCACATATTTTGTTTTGTTTTGTTTTAATTTCTATCAGCATTGTTACTCTATACACAACACTTTTTGCTACATGATGGTTATTGATGACGGGCCTGTCAACATTACCGATTATGCTTCTGTGTACTTCAAGAAAAAAGTGTTGCAGAGTCTAAGCTCATACTGCTTGCTATACAACAGGCCAATAAACCAAAAAATTAGTTGTTGGGGCAAGGAACTGTGACTTTATTTGAAAATCCAGCATACAGAGAAGATGGTGGACTAATGTCCTAAAGAATCATCTTCCCTGAGTGAGAGTTTGGGCTTCTTTTATACCAAAAGTGGAGGAGGTAAAAGTCCGGTTCAGCCAGACTCCAGCGAGGATATTAATTTCTTCCTTCCTTCGGAGATTGGCCTGGTCAGGATGTTTCCAGTGGGCTAAACAAATGTATTTTTAACTTCATGCTCATTACCTGGGAGGCAGGGTTCCCAGAGATGGGCCGTTATGTATGATTTAGACTTAGAGACAGCATCCCTTTAGTGATTAACTTGTAACAGAACACGAAGTTTCTTTCCTACTGTAGAAAAATCTTTGAAATTGTTTTATTTTCTAAAATATAATACTAAATAAAATTTTGGAAACAGCAAATAGCTCACCCCTCTTCTCCAAGATCCCCATTCTCCAAACCTTCTTTTCCATCCTCTAGGCACCAACGTAAGGATTCTGACGCTCTCCCGTCTCTCCCCTTAACAAGCCACAATTAGGCATGGGCAGCAAAGAGCAATGTCATGAAACTGTAGAAAATTCTATAGGAATATAGATATTTAGCCTGTGAGCAATGCAGATACCCCTTTAATACAGTAAGGAATTTTGCTAGACTATAATTCTCTACAATCATAATAATGACATTATGTTATTACATACATTTGAATTATTTAACCTATTATATAGATTATTTGTCACGTATTCTGAGTAGTATGGTATATATAGAAGAAACTTTGCAAATAAGAAATAAAATATTTTCATTTTTAAGTGTCCTAAATTTTTACTCAATTAAAGGGTGCCGTTATCCAATAGTGAAAACGATCTTAGATAGTTTTCTCTTTCTGCTGTCTACAGAAATGTGTTTTTTCATAATTGATGCAAAATGCATAAAAGAATATCTAACCATGGATTGCATGTTAATGAAATAACATAAATATATTTAAAGTGTAAAACATTGTCGTTCAGCAAGAAACATAAATTTAGAGTAGCTATATAGCATTATATTAAGTTAGATAAAAATGAGTCTGTATACATAGTAGTCACTGATATTTAGTTACTTACGATGTGAGAAGTGAAAATGAAAGTCGTTCAGTCCTGTCAGACTATTTTTGACTCCACAGACTATACGGTCCATGGATTTCTCCAGGCTAGAATACTGGACTGGGTAACCTCCTTCTCCAGGGGATCTTCCCAACCCAGGGATCGAACCCAGGTCTCTCGCATTGCAGGCAGATTCTTTGCCAGATGAGCCACAAGAGAATATGCAGAGATCAAATCAGATTGCGAAGAAAGACCTAGGGACCTTCCTGCTTCCAGAAGAAAGGTGTGAGGGGCATAGATTGAATGTGTGAGTGTGCTAAGTCGCTTCAGTCGTGTCTGACTCTGTGACCCTGTGGACTGTAGCCCGCCAGGCTCCTCTGTTCTTGAGATGCTTCAGGCAGGAATATTGGAGTGGGTTGCCATGCCCTCCTCCAGGGACTCTTCTGACCCAGGGATCAAATCTGAGTCTCATGTCTCCTGAGTTGGACCACCACACCACCTGGGAAGCCCATAGGTTGTAAAACCTTCACTACTATTCTGATGTCAAAATCTTCAAAATCAAAGATTTCAATAGTTGAAATAGGTGAATAAGAAAATACTGCAAAAGGAAATGGGAAACTTTGGACTCACTACATGATTTACATGAAAAAGGTATTTCAAATACCAAAGATTGGATTATTGTAATTTTTCTCCCTTTGAAATCTATTTCTACACTGTTACAGAGGAATGCTAATAAGGCAAAAAATAAATAAACAAGTAAAAGAATTTCAGTGAAATTGACAAAACAGGTATTTATTTGACTGTTTTCTTTCAGAACCGCTGGAGCCATTTTCTCCTTATTCTTTAGTGAGTCTTTTCTACCCTTTCTTTCAATGTTTAATTATTCACCACATAATCTAAGCAAAGATTACACAAATAGAATTTTAATACAGTAAAACTCTGTAATAGTTATTGAAAATTTCCACTATTAAAAGTCCTTATAACTAATTCTTGGTAATTATTATGCAACTACCATATAAAATAAATTAATGACATTTCTGTTATATGTTAAGAAATTGAGATTCTGGAAAAATAAGCAAACTTTAAATTCTTGCACCAAGAATATATGTTACTGAGCAAAATCAAAAACTTTTTTTCCAACTTTGTATTGGCTTGACTTTTGGAAAATTTCTATGAAGGAATGGTTTAATGAAAAGAAGATATCATCTGTCCTCATATAAACTTTGGGTTGAATCTTGTCTCCAACAATTCCTAGGTGAATAAATTTGCTAAATTTCTACAACACTATAGAACATTTTTTCCTGAAGTAATCAAATAGTACTATAATAGCAATGTCGGTCATGCATTCTATTTTGACAACTCAATAAATTTGTGTTTGATCCTTAGCACAGTGCATTCCAAACACCAGATGCACAAGGGAGGTTATTATCATCAAACCATGGTTTGATTCTGAAATTCAGAAGTAGATATAACATTAAGAATAGGCATGAACAGTAGCTTTATCAAGTGTGAGAGCTCAAAAGATGTGAGCATTATTAGCTATTTAAACTTTTATTTATACAATATCTATAGTATACTACATATATACCATCTAGTATGTATACTATACTTAAATATTGTGTGTTATAGTGTAGGTATGTGTATACATTAAGCAACTTGTTATTTAGTATATGTATACACACACACACACACTACTTTACATATGTAATATATATGCGTATGGGCTTTGCTGATTACTCAGATGGTAAAGAATCTGCCTGCAATGCAGGAGACCTGGGCTCAATCCCTGGGTGGGGAAGATTCCCTATAGAAGGGAATGGCCACCCACTCCAGTATTCTTGCCTGGGGAATTCCATGGACAATGGAGCCTGGTAGGCTACAGTCCATGGGATCACAACAAGTTAGGCATGGCTGAGTGACTTTCACACACACGCATATGCGTAAATTTTTATTTAGTGTGTATGTAGTATGTTCACTAAACGACTGCATATCCACTTAGTCTGGCTTCCCTGGTAACTCGGCTGGTAAAGAATCCACCTGCAATTCAGGAGGCCCAGGTTCACTTAGTGGATCAGGAAGACCCCCTGGAGAAGGGATAGGCTACCCACTCCAGCATTCTTGGGCTTCCCTGGTGGCTCAGACAGTAAAGGATCCACCTGCAATCGCCAGGGTTCGATTCCTGGGTTGGGAAGACCCCCTGGAGGCGGTCATGGCAGCCCACTTCAATAGTCTCGCCTGGAGAATCCCATGAACTGGGATCCCAGGAGCATGGCAGACTACACCCCATGGTTCCACAAAGAGGGCCACGCGCCCGAGCGAATAAGCAGAGCACATGCACTTACTCTGTGTATCAGTTTGTATCAGTGCATCGGCTGTATCAGCGCATCTCGTTACATGATGGCATACAGAGGAAGTGGGTGTGCATATGCTAACAGTTGTTTAGTGAACACACGTAGTGCATACACTCCTAAGGTTTATATAGGAATGTGTGTGTGTGTGAGATTCAAGGGAAGATAAAGGTAAATCGGTATGTCTTCTGCTATTACAGAAGGTATTCAGTAGGTATTCAGCAATTAAAATATATTTTTAAAAATTCTCCAGTAACATAATTTTAAGACAGCAAAATTCAAAGAATTTTCTTTTCTTTGACGCACTCTCTTAACTGCATGAGCTAGATACTATCCTAATATTTAGTGTAGTTTTACCTAACTTTCCCATGCATGCCAGAGCACTTGTCCTGGTCTATAGCTAGTCAGTTTCTGGCCAGGTTATGAAAAGGGCAAATTGTTTTTAAACTTCTCTCTGGAACTACCAGGGAGTATCCACTGATGCTTGCTAATCACTTCTGTGTAGCCAAAATGAAGACTGCAACATGTCTTGAAAATATCTAATTGAAAAGATTTCATAAATACATTCACTAAATGAATATTTATACTCTGTTCAGAAGCTATTAAATAAGAATTAATATAGTCATTACACATGAAACTCTAATTATAAATTTACATTTCAGTAAGGACATTCTGTTTATTCAAATGACTGTTTAAAAAAAATCAGACAATATCTGCTTTCACAAAGTTGTCTCATAAAATGTTATTGGATCTGTAAAGAAAACATATTACCCTTGGTGTTTTTCTCTGGATGGAAATTTTTCCCTCTTACTGGCAGCAATGCCTTTCAGATTTTCTTCCCAAAATTACCTCTAAGGACTTGTACAGATTGCATTGCAAGCGATTAAGTCTCTGAGAATATAAATATATTTTGAAATATTGCAAAACAACTGAAACTCCAAAGAGCAATAAAACACCACAGTTAAGAAATGTACTGACTTATGGTCTTTTGAACTGGAAAGATAGATTTTATACCATGCTCCAAAGATTACAAAGTTAAATTCTGTTGCCTTTTGGGCATCACTTCAGTGAGACACAATTTTATGTAGATAAAAGTTTAAGGTAACACAAACACTGTCATGAAATTCGTAATAATGCATAGACCATATTTTCTGAAAGCTTAATGCTAGAACAGATAAAGAAAGTAATTTAAAGTTAAATTACATGCCATAATAAAAACTAAACTGTTTAATAAATACTAAGCCTGGCTACAAAATAAAATCAATGTTATTTTAAGTGTGTAGGGCTTGTCATCCATATGGAAATATGTCTAGCTATTCAGATTAGCCACTGACATTCCCTAAAACTAAGGTCAAAATTGTTAGCATACAACCCCTTCTTTTTTTTGTTCATTTTATAAACATGTTCTTATATCCCTTTTTCATTTTAGATTTGACTTAACATTTTGCACATTTATGAAAGGTACATTGTATACTATTGTTGACTTTTCGAAAGATGATATTATTTGAAAAGTACTGATAAGAGAATTTTGTTGGCTTAAGCTGTTGAAAGCAAAGTTTTATAGCATTAAGATGAGAAGGTTGCTATTCAGAATGAATCAACTTTCTTGATTTCTCAGAAGTATGCTACCAGTTAGCAGTAAAGATGAATTTTTCTGTTAACATTCAAGCTCCTTTAATGATTTCACTGATGGTTTATAGTAGAAGCTTTGCTAAAGTTAAACCTAATGTTTCTAATCACAACCATTTTTTAATTAAAGTATTTTTAATTGAAGGATAATTGCTTTACAGAATTTTGTTGTTTTCTCTCAAACCTCAACATGATATCTGTTTCTAAATTGCAACAATAAGATCACTCTGTAAAGTCAAAGAGACTTTCCATATGCCAACCACTTTTTGCTTTGTTTTTCTGTTTGCAAAATTTTGTTTTGCAGACTCTGAAACCATGAGACAATAAGAGTTTCTGCACTGGAGAGCTGGTCCAAATAAGCCTCTGGGAACTACGCATTCAATCTATAAACAATCCACTAGCAATGCAAGTAATAATTTTAAAGGCAGATACATCCCTCTATCAGGAGCTTTGCAGATGGCACTAGTGATAAAGAACCTGTCTGCCAATGCAGGAGACATAAGAGATGCAGGTTCGATCCCTGGGTCAGGAAGATTCTCTGGAGGAGTGCATGGTAACCAACTCCAGTATTCTTGCCTGGAGAATCCCATGGACAGAAGCCTGGTGGGCTATGGTCCACAGGGTCTCAAAGAGTAGGACAAAACTGAAGCAATTTAGCACACAAGCATGTACATCCCTCTGTTAGATTACAGACATTTCTGGAATGAAAGCAGATGATGTAAGGCACTGATATGGGCCTTTATGCAAGGTGGGTGCTTATTTTATACAAGGCCTGAGGGGTGATAACTTGGGGAGCTCTAGGCATCTAATTTTTCAACAAGAGAGAGCAAACCTCTGTGTCTATAGGAACTTGTGGAACAGAGGAACAAGTGAAACAAAAGGTCTATATTTATTCCTTCTCTCTTGTAGCATCAAGACAACTGAAAATATTCTTGTTTCTACCTTGTAACTAGGTGGAGGTAGTTAGAGCATAAAGCCATCATATTTTCAAATCAGATATAGATATAAGTATATAGACATATGTAGTCACAGGTTTAAAAAAACACAAATATTATCTTATTTGACCTTAAAAACTAGCCCTTATTATTATTTTTTGTTGTTGTTTTAGCAATAGGAAACTAGACTTCAGAGAGGATAAATTTGCTCAGTCCATCAAGGTATTTGAATAGAATTTGTCTCCCCAAATGTGAAACACAGATCTCTTTTCATCACAGCTCTGAATGTTTGACAGCTTCTATACAGTCATTAATGATCACTATTGTATTCCTTAAAGAAGAGTTTCCAAAAAAGTATTCTACACAATTAGAAGTTAAACTTCCGTACAAGCCACTGTACTTCTTCTGTCATTTTAATGCGTTTACTGAGCTAAGTTTAGAAAAAAATTCATGTGAAATGAACTTTAAAAGGCACAAGTTGAATAACAATCCACACATCTTTTAGGTAACCATTTCTGTGTGTCTGCTCAGTCATGTCCAACTCTTTGCAACTCTATGGACTAGAGCCACAGTAGACTGTAGGCTCCTCTGCTCATGGAATTTTCCAGGCAAGAATACTGACGTGGGCTGGGTTGCCATTTCCTCCTCCAGGGGATCTTCCTGACACAGGGGTCAAGCTCACGTGTCCTGCATTGCAGGCAGATTGTTCACGATTGACCCATCAGGGACACCCAGACAGTCACTGGTCTAGTAATAATGCCCTTTACCTATTCTTTCCCTCTACTCTTGATTTTGTCTTTATAGTTCTTCCATTTTAAAAAAGCTTTCTTTGTTCTACCTTTAGTTTACCTTTGTTCTACACACGCACTCACACACACACACACATATATATATATATATATAAATCATTGTGATTAAAAAAAGCAGGTGAAATCAACAAAAAAGAAAAATAATAATAATGCTTATTTGGTACATAAGATACATCAGAGACAGAAGGAAGATAACTTATTTATCTTCTTAAAGATATTTAAATATCTTTAAATAAATATCTTAAATATTTATTGGGAAAAGCAGTTAACAAAAAATGTTACAAAAATAATAAATCTAGTGCTTGATTTAACAAACTTAATTAAGTGCTTATTATATTCTTGGCATTTGACTATGACCTGGATTAACAAATATGAACAGACAGTCACAACTAATAGGCTATTATCTAGTAGAAGAAATGATATGTAAAACAAAAACAAATATTTTTTCAAGGATGGTTAGATATGCTATACAATTATATAAATATATACAACTATCAAAAAATGTTAGTAAATGCTTAGAAGCATATTGAAATTAGGAAATTGATTTGGGAAAATTCTAATCTTTGACAAGAATTAAAACCACTTAGAAAAAATTTTCAAAATAGCAAATCATTTTAAAACAGTAAAATTAGAATATCAAAATAGTTTAAATTAGAGGTATGTGTATTAATCTCTCAGTTGTGTCCAACTCTTTGCAATCCCATGTCCAACTATCTGCAGCCCGCCAGGCTCCTCTGTCCATGGATTTCTCTAGGCAAGAATGCTAATGTGGGTTGCCATTCTCTTCTTCAGTGGATCTTCCTGACCCTGGACTCTGGCCTCCTGCATTACAGGCAGATCCTTTACCATCTGAGCCACCAGGGAAGCCCATGAATAAGTATTAAGTTCAGTCGCTCAGTCGTGTCCAACTCTTTGCGACCCCATGAACCACATCACACCAGGCCTCCCTGTCCTTCACCAACTCCCGGAGTTTACTCAAACTCATGTCCATTGAGTCGGTGATGCCATCCAACCATCTCACCCTCTGCCGTCCCCTTCTCCTCCTGCCCTCAATCTTTCCCAACATCAGGGTCTTTTTAAATGAGTTAACTCTTCGCATCAAGTGGCCAAAATATTGGAGTTTCAGCTTCAGCATCAGTCCTTCCAGTGAACACCCAGGACTGATCTCCTTTAGGATGGACTGGTTGGATCTCTTCACAGTCCAAGGGACTCTCAAGAGTCTTCTCCAACACCACAGTTCAAAAATGTCAGTTTTTCTGTGCTCAGCTGTCCTTAGAGTCCAACTCTCACATCCATACATGACTACTGGAAAAACCATAGCCTTGACTAGATGAACCTTTTTGACAATGTAATGTCTCTGAGTAAGTATATTGGAAGCTGAGGATTAAAATCCAATATATGTTTTATTATTTTAGTTTAACTTTATTAATATTTTTCTATATATAATTTATTAATAGTGACAAAATTGGGAATATGATGCAGTCAGGTGTAGGATAGGGAATTTCTGAATTATCTCTAGTGGAGAACATTATAACACTAAAAAGAAATGGATGAGGAAAAGGGCTGTCTAGAATTTATTTAAAGCAAAGTATTGTTTTCAATAAATTATAAATTGGATACAAAGAATGAGGCCTTGATCCTTTTCAGAACATTTAAATACTACCCTGGTGATGAAGAGAAATGAGCATTCCTTATATTTGAGCAAGGTAGAAAGTGGAGAGACAGAACCAACAGACCATTGAACCAAGGAAAGAGGTATACACATTATTAGTGTACCCAAAAGACACAAAAATTCTCACCATCACATTCTATTTCTCTAAAAATGGCTCATGACAAGAGCCATGAGCTTAACCACTACTATGTGCCAACATTATGCTTACAAAGGAAGAGTACTTCTAATGTTCATAGCAACTAGTCTAAGCAAAATATTGAGGAATAAGATCAGACCAGGTGGCTGAGACAGTAGAATCCACTTGCAATACAGGAGACCTGGGTTCAATCCCTGAGTCGGGAAGATCCCCTGGAGGAGGAAATGGCAACCCACTCCAGTTTGCTTGCCTGGAGAATTCCTTGAACAGAGGAAACTGATGGGCTACAGTCCTTGGGATCACAATGAGTCAGACAGGACTGAGTGACTAATACTTTCACTCTCACTTTCAAAATCAGACCAGATTTGACACTCTTTGGAAATTCCTTCCCATGTCTGTTTTATAGAATTTTCATATTTTCAGAGATATAAATATCACTGGTCTTTGAGTAGAAGAATAGATCCTTATGTAAGTTCTGACCTTATCACCTTTATCCAGCACAGAAATGTTGTCTTTATTAACTTTTCAGATTTATTTATTCAACCACAGAAAACCTTATTTCTACATATTTTCAAATCTGTAAACATACTTAAGGCTTTGTCCTGCTAAGTTTAAGCAATAGAAGATAGGATAATAGTGTCCTCTAACCTGTCCCCACACCTACTTAATGCATTAGTAGTCTCTTTCCAGTCACAGCTGCCTTTCTTATGATGGAAGTCTTTCTTTTCTGACTCATTCACCAAAAACCATGGTTTTCAGACAAGACTGTGTTTGAAAGTCTTTTGTCAATGATGATCAGTGTTGCAGTATAGTTCTGATGTCACTTCTATGTAGCTTTCTACACTATAATCCTCCATTCTCTCTGAAAGAAATCTCTTGGAAACCATAACATCATTTCTTCCTGATTTTCTTTCTAATTTTTTCACATTCTTCCAGTTCATTCCATAAGCTTTTCTGCTTCTTTTGAACTTGATCAATGCTAAACACTTGTCCCTTGAATGTTGCAAATTTTCCAGGGCTATAAATGATCATACTAATGATCTGAACCAGTCTGAACCAAAGGGAAGTGTCTACTTCCCCTGCTTCCTTTTATCAGGTAACAGAGAAGAGACCAAACCACACTCAAAACAAATGAATAAAGTCTTCAGGTAGAATTTCACAAGATTTTTAGCTGTAATTGTTTCATGACAATCTCTATTCTGACAATCAAACATAAAAAGTAAAAACATAAATTCAATTTTATCTTTATACCACATAAATTTGCTCAACTATGTAGTGCTATTGCGAACTGCAAACTAAGTGATAACCAGACCCCCAAAAATACATAATTCAGTATTTAGATAGTGACACAGACTTAGTTTTTCAAATTTTATCACACTGACAAAGCCAGATGGTGCTGACAGTAAAATGTTTGGGAAAGAATTAACATGTAAGGGCAAACATCAGGGAAGGGTTTGCTTTAGGCTTTTCCTAAATTTACAGGCCAACTCATCAGAGAACTTCTATTTAAACTATTTAAAGATTCCTCTTTTCTTCTCATTTAGTGCATTTTATTATAAAATAATTGACTTCTGAGTATCTAACCTCACATTGGCCAGTTCATCTAATCACAATACTGTCATTAATTTATTTCTGACTATTTCTCAAATAAGGAAATTATTTCTTCCTCAAATATGCCCTTTATTACCTTATTCATTAAAATCTTTTCTCGTCTTTACCTACTATTATCCTCATATCTATACTTACAGTAACCATGACTGAACTAGTCAAGATGAAATGGTGATGTGCGTCTGTGGAAATGCTGTTTGAAAAAAAATGTACTATTTTTCTACTTGTTAATTCTTGTTTACTAATTTACATAATTTTAATTTTGGAAAAATATAACAAGAAAACAAAACAAACATGCAAACAACAACAACCAAAACACCACTCCCTCAAGTTACAAAGGAACCTACAACAAGAAAAAGAGTTTTAATTAAAGAAATGTTTTTAAATGAAAATCTTAACATTGACAAAATTAAAGTTAATTATCACAAGGAATTAAGTGGAATTTGATTGATATTTTTCTGTATTAATTTTGAGTTAATTTAACAGAGTGTAGAAAATGTTATATTGTCAAGCCAACAGACAGATACTAACTTCGGTCTTAAATACAGAGAAAAAACAGGAGAAGCCTTCAGTGGTAGACCATAGGTAGTCTTCCAGGCCAACTCAAGCTTAGTACAACATGGGGTATGTTGCTTGTGGCATATCGAGAACGGGATGAGGATAGGAGAGAAGAAAGGACCAAAATAACAGATGAAGCCTTGATTGCTCCTAAGAGGACATCTTTATATCCCAAAAGCATTCAAGGTTGCTGAAGCACAATGGTATCATATATAAAACTGATGGTCATGAAATGAATGGGTCATGGGTGACTTTGTAATCTAATAGGATATCAGTGCATTAGTCTGCAACTGTCTTTAAACTGTGGGGATTGAAAAGAAACACATTTTGCATAAGTTTTATTAAGATTTCCCTTTAAATGCAACTTTATTTTCCACATAAATGCTCATTTTTGCTGTTGCTGACTAATTACACATTAAAGGACATTTAAAATGTTTTCATTAGCAGTCAAATTTTAAAAGTAACATTTTTTAAATTAAGCATTATTCAGATGACATTAAAATTAGAAAATAAATATACTGCACAGACAACTAAAAGATATAGAGCAGAATTTAACTGAAAGGGGCTTGTAGTTTTAATGAAACTCTAAATACTCAGTCAAGTGTACAGGCATATAACTATATATTTTGGGGTATATGTGATTGAAAATTAAATGGGTGTTTCTTGAGATAAAATAGAAGAATATATTTACAAAATTTTTCATGTGTCATTGCCTCTAGGGTCCCAACAGTATCCCTGTGTTTAGAAATTTGATATAATAATTCAAAAGATTTAGCATATAGCTATATGCGTGACTGAGATTTATTATAAGGATATTTTAAGGACAGATAGCTGGATCGTAAGAGAAAAAAGTGAAAAAACCTAGAGAATCCATGTGGGCGTCACTATGCTTCCTGCCTCCCATGAGAAGTCACATGAGTATATTTTTCTTTCAATGACAAAAAACAAAGCTAGTGGAGGTGATGAAAATCCAGCTGAACTATTTCAAATCCTAAAAGATGATGCTGTGAGACTGCTGCACTTAATAGGCCAGCGAATTTGGAAAACTCAGCAATGGCCACAGGCCTAGAAAAGGTCAGTTTTCATTCCAATCCCAAAGAAGGGCAATTCCAAAGAAGGTTCAAACTACTATACAACTGCTCTCTTTTCACATGCCTCAACAATATGTAATCCAAGAACTTCCAGATGTACAAGCTGGCTTCAGAAAAGGAAGAGGAACCAGAGATCAAATTGCCAACATCCATTGCATCATAGAAGAAGGAAAGGATTTCAGAAAAACATCTACTTCTACTTCATTGACTATGGTAAAATCTTTGACTGTGTGGATCACAACAATTTGTGGAAAATTCTTAAAGAGATAGGAATATCAGACCACCTGACCTGCTTCCTGAGGAACCTATATGCAGGTCAGGAAGCAACAGTTATAAATGGACATCTGGACATGGGATAGCAGACTGGTCCAAAAAGGGTAAAGAAGTGTGTCAATGCTATATATTGTCACCCTCCTTATTTCACATATATGCAGAGCATATCATGGGAAACACAGGGCTGGATGAGTCACAAGCTGGAATCAAGATTGCTGGGAACAGTAAACACAAATATGTAAATTACACCACCCTAAAGGCAGAAAGGGAAGAGGAACTAAAGAGCCCCTTGATGAAAGTGAAAGAGAGTGAAAAAGCTGGCTTAAAACTCAACATTCCAAAAACTAAGATCATGGCATCTGGTATCATCACTTTATGGCAGACAGATGAAGAAAAATGGAAGCATTGACAGACTTTATTTTCTTGGGCTCCAAAATCACTGTAGATGGTGACTGCAGCCATGACATTCAAAGATGCTTGCTCCGTGGAAGAACAGCTATGACAAACCTAGACAGCATATTGAAAGGCAGAGACACTACTTTGCGTATAAAGGTCCATATAGCTAACATATGGTTTTTCCAGTAGTCATGTATGGATGTGAGTTGGACAATAAAGAAGGCTGAGTGCCAAAGAATTGATGCTTTCAATCTAGCGCTGGAGAAGACTCTTGAAATTCCCTTGGAGTGCAAGGAGATCAAACCAGTCAATGCTAAAGGAAATTAACCCTGAATATTCATTGGAAGGATTGATGCTGAAGCTCCAATACTTTGGCCACCTGATGCAAAGAGCCAACTCATTGGAAAAGACCCTGATGCTGGGAAAGATTGAAGGCAGGAGGAGAAGGGGATGACAGAGGATGACATGGTTGGATGGCATCACTGACTCGATGGACATGAGTTTGAACAGGGAGATAGTGAAAGGCAGGGAAGCCTGGCATGCTGTAGTCCATGGGGCCACAGAGTCAGACACGACTGTGTGACTGAACAACAAGATGTACAATAACTCTGTTCATGGAAAACCATTGGAGATTCCGCTGAGAAGATTTTGACTGAGGCCTGATCATATAGGTACCCTCTGTCAAGCAGGTGCCAAAATTCCAGATTTCAGAGGAAAGCAGGCATCTGGAATAAATCAAATGTTCACCATTATCCATATTATTTACACAAACCAAATAGGCAGACTGAGCCATGTTCATCAACATTTTTCAAGTTCCTGAATGCTAGATGAAGAACAATCTGGTAATAGTCCTTTATAAGAATAGCAGTATCAAGTTTTCTACATCTTTTTTACATGCTCACAAATTTTAGATTAAGTGTATGCATAGAGGGACATCTTGATTTTCTGTTTAGAGGTTTTCACTCTATTTTTGTTAGGCTTCCCTAGTGGCTCAGATGGTAAAAAATCTGCCTGCAGTGCAGGAGACCCGGGTTCAATCCCTGGATCAGGCAGATGTCTTGGAGAAGGGAATGGCTCCCCACTCCAGTATTCGTCCCTGGAGGATGTCATGGACAGAGGAACCTGGTGGGTACAGTTCGAGGGGTCACAAAGAGCTGGACACAACTGAGAGTCCAGCACATTCACGTTTTACTCCATTTTAGTTAACTGAACTATTAGAGCCCTGCTGCACTCGTTTCCTAGAGCTGATGTAAAAAAATATACGGCAAATTAGGTGGGCTAAAGCAACAGAAATTCATTCTCTCAGAATTCTAGAGGGTAGAAATCTGAAAGCAGGGCCATTATCTCTCCTAAGGCTCTAAGAGAAAAAGTGTTCTCTGCTTGCCTCTTAGCTCCCGGCGCTGCAGGCGGTCACTGGCCTTCCTAAGCTTGAGGACGTGTCCTTCCGTTCTCTGCCTCTGTCTTCACTCGGCATCCTGCGTGTGGGACTGTGTCTCAGTGTCTCTTCTCCACTTCCTCAGGCATCAGCCCTAGTGGATAAGGGCCTCCCCTATTTCCAGATAAGGTCACATGTGCAGGGCCTGGGAGGTTTGAGCTTCAACTTACCTTTTTGGTGAGCTTATTTTTCTGAATATTTTGAAGATCTGCTTCAGTATAATACATCTTAATCTGTTTAAAACCTACTGTTTAATGCCTTGCTAGCCATTAAATAAACCAAATCAAGGAAAAAAAAAACAAAACAGATATACAAAGTAGAAAAAGAGTAAGAGGAGTAAGATAGAGAAATAAAAACCAAAATCCCCAAAACATACTGAAATAAAGTGAAGAGACTTTCCTGAGGACAACTGATGCTATAATTTGGAGAGTTTTCTTTGAACAGGTAGCACGGTGAAGGAAATTACATCACTAAGCCAGAGATCCCTAAAGGAAGACATACACACACACACATACACACACACTATTTGTTCTTATATTTCTTTATATTTGAAAACTTTTCTGTCTAAATCCAGATACTAGATCCCTTCATATTTTGTTATTACTACTTGACAGAGTGAGACATCCTGGAGCTTGAAGTCAAGTGGGCCTTAGGAAGCACTATTACTTACAAAGCTAGTGGAGGTGATGGAATTTCAGCTATTTGAAATCCTAAAAGATGATGCTGTTAAAAGTGCTGCACTCAATATGTCAGCAAATTTGGGAAACTCAGCAGTGGCCACAGGACTGGAAAAGGTCAGTTTTCATTCCAGTCTCAAAGAAGGGCAATGCCAAAGAATGCTCAAACTACCCCACAATTGCACTCGTTTCTGATGCTAGTAAGGTTATACACAAAAATCTTTAAGCTAGGCTTCAGCAGTACATGAACCTAGGATTTCAGATATACAAGCTGGGTTTAGAAAAGGCAGAGGAACCAGAGGTCAAATTTCTAACACTACTTGTATCATGGAGAAAGAAGAAGAATTACAGATAAACATCTACTTCTGCTTCATTGATTACACTCAAGCCTTTGACTTTGTGGGTCACAAGAAACTGTGGAAAATTCTTAGACACAAGAGTACCAGACCACTTCTCCTGTCTCCTGAGAAACGTTCATGTGGATCAAGAAGCTACAGTTAGAACCTTACATGGAACAACTGACTGGTTCAAAATTGGGAAATGAGCATGACAGGGCTGTTCATTGTCACCCTGTTTATCTGACTTATATGCAGAATATATAACGTGAAATGCCAGGATGGATAAATCACAAGCTGAAATCAAGAAGACAGGAAAAGTATCAACAATCGCAGATATCCAGATGATACAAATCTAAAGGCGGAAAGTCAAGAGGAACTAAAGAGCTTCTTGATGAAAGTGAAAGAGGAGAATGAAAAAAGATGGCTTCAAACTCGGCATTCAAAGAACCAAGATCATGGCCTCTAGTTCCATCACTTCATAGCAAATAGATGTAGAAAAAATAGAAGCAGTGACAGACTTTATTTTTTTGGGCTCCAAAATCACTGCGGATGGTGACTGCAGCCACGAAATTAAAAGATGCTTGCTCTTTGGAAGGAAAGCTATGCCATACCTAGACAGTGTAGTAAAAAAACAAAGACATCACTTTGAAGACAAAAGTCCAAATATCCATGGTTTTTCCAGTGGTCGTGTGAAGATGTTACAGTTGGATCACAAAGAAGGCTGAGCGCCAAAGATGATGCTTTCAAAGTTTGGTGTTGGAGAAGACTCTTGAGAGTAGTGCCTTGGACTGCATGGAGGTAAAACCAGTCCATCCTAAAGGAAATCAGCCCTGAATACTCATTGGAAGGACTGATGCTGAAGCTCCAATACTTTGGCCACCTGATGCAAAGAGCTGACTCATTGAAAAAGACCCTGATGGTGGGACAGATTGAGAGGAGGATGAGGAGTCGGCAACAGAGGATGAGATGGTTAGATAGCATCACTGACTCAGTGGACATTAATTTGAGCAAATTCTGGGAGATAGTGAAGGACAAGGAAACCTGGTGTGCTGCAATCCTTGAGGTCCCAAAACACCAGACATGACTTAGTGACTGAATAACAAATTGGTTGGTACATAACTCAGAAAGTTGCTAAAATGGCTACCAATTATTTCGATTTTTATGCATCAGTAATCAATATCTGTGTGTGTGTGCTGTGTGTGCTAAGTTGCTTCAGTCCTGTCCGATTCTTTGGACCCTAAGTTCTGTAGCCCACCAGACTCCTCTGTCCATGGGATTTTCCAGGCAAGAATACTGGGGTGATTGCCGTTCCCTCCTCCAGGGGATCTTCCCGATCAATATCTGGCTCTACATAAATCACAAAAGTTTGTCTAACTGCATTGGGGGAAAAATGGTCCCTAATTTATTGAGCTTGATTCTAGTGTAAAATATGAATGGAAGTAAAAGGAGAAGACGAGGAGACGGGAGAACAAATGGGAGGAGAAGGAGGAACACAAGGAGAAGGGATTGAGAACTAGGAGACACAGGAGGGAGATGGAGGAGGGGAGGGCAGAGGAAGTCGGGGTTCCTGACAGAGGCTACACTGAGATGGGGATGGGGCATTCCTGATAGTGGTGGCTGTAACTGCCCACTTCCCAAGCTAGAGCGGAAGTCTCCCTCCAGCAGAAAATATACCAACAGTGCCTACCCCTGCACAGAGTATGGAATAGACAGGCCACGTGCATGTGTTGACAGAACAAAGGAGATCAGTCCTGAATATTCATTGGAAAAACTGGAGCTGAAGCTGAAACTCAAATTCTTTGGCCACCTGATGCCACGAGCTGACTCATTGGGAAAGACCCTGATGCTGGGAAAGATTGAAGGTATGAGGAGAATGGGACGACAGAGGATGAGATGGTTGGATGGCATCATCGACTCGATGGACATGAGTTTGAGTGAACTCCGGGAGTTGGTGATGGACAGGGAGGCCTGGCGTGCTGCAGTCCATGGGGTCGCAGAGTTGGACACGACTGAGCGACTGAACTGAACTGAACTGAGAGTAAATACAGGATGGAAAATAATAGATTTTAAATGTGGGTAATTGCCTTAAAAACTCATGAGGGAAAAGGGTATAACATTTATTAAAATGCCTTTTAAAAGTTTGAGTTGAGGACAATGGAAAATTTTATTTTCAAATATTACAAATTGGGAATATAGCAATGGTTCTTTGCTTTTAATATAATAAATTTAATCTCAACATGAGAAAATTTAAAGGTAGTACAGAAAAATGTATTTTAAACAATTATTTTAAAAGTTGAGGAAAAACTTACAAATGATAGTTGTGAATGGAGAAGATGACATGTGACCCATGAAAAATTAGACTACTGAAAAAAATACTGAATTTTTCATTTTTCTTGGCTCAGACATATTTTTGTGGCTTTGAAATCTGAGGAAATTACTCTTTCTTTAAGTGACTAAATATCCTTTAGTATCCTTTCTACCAAGTCCCATTTATCTCTCCATTCTTTTCTCTTTATCATCATAATATCAGTTCTCAGTCATGGCTAAGTATATTTTTCAAACTCAGTGGTCGCTGAGCCGCTGTTTTCCGTCCCCACCTACATGTCGAGTTGAAGAATGGTGGTAGGTTTCCTCCTTAATTTTCCATGCTTCTTTCTATACTGTGGAATCATATTGTAAGTGGGCAGCAGACAGGATTCAGGCTGCACTGAAGAGGGAAAGTATTAACTGAAATCCCTCTCTACTGCTGGTGTCTCCGGCTATTTGTTTCCTCTTGCTTGGTGGTTTATGGTGGTCCTTTTCTGCATTTGGAAGAAAATTTGTGACTATATAAAAATATAAATTTTGGCCGCATTTTAAATATTTCTAATGATTTCAATAAAGTAGTTGTGTCTTTAAGTGGAATTCCAAATTTTAGTTGTTTAATTTCTCCGTCTACAACTTTAACATCACCAGGGTGTTTAAAAAATGGATGATGGGAGACCAGTGAAGTCTGAGTGAGGGTGTAAGATGGGTATTCATTTTTATATATTTTGTTCTATATTCCTGGAAGTATAATTCTTCAGATTTGTTTTGAACTTAATGTGATTCAAACTTACAAAAATAATCATCTACTCAAAATGTAGATCATTAATTTTTGGAGTAAAAAATAGCCTTATAATATCTGATGTATTCTACTGTCATTTAAAAAATATGTAGTATTTCTCTTAAACTTGTACACATTTGATTTTAATCATTCGAGAAAATATAAAGAAGCTCTGAGAAGTTATAGCTTTTATAGAGTACGTAGCTCTTAAAAACACAATTTCTGTTTTTCCTGTAATATAAACAGAGCTTGTCAGACTGTACTGTAAAATCTCAAGCATACTAATTAGAACTTTACTTACAACTTAGATTTAAAATGAAAGGAAGATTCAATGAAATGAAGCTACAATATCTTGCATAACAAGTTATTTATGTAAATTAAGGAATATGTGAAAGAAGAACAAAATGAAGGTAGTAAAGCGGTAATATTTTCTTTGCAGAGTATCATTTTGATTATTGTACTATTGAATTTTCATTTCCCTTTAATAGCAATTTATATTGTTCATCTCAGATTTTTCACGAATAAATCTTCATTCTTGGCAGGAGTCATGTAGTTTTGTCAAAAACTTAATTTTTAACTCAAGGTTTTTAATTTTTCTCCCCCACTTTATCTTGAAGGAAGAGTTTAAAATCAGAAGGTTTTCCCCAATTTTAAACACGTGATTTTGCCAAAGAGAAAACTTTCTATCTCCCACCTCCAGATTTGTATGTATTATAACGGACTGAAAAAGGTAAATTTAAACATTTGGATATATACACTTTTATTAAAGGAAAAAATATATAATAAATTAGGAATTAAATTAGAACAAATATTTTATATCAATATGGGCGTCACTTTAACTTAAATCTATACATCAGCATTTGCTCCTTTCTGTAATTCATGTATAAAATAAGCCAAATTTTTCAGACCAAAGTGAAACACTGTTATTATTTTTTTATTTCTTCCCCTGATCTATTGATTGAAATTTGCCCACCTTTTTGTTCAAAAGTTTCTTTCTTTTACATGCATGTCATAATGAAAGTAAATATCTGAAAACATTGATGAGTAAACTTTTGGAAAACTTTTTTTAAAAAATTAACAACAATCCTACTAGTGGCTATTTTTTATTTTTAATATACATAACTTTTACTAATAAAATATTTGCTTAGAAAACTTCTATATGGCTTACTACTAGAGAAAATGTAGGATCAATAAACAAACTATATTTAAGAAAAAATATGGTGGGGAATTGAAGTGGATAATTTAATATAGAAATAATTAAACTGTTACTGTGGAGAATAAAAGTTTACATGGGAATCAGTTTTAATGTATTAATTACAATGGTCATCTGCACTTGACATGAGCCTATGTTTATAAACCTTGAGTTCCTGGTTAGTACGCATGACAAAACTCCCTAGCTGGACAAGAAGCACGAACACTTAAATTTTGCATTGAGAAATTCTGCAAGAATGTTTACTTCTGTAGGATTTGACTTTGGTTTTAGGTAGGCGTCTCACATCAGCTTTTCATTTATAACTATCTACTTCCCATAGTGATGCCTTACTATAAGAGCATCATTTCTAATATAAATTATTAGAAATTCTTGTTATTTTGTCAAAATGGCCTGGGCTTGAGTTCTAAAAGCAGAGCCTGGGCCAGGTCTAGGGGACATATCAGAGAGCTAACCTCTGGTGTCATAGTGAGGAAGAAGAGAAAACGAGACAAGGCAGGGGGCAAGACCCCAGAGGGTGCACGCTGAGCGGGCTTTCCGGGGGACAGTCGGGCCCAAGGCCAGAAGGATGCTATGGACTCAGAAAGCGCTTCTGTGTCCTCTAGCTCTGGTGATTCCCAGCTATAGGCTGAGCAAGCTGCCACGGCAATAGAGAAATTTTATGCTGAGTTTATTTTTTGGATAAGCTTTAAATATTAATGTTAATTTTATATATATATATATATATATATATATATATATATAGGGGTGTACATATAGCCATGTTATTGATCAGTTGCTAAGTCATGTGGCCTGGCATGCTGCAGTCCATGGGGTCGCAAGGAGTCGGACACGACTGAGGGACTGAACGGAACAGACTCACGCCGTCGAGTCGGTGATGCCATCCAGCCATCTCATCCTCTGTCGTCCCCTTCTCCTCCCGCCTTCAATCTTTCCCAGCATCAGGGTCTTTCCAATATTTTGACCACCTGATGCAAAGAGCTGACTCATTGGAAAAGACCCTAATCCTGGGAAAAATTGAAGGCAAAAGCAGAAGGGGTCGGCAGAGGACAAGACGGTTAGACAGCATCACTGACTCAACATATTTGAGCCAACTCTGGGAGACGGTGAAGGGCGGGGCAGCCTGGTGTGCCTCAGTCCCAGGGTTGGAAAGAGATGACCACAGTTTAGCAACTGAACAACAAAAGCTATACTTTCAGGGCAAATTCATCAGAATGGGGTTAGTAGGTCAAAGATTCAGTGCTTACATAGCTTGGTTAGATATTACCAAATGTTTTTGTGTTACTAGAGAGTTTTAATAATCAGTGAATCACAAATTGTGTATTTATTATAAGAAAACAAGATGTAATTAAGTAAACAATATGTTGGTATAGCTTATAAGAGGGGGAACAAATTTTTTAAATGTTTTTTTTTTGAATACAAAGGAGTTATTGTACTTTAAATCTCTCACTGATTTGTGTGTTTTCTGTGGGTGTGTGTTTGTGTAAAAACATTTTATAGTAATAAAGTGTGGAGATTCAGGGAATTCAAAGTTAATTTTGGTACTATTAGACATGAGGTTATAACTTTGCTTTAATGTATAATTTGCTGTGAGAATTAATCTTTGAAAATTATGAAAAAAAATATGGTAAATAGCCTGCAGCTCTAAAAGGTTAGCATAAATACCAAGCAATAAGTGAGCATATTTCTTTTAATTATATTATCATGAAACCTAAATCCAACTCATGCTTTCCTACTTATTAATAACAATGGTAGCTGTGTTTTATCATAAAATTATAAATTGTGATTTGACTCTACTGTATGGATATGTCTTACTTGGCTGAATAGTGAGATATTTTTAAATGTAATTAGATACTTAACCTTAATTATGAAGGTATAAATAGCTACTTTTACATAGACTTTGGTTAAGTAAAAGCATTTCTGCATATTTTTATATGTGCAAGTAGACTTTGCACAAAAAACTATTGCCATACAAACTAAAGGAGATTTAAAAATGAAAAGTTCTGTGACTTAGATTTTATCTTTTAAATAATTTTCTTCAAAAAGAAAAAAATAAATAAATAATTTTCTTCAAAAAGAGTTCATAATATATATTTTCTAATGTTGTCTATATGTAGTTATATATATGTAGATTTTTACTGTTAACGACAAGAGAACAAATTGTTTAGAAGACAACAGATTTTAAATCATAACATGTTAAAATTTAAAAGGTAAATTAGTATAATGATAGTTAAATGCCTTTTATACAATTTTCAGTTATAAGAAAAATCTTTCTAGGAATTCTGCTGTATGTATTTATTCTGACAGATTACTAATAATTTTTTTTTTAATAATTACAACATCGTATGTTTTACAAAGCAACTTCTCACATATTGCTTCATTTATGTTTCTCAAAAAATCTGTGCAAATATAAAATCACTCTTTTCTGCTGTGTTTTGTATGTGAATAAGTTTGATCTGTACATATGTGTAATCAAAATGTATTACTTGAAAATTTCATTCTTATTCTATAAATTTATAAAGATAATCTGATATTTAGGTTCTGTTCCTACTTATGGATCTGATTCTTTTGCAAATAAAAGGACATTTGGTGAAATATCCACATTGATATAATTTCTTCCCACTTTAGGAATTTATTGGTAAAATCTTACAATGTCTTGATTAGTTTCAGATTATATTTTGAGATAATCCAAACTAGAATCTCAAGAAATTGAGGGAGAATAAATTCTTCCCTATATCTCCAAAAATATGGCAATTTTTCTATGTGAGTTCATTAAAACTACTTATCCTGAAGTTGTCAATCATCAAAACAAGGTAGTTGCTGATTAAGTTAAAATTGCTGTGTATTAAAACTTGAGGTATAAAACAAAATCAATTTCATTTCTTTATTAGAAGAATAGTAAACGCTGTGCTGTTCCGTGCTGCGCTGAGTCACTTTAGTCGTGTCCAACCCTTTGTGAGCTCCATGGACTGTAGCCCACCAGGCTCCTCTGCTCATGGGGTTTTCCAGGCAGGAATACTGGAGTGTGTTGCCATTTTCTCCTCCAGGGGATCTTCCCAACCCTGAGATCAAACCAGCATCTCTTAGTTTTCCCACACTGGCAGGCAGGTTCTTTACCTCTAGATCAATCCTTATATTCAAATATTTCTGATTATGTTATATAATAATTCCAAATAACTTGCTTTATAAAATTATTATAAAATGTGTACTAGAACAATTTGATTTTCACTTGCATGAAGCCTATTTGTTAGAAAACAAAAGTAATCCATTTTAAAGAAAAATGCTAATGTGATATACAGTAACTTATTAATTATGAATATAATATTGAAAGTTCAAACATACTTTCTTATACAATAAGTTAAAAGTGACATTTTATAAAATTTGTAACACTGATCTTCATACTCTATTTTCACATTTTATGGGGAGGGAGGTGGAAAAGGATTTCAGGATGGGGGCACTTGTATACCCATGGCTGATTCATGTCAACATATGGCAAAAACCACTACAATATTGTAAATTAATTAGCCTCCAATTAAAATAGATAAATTAATTTATAAAAATAATAAAACACACACAGAGAAGAAATGTTAAAAATATTCAATAGTATATTTACAAAATGTTGGACATGGTACTAAATAATTTTATTTTACCACAAAATAGAACATAAGGAAATAATACTGGCCATATGACCATCTGCTTGGGTCTAAAATCTTCACTGATTTTTGGCACATAGGATGACCTACCACTGTCTTAATTTTTCAAATATAATCAGATTTATAAAGCTTATTGTCTTTCATTTTCATTCATTATCATAAAATGTTAAACTAAAATGCAATGTAGCATGAAAATATTTTATAAACACATTTGGGCATCCAAAAATAATTCAAATCAATTAAAATATTGCTTGGGAAGGATTGCCACCAAGGAAAAATCAGTATGTTCATCACTTTTTGTATAGATATTTAAGATTAGCATATGTTAGTAGTATAAGAGTCCATATACATATAATATGCTTTTATAACATGGTAGTATTAGGTTAATATTTGTTAACTGAATGGAATTGTGTATCACACAAGATTTAACAAAACATTTAGAGAATGCTATCTATAGGTCTTTTGGCAGAAACTTTTGAGTATATATATATATGCTTTAATTAAAAGAAAATAGTATATATCACAAATATGTTTGATAACAAAACATGGTTTGTGTTTGAATATTGTTGTAAATATATTATGTATGCAATTTTAAGCTCTTGAAAATATTTTAATGACAATATCTAAATAATTTGATCAGTATCTAATGATTTGGAAATTCCAAAGAACATTTTATTATTTAAAGGTTTTTGTTTGTTTGTTTGTTTTGGAGAGGGCTATGTAGGATGAGAGATAGCATGCAATTTTTATTTTGACAAAGTTAATGAATCACTGAATAGAATGGAAGGGCAGAAATTAACTTGAACTCATCAATAATATTGACAACGTTGGCTAGAGATGAAAGATAATTATTGGGAACTTGAGGGCATAGCTTTGTAAAGGGAAGAAATATTATTTCATTTGAATAAAGAAGACCTGACTAATTTTGTAAAAAGAAATGAAAGGAAAGGTCATAGTCATGAGAATAAAGACAGGAGAAAATAAGTTTAAAGTCAAGGAAAGAATACAGTTCCAGGTCAAGAGCATATCAGTGTTGATGTTCAGTCGCTCAGTTGTGTCCGACTCTTTGTAACACCATGGACTGCAGCACACCAGGCTTCCCTGTCCATCACCATGTCCCAGAGCTTGCTAAAACTCATGTCCATTGAATTGATGATGTTATCCAACCATTTTGTCCTCTGTCATCTCCTTCTCCTCCTGCCTTCAATCTTTCCCAGCATCAGGGACTTTTCTAATGAGTCAGGTCTTTGCATCAGGTAGCCAAAATACTTGGAGATTCAGCTTGAGTCCGTCCAATGAGTATCCAGGGTGGATTTACCTTGGATTGACTGGTTTGATCTCCTTGCTGTCCAAAGGACTCTCAGGAATCTTCTCCAACACCACAGTTCAAAAGCATCAATTCTTGGGCGCTCAGCCTTCTTTATGGTTCCAACTCTCACATCCATACTGATTACTGGGAAAACCATAGATTTGACTAGATGGACCTTTGTCGGCAAAGTAATATCTCTGATTTTTAATATGCTTGCTAGGTTTGTCATAGATTTTCTTCCAAGGAGCAAGTGTCTCAATTCCATGATACAGTTACCATCTGCGGTGATTTTGGAGCCCCCAAAAATAAAGTCTGTCAGTCTTTCCATCATTTCCCCATCTATTTGCCATGAAGTGATGGGACTAGAAGCTATGATCTTAGTTTTCTGAATGTTGAGTTTTAGGCCAACTTTTTCACTCTCCTCCTTCACCTTCATCAAGAAGTTCTTTAGTTCCTCTTCACTTTCTGCCATAAGAGTGGTGTCATCTGCATATCTGAGGTTATTTATATTTCTCCCATCAATCTTGGTTCCAAGTTATGCTTCATCCAGACTGGCATTTCACATGATGTACTCTGTATATACGTTAAATAAACAGGATGACAATATACAACCTCAACATACTCCTTTCCCAATTTGGAACCAGTCCATTGTTCCACATCTTGTTCTAACTGTTGCTTCTTGACCTGCATACAAGTTCATAGAAAGCATATAAGGAGGTCTGGTATTCCTGTCAATCGAAGAATTTTCCACAATTTATTGTGATCCACACAGTCAAAGGCTTTAGCGTAGTCAGTGAAGCAGAAGTAAATAATTTTTCTAGAATTTTCTTTATTTTTCTATGATCCAACAAGTGTTTGCAATTTGATCTTTCATTCCTCTGTCTTTTCTAAATCTAGTTTGTACATCTGTAAGTTCACGGTTCACACACTGTTGAAGTCTGGCTTGGAGAATTTTGAACATGACTTTGCTAGCATGTGAGATGACTGTAATTGTGTAGTAGCTTGAACATTCTTTGGCCTTGTCTTTCTTTGGGATTGGAATGAAAGTGACCTTTTCTGTGACCACTGCTGAGTTTTCCAAATTTGCTGGCATATTGAGTGCAGCCCTTTAATAGCATCATCTTTTAGGATTTGAAGTAGCTCAACTGGAATTCCATCGCCTCCACTAGGTTTGTTTGTAGTGATGCTTTCTAAGGCCCACTTGACTTCACATTCCAGGATGTCTAGCTTTAGGTGAGTGATCACACCATTGTGGTTATCTGGGTCATGAAGATATTTTTGGATAGTTATTCTGTGTATTCTTGACAGCTCTTCTTAATATCTTCTGCTTCTGTTAGGTCCATACCATTTTTGTCCTTTATTGTGCCCATTTTTGCATGAAATGTTCCTTTGGTATCTCTAATTTTCTTGAAAAAGATCTCCCATTCTATTGTTTTCCTCTATTTCTTTGCATTGATCATGAAGGCTTTCTTATCTCTCCTTTCTGTTCTTTGGAACTCTTCATTCAGATGGGTTTATATTTCCTTTTCTCCTTTGCCTTTCACTTCTATTATTTTCTTAGCTATTTGTAAGACCTCCTCAGACAACCATTTTGCCTTTTTACATTTCTTTTTCTTGGGATGGTTTTGATCACTGTCTCCTGTATAACATTATGAACCTCCATTCATAGTCCTTTAGGCACTCTATCAAATCTAATCCCTTCAATCTGTTTGTCACTTCCACTGTGTAATTGTAAGGGATTTGATTTAGGTCATACCTGAATGGCCTAGTGGTGTTCCCTACTTTCTTCAATTTAAGGCTGAATTTGGCAATAAGGAGTTCATGATCTGAGCCACAGTGAGCTCCTGGTCTTGTTTTTGCTGACTGTATAGGGCTTCTCCATCTTCAGCTGCAAAGAATATAGTCAATGTGATTTTGGTGTTGACCATCTGGTGATGTCATGTGTAGTTATGTCTTGTGTTGTTGGAAGAGGGTGTTTGCTATGACCAGCGCTCTCTCTTGGCAAAACTCTGTTAGCCTTTTCTCTGCTTCATTTTGTACTCCGAGGGCAAACTTGCCTATTAATCAGGGTATTTCTTGACATCCTACTTATGCATTTCAGTCCCCTGTGATGAAAAAGACATCTTTTTTGGTGTTACTTCTAGAAGGTCTTAAAGGTCTTCATAGAACTGTTCAATTTCAGCTTCTTCAGCATTAGAGGTTGGGGCATAGACTTGGATTACTGTGATATTGAATGGATTGCCTTGGAAACAAAAAGAGATCATTCTATTAAAAGTAGAAAAATAAGAATTATATGTCAAGACACTGTGGGATAAAATGATATGGTAAGACAATAAGGAAACACTATCTGGAACTAAACCCACCAACAGTGAGAAAGCGAGAATGACGTGACAGATTCATTGACATGTATTTGAAAGAAGTCAAGTTTGGGAGCCAGGATATGGTAGCAAAACCATAAGTAAGTAAAGAGTAAGTTTAGTATAAACACAGGTTTCTCTTGGGTCTAGCATGGATAATCAACATGCCCTCATTGCTGATTAATGCCCAGTCATTGGAAATCAGAATATTTCTGTAGGTAGCAGAATCTTGGAAAAGGTTGTCAACAAGGCTTTGAATTTTGAGAAACATTGTTCACTCTTTGAACTTTTAATATTTATTTTCTAAAACACAGAGAATGGGAAAATAATAAAAGAAAGAGGCAAGTTGTTGAACAGAAAAAAAAAAATTCTAGAATTAAAAAAAAAAAACAGAATGAGTAATCCAAAGTATATTGGTGTACCAGAGAGTTCATAAATTCAAATTAGAATCAGGTATCAATGAAATAGTCCCATTTCAAAAACTGAAACGGCTAGATTAGAGGTCAACAGAGTATGACTCTTGTGCTTAATCTAATTTGTAGCCTGTTTTTATATGTATCCAAGTTGCTAGTTACTTTTAGAGTCCTAAAACATCATAAACACACACATGTATGAAGACAAAATGCAAACCAAAGGGGATTAATTTGCCTATAAAGTAGCTTGAGCATTATTAGTGGCAAACACTTGGATCCTGACTAGTTTGTGGTATATGCTCCTGGCAAGCCTAAAGTATACACCATAGGAGGAGTCAAAGGGTTTAATTTTCAAAGCATCACCTCTACAGATAATATATTCTACGATGCATTTCTTTCCCATGACACTTCTGCCTCAGTCCTATTACAGGACTGCCAGACTTCAATTCCTTCCCTGAACAAATCTACAAAGAAAGGCTTGTGCTTCACCGGAATGTTCTTCCCAAAGCCATTTTATCAGAAAACAATTTTGCTTCTCAATGTCTGATTTTTACCTCTGAATCACATAGCCAGTCAGTCACTCTACCAACTATCCACTTAATACTTTAAGAACATTGATCAGGCGCTGGGCACCGTTCTAGAAGCTGAGGGTAAAATGATGACAAGGATAGAGTCCCGTGTGCAGCGGGCTCCCCGTCCGTGGATGTAAACCAGAAAAGAAGGAAAGAAAGGGGAGCAGATGGAAAAGGAAGGGAGGGGGAAGAGGGTAAGCTCTGTGGAGAAGATGACACCAGGCGATCAAGGCGATTGAGAAACTATTTAAAAGCGGTCAGAGAGTTTGTCTCTGAACGGATGCTTGGATCAAGATGGAAACAGTCAGAAGGAAACAGGTATGATGAGGAAGGCTCCTGATGTAGGAACGGTCAAGGAAAGGAGGACAAGGAGCAGGCAGAGCCTCAGGCATCCTCACTACCGCTTCAGATGCTTTAACCTGTGACACAGTGGTGACTATTCGAGCAGAATTTCAAACGCCTTTTGTAATCAGCCTTGACAACCACTAAAAATAATATCCATCTTATAAAAGGTTGGTGCAAAGCAGTCTCAACATCGTGATAGCAAAATCTTCTTTCCCCATTTAAAGGCAGACACAAATAAACACTTTTCTCAAGAAAATTCCCAAAGAACGATCACATTGAAGCTTATGATGAAGTATCTCAGAAATGTATCTGCTGTATTCTTATAGAGTTTCTGACCAAAAAAGATCACTGCAGACTAGGGTTTTCTGAATTTGGTTACCTGAATGAATAGCATTGGAGAGTCTTAAGGAAGGGTTGAAATTGGAACAGGAGAGGAGGGGGTGCTGACAGCCAAACCTGGAGAGTTTTCTTCTAAAGAATAAAACAGAGCAGTTTGCCTAAGGTACAGTGTTTACGAGTAAAAACAGAAGATACACCTGGAAAGAAAACCTTAGAACAAATGACTGTAAGCCTGTGCGGAAATGTCTTCCAATTTAAAGAGCAGAATTTTTGGAGAAAGGGAGATTTTAATATTCACACAGTCACAATATTTTAAATAAACCAAGCACTTATCACCAAGAACATGTAAAAAGGTACTCTTGGTGATCTGCAGACAAAAAGGAAAGTGATGCAAATCACCCTATCCATTCACCTCAACCCTAGAAGTTGACATTCTTTCTACCTGGATGTTAATGATTGATGCCCTACACAGTATTAATGACTGCTGTGAATCATTGAAAATGTTTTCAACTTTATTTTCCAGGAGAGTTGAAGAGTACTTCTGAGTCCTCAGCGCATTATGAAATTAGGATGAGTGTGATATTCCCACTGCAACATTGCTTATGGTCCTTCGTCAATGTTACATTTATCACAGCTATGCCTCAGTTCCACTGGCCCTTTTCCTCCAAGTTATTCCAACAGAAATAGCACAGTTTTTACCATTTTAAGACCAAACTGCTGTACTATAATATTGTCACAAATGCTATATTCTAATTATGAAAACGAAGTCTACAAATATTTTGTTTTAAAGCATTGTGAAAACAAAGTGTGCAAATGTTTTGTTTTAAAGCAATTATAGCTAGACATTACTGTAAGAGTTAACTCTGATTGATTAAATATTTTCAAATCAAAATATATTCAGTGCCTCTGTGTTAATATAGTCAACATAACTCTCAGTTGATTACATAGAAATTTCCACAAAACTCCATACACAGGCTGACACTGCTTCCTTTTTCTTATCTTCTTAAGAGAGCTGATAATGACCAGGACAAATTTATTAGTTCAGTTCAGTTCAGTCGTTCAGTCATGTCCAACTCTTTGCAACCCCATGAATCGCAGCACGCCAGGCCTCCCTGTCCATCACCAACTTCTGGAGTTTACTCAAACTATTGTCCATTGAGTCGGTGATGCCATTCAGTCATCTCATCCTCTGTCGTCCCCTTCTCCTCCTGCCCCCAATCCCTCCCAGCATCAGGGTCTTTTCCAGTGAGTCAACTCTTCGCATCTGGTGGCCAAAGTATTGGAGTTTCAGCTTCAGCATCAGTCCTTCCAAGGAACACCCAGGACTGATCTCCTTTAGGATGGACTGGTTGGATCTCCATGCAGTCCAAGGGACTCTCAGAGTCTTCTCCAACACCACAGTTCAAAAGCATCAATTCTTCCGCGCTTAGCTTTCTTCACAGTCCAACTCTCACATCCATACATGACCACTGGAAAAGCCATAGCCTTGACTAGCTGGACCTTTGTTGGTAAAGTATATCTCTGCTCTTCAATATGCTATGTAGTTTGGCCACAGCCTTCGTTCCAAGGAGCAAGTGTCTTTTAATTTCATGGCTGCAATCACCATCTGCAGTGATTTGGAAACCAGAAAAATAAAGTCAGCCACTGTTTCCAATGTTTCCCCATCTATTTCCCATGAAGTGATGGGACCAGATGCCATGATCTTAGTTTTCTGAATGTTGAGCTTTAAGCCAACATTTTCACTCTCCCCTTTCACTTTCATCAAGAGGCTTTTTAGGTCTTCTTCACTTTCTGCCATAAGGGTGGTGTCATCTGCATATCTGAGGTTCTTGATATTTCTCCAAGCAATCTTGATTCCAGCTTGTGCTTCTTCCAGCCCAGTGTTTCTCATGGTGTACTCTGCATACAAGTTAAATAAGCCGGGTGACAATACACAGCCTTGATGTACTCCTTTTCCTATTTGGAACCAGTCTGTTGTTCCGTGTCCAGTTCTAACTGTTGCTTCCTGATCTGCATATAGGTTTCTCAAGAGGCAGGTCAGGTGGACTGAGAGTAGAACAAATTGAGAAAGCAGAATTGACATATATATATGCTATCATGTGTAAAATAGAGAACTAGCAGGAAGCTAGTGTAAAACACAGGGAGCCCTAGGCATTCTGTGAAGATTTAGATGGGTGGGATGCGGAGGGGAGTCTCAAGACGGAGGGTACACACACACACACACACACACACATATATAATTATGGCTGATTTGTGTAGATGTATGGAAGAGACAGTGACAGAGTTTATTTTCTTGGGTTCCAAAAATACTGCAGATGGTGACTGAAGCCATGAAATCAAAAGATGCTTGCTCTTTGGAAGAAAAGTTATGACCCACCTAGACAGCATATTAAAAAGCAAAGACATTACTTTGCCAACAAAGTCCCTCTAGTCAAGGCTATGTTTTTTCCAGTGGTCATGTATGGATGTGAGAGTTGAACTATAAAGAAAACTGAGCGCTAAAGAATTGATGTTTTGAAATGTGGTGTTGGAGAAGACTCTTGAGAGTCCCTTGGATTGCAAGGAGATCCAACCAGGCCATCCTAAAGGAAATCAGTCCTGGGTGTTCATTGGAAGGACTGATGCTGAAGCTGAAACTCCAATACTTTGGCTACCTGATGTGAAGAACTGACTCTTTTGAAAAGACCCTGATGCTGGGAAATATTGAAGGCGGGAGGAAAAGGGGATGACAGAGGACGAGATGGTTAGGTGGCATCACCGACTCAATGGACATGGGTTTGAGTAAACTCAGGGAGCTGGTGATGGACAGAGAGGCCTGGAGTGCTGTAGTCCATGGGGTCACACAGAGTCAGACATGACTGAGCAACTGAACTGAGCTGAATGGTGGCAGAGACAACTACAGCACTCTAAAGCAATTATCCTCTAATAAAAAAGAAAAATATTTTATAAGTAATTGCATACCGAGTTAAATTATTTCAGGTTCAATATTTTCATAAAATTAATTTTAAAAATTCAAATAGAATGAACAAACAAATATTTCCCAAGCACAGAACATAAAAATGAGAGACTGAACATCCTAAGGATAAATAATAGGAAACTCCAAGACATAAGGAATAGAAATAGAAGCACATGATAATAAAGATTAAATTAAAAAATCATAAAGTTAAAAAGAAAAAAAATATTTTGGATATCCTTGGGGAAAGGGGATTTGAGGAAAAATTCATAGCGGTCACACACAGAATGAAGACTGAAAGACTTTCAATATCTCTATTTAATAACTTATTGAGGAGATAGTCACATAAGATGAAATTAACCATTTTAAAGTGAACAGTTTGGTGGAATTATCTCTAATTTTGCGTCATAGAACTGGGAATGAAAGAAGATTTTAGATGTTATCCACTCTAGCCACAGGCACTATACAGAAACTCTTTTTCATTAGAAAGTTGATATACTACTATTAAGCTTCTATGTGGACCTATCCTGGGAGTTCTTATGCTTACTTTTCTAAGGACAGGTGATTCCCTAGAAGTTAAGCTTTAAGATTTGCAAGCAAGGCCCTCTTGATAAGATGTGCCTGGCAAGCAGACATGCTATTCTGAAGAATGGTCCAAAATAGAAAATCTACCCATCGCAGAGGGCTTTAGGTCAAATTAAGCATTAAGTCTGATGCCAATAAACCATTATGTTGTTTTCTGTCGTGGCCAGTTTTTCTATAACTATCTACCTCTTAAACTAGGTTTTTCAGATAAAATAAAGTACGTGAATTAAACCTGAATTTAAAAAAAAAATCTACTTTTTCAATAGGTATGTACCAAATATTGCTTACAATATACTTACAGTAAATAACTGCTTTATTGTTTGAACTGGATATTTGATTGGGTATCATGCATTTTTATATGTTAAATCTAGCAACTTTAATTAAAACTAAACTTAAAATTAGACTTATTTTTTCTTTACCATTTTTTCTCAGAAGTGATTCTTCTTTTGACAGCCCTTTCCCAGTTGCCTCTTTAGGGAAACTGATGGAGGTTTCTGACAGGGTGCATTATTTTTCTAATAGTGATTTTCTACCTGGGCGTATAAATCAAAAGTATCCTCCTTGTCTGAGTACTAGGAAGAATAGCATCACCACAGCCCCAAGAAGATTCCTGATTTTCGACTTCAAAAGGAAGAACTAAGCATTTTTCAGCTTTCGTTCTAAGAATAGAATTTTTCTAGAGGTAATTGTTATTAAGGCGTATGAATTTTTTCATTGCAGAATGACATAAAATTGTGTCGTCTATCCTTAGAATGTCTGTGACCAAGTAGTTAAGCTTAATGTAATGACAATATTGAGTCTAAGTGTGACCTCTTATCGAGGCTTCATTTTCCAAACAGGTTTATTTGCAAATTCTTGACATTTCAATATTTGGCATTTCAATGCTTCTTGTTTTCCTTCTCTATTAGTTTTAAACCCAGAGAAGAGAAAGATGTGTGAGTAACTAGTGTTGCTAAAAAACCAAACAGCGTATTGACACTCCCCACTCTCCCACCTCCCTGTAAGTGCAATTAGCATTCATTTATATGGGCACAATCCAGAGGTTCTGAACCTAGGGTTTGCTGGTGAACATCCTAACATATATGATCCCCTTGACATTATGTACAGTGTATCTGTATCGCTATGATTAGGTTCCTGGATGAGAGTTTATTGTGTCATCAAATGTTCAAATTATTCAGAAATCTACAAATTCTCTGAACCACTGACAGCTATCCACTTCTCCACCAGTCTTCACTCAGTTCTCTCCAGGGTTATTGACACATTTCCTAATGTCCTTCACTGGATATTCTTCAATTTATCTTCCCATTGATAAACCCATTGAACAATAGTTTTAAAAAGCATAGTTGTGTATCGCACTGTTCAAAGATATGCCACTAGTCACTGATGAGGTAGCCCAAACCCTTCATGTAGTGAACAGAGGTCTTTATGATTTTGATCTTATTTTCATCTATTCTCTTTTTTTGAAAATTTTCCCACTTAGTTAAGTACCTAAGTCATATTTACTAGATTAGAACTTACAATTTGAGTGTTATGAAATAAACTGTGTGCCATGCTTGAAGTCTCAATATCACTCACTGAGAAAAAAGATTTTTGACAGTAGGTTCACAAAGTAGGTGTGGTTCACCAGGGTCATAATATAATACCAAAATTAGCATCAGGAATTTTGTTATTTTATATCTGACAATGTAAATCTTCTTTAAAAAGCTACAACATGTTCTCACTGTAAATATACAGGAATGATTATATCACCATTATTTATATTTGCTCAAATATGAAAATAAACCCACTGTCTATCAACATTAGAACTGATAAATAAACTAGTGTGTACACCCAATAGAATACTATACAGCAATATAAACTAGCAATGTTACATACAACATCATGGATAAATTCCAAACTAAAAGTATGCAGATACTAAAAGGTATATGCATTATGATTTCATTTATGTGAATTCCAGCAACAGATAGAATTAATCTACAGTGTCTGCCACAAGAAGAGGTTTTCATCTGGGAATTTTGGTTTGCTCAAAAATACATTCTTGTCAAACTCTAAGTGGTAAATACTTGAAGCCCAAGGACCTCTTCACCTACAGAGTGGGAACCTCTTCACCTACAGTTCCCACTCTTTTTCAGCTTTGAGCTTCACCATTTTCTGCTACACAAAGTAGAATGACTCACCTCTGTTTATATAGCTAATCTTATCTGTCTCTATGTCTTTTCCAAGCAGCATTTCTTATTTATTTTATGATGTTATGTTTATGTTTCTTGTTTATTTTATTTTATGATGAGGAAAGCTTGTCTTTCCTCAGTCTTCTGGAGGATCCATACTTTCCAACTGTATAAAATTTATCAATATATACTGTATTGTAATTGTTCATTTTTAGATTCATGACTTTTACCCAAATCTGTGGTTTCTCGTTCTATTTTTCTCATGCTTGATATGATCAAACCTGAGATGCCATCACATATGTACATGCATATACTTATGTATATAAATAAGGATATGTGTATGTAAGAAGCAGAATAAGCTCTAGATTAAGTAATAGAGCTAACTCTCAACTGAAAGAGGACATTCAATATATCCTCAAGAATAATTCTTGTTTTTGTCTTTTCAAAACATTCAATATTTTTACAAATTATATAAAAAGTTATTTTTTGCTAAAGATATATAGACCCCTTCTTAGTCAATATTTTCTATAATTCTGCATTATTAAGAAATTTTAAATCTCTGTTTCAAATTTGTTTAGATTTTAAAAATGAATCTATAGTTAATGAATTCTGCATGACAGGATTTTATTACATGTCATGCTTTTTGATTTCATGATAATTATCTTGTGGTGATAGAAAACCAAGGATTTATGTAAAATACTATCACATTAATAGTATAGCAAATATTGTTTATATAGAAAAACAGAATTGTAAGTATACCAGTGGTTATAATTTTCTAGATTGCTTTTAGCTTTAGTAATGCAAAATTACTCAACCTTTTTGAAGCATTCAGTCATTAAAAAAAATCATCCTTTAGCCTTCTATTTGAAACAAAGCATCTACCATCTCTCTCTTCAAAAAGCAAAAGCCAGAAAAACCTGCTTTACTCACTGTTACTCATTTGGACTGAAAATGATTTCAGCTTATGTTTCATCTGAGAAAATCACATTTTGAGAGTGTAATTAAATCAAATATGAATTGAAATAAAAATATTTCTGTTAGGAAAATATCTAAAAGTCAAGTTTTTTTTTTTTTATTCTCCTTTGAAATTGTTATTTCTTGTTATTTATTAATGGTGCAGTGCTCTCTGCAAATGCTTATATTTGACCTAATAAAAATTACCTCCATATTAATGAAAGATGGATTTGTAAAGGCTGCTTTTTAATATCCCCCAACACTATACTAAATGCGGTCATTTCTTAAAGGTTGAGATTCCTGATCAAGCTGCAAAGCCATGTTTAGGTGTAACTTGATTCCTTGGAGTATAGTATTCTGTGTATCCAATTTCAAAAAGTAAAACATTCCAATATAAATGCCAAGGCAGTGTTTTAGGACACAGTTCGGTTCAGTTCAGTTCAGTTGCTCAGTTGTGTCCGACTCTTTGTGACCCCATGAACCGCAGCACACCACGCCTCCCTGTCCATCACCGACTCCCAGAGTTTACTCAAGCTCATGTCCATCCAGTCGGTGATGCCACCCAACCATCTCATCCTCTGTCGTCCCCTCTTCCTCCTGCCTTTAATCTTTCTCAGCATCAGGGTCTTTTCCAATGAGTCAGCTCTTCACATCAGGTGGCCAAAGTATTGGAGTTTCAGCTTCAGCATCAGTCCTTCCAATGAATATTCAGGATTGATCTCCTTTAGGGTGGACTGGTTGGATCTCCTTGCTGTCCAAGGAACTCTCAAGAGTCTTGTCCACCACCACAGTTCAAAAGCATCAATTCTTCAGTGCTCAGCTTCCTTTATAGTCCAACTCTCACATCCATACATGACTATTGGAAAAAACATAAATTTGACTAGACAGAGTTTTGTTGGCAAAGTAATGTCTCTGCTTTTTAATATGCTAAGTTGGTCATAATTTTTCTTCCAAGGAGTAAGTGTCTTTTAATTTCATGGCTGCAGTCAACATCTGTACTGATTTAGAGCCCCCGAAAATAAAGTCAGCCACTGTTTCCAATGTTTCCCCATCTATTTGCCATGAAATGGTGGGACCAGATGCCATGATCTTAGTTTTCTGAATGTTGAGCTTTAAGTCAACTTTTTCACTCTCTTCTTTCACTTTCATCAAGAGGCTCTTTAGTTCCTCTTCACTTTCTTCCATAAGGGTGGTGTCATCTGCATATCTGAGGTTATTAATATTTCTCCCAGAAATCTTGATTCCTTGCTTGTGCTTCATCCAGCCCAGGGTTTCTCATGATGTACCCTGCATATAAGTTAAATAAGCAGAGTGACATTATACAGCCTTGATGTTCTCCATTTCCTATTTGGAAACCAGTCTGTGGTTCCATGTCCAGTTCTAACTGTTGCTTCCTGACCTGCATACAGATTTCTCAAGAGGCCGATTAGTTGGTCTGGTATTCCCATCTTTTACAGAATTTTCCACAGTTTATTGTGATCCACACAGTCAAAGGCTTTGGCATAGTTAATAAAGTAGAAATAGATGTTTTTCTGGAACTCTCTTGCTTTTTCAATGATCCAGCAGATGTTCGCAATTTGATCTCTGGTTCCTCTGCCTTTTCTAACACCAGCTTGAACATCTGGAAGTTCATGGTTCATGTACTGTTGAAGCCTGGCTTGGAGAATTTTGAGCATTACTTTACTAGTGTGTGAGATGAGTACAATTGTGTGGTAGTTTGAGCATTCTTTGGCATTGCCTTTCTTAGGGATTGGAATGAAAATTGACTTTTTCCAGTCCTGTGGCCACTGCTGAGTTTTCCAAATTTGCTGGCATATTGAGTGCAGCACTTTCACAGCATCATCTTTCAGGATTTGAAATAGCTCAACTGGAATTTCTTCACCTCCACTGGCTTTGTTCATACTGATGCTTCCTAAGGCCCACTTGACTTCACATTCCACAGGATCATTTAATAACAACATGCTCAGAGACCCTAATTAGATACAATTTGTTCAAGTTACCAAATATGCTTTCTTTGAGATGAAGTTCATGTGATGAGTGCAAAAGTGTCAAAGTTATAAAGCCAGGACATAATCACTGTGGAATACCAGGGAAAATATTCATATAATGCATGAAATCTCCTTCTAAAATATTCTGGATTGTTATCTCTTCAGCATAACTCATTCTCTAGTGTTTGATCTTCACAGATGCATCTTCCTTCTTTATCAAGTTGTCTTTGGATACTGCCTCATTGTCTTCTGCTTACTTTGTATGTTTGTTAGGACACTATGTCATCACCGACTCAATGGACCTGAGTTTGAGTAAATTCTATGAGCTGGTGATGGACAGGGAGGCCTGGCGTGCTACAGTCCATGGGGTCACAGAGTCGGACACAACCGAGTGACTGAACTGAACTGAACTGGGACGCTATAGAGGTAGGAATGTGAGCCCAGCATATTATTTTACAACCTTAATGAAGCAGTGTTTGTTAGCTTACTGGTAAATTTTATTCAGTAGTCCAAATTTTGACTGCTAACTTAAACCCTGCTGAATTTCTAATCTTGTTATAACTTTAATCCTACAAACTGAATACTCTTTTTTAGATGCAGGATTTGATTTAATATTTACAACTCAGCATTCAGTTGCAAATATTTGCTTCTAAAAATGATATTGTACAAACAAAGCATTAAATGATAGGTTTTTGTATTTCCCATTTCCTAGTATATAATCAAATCCCTATTTATTAAAAAAAATTACAGATTCATGGAGGCTTAAGAATGATATCTCAGACCTTTGAAGGAAAGATACAGTCAATGATTAGTTTTTCAGCCTCAAAATAGATTCAGGGAAATTCAAGGCTGAAATATTAATGTATTAGTTTGCTAGTGGGACAAACAAAATATCACAACCTGGGTGGCTTAAACAGCAGAAATCTATTTTCTCACAGATCTGGAGGCCAGAAGTCCAAGATCAAGGTGTTGTCAGGTTTGGTCTCTCCTGAGGCCTCCCTCCTGGGCTTGCGGTGACCACCGTCCCGCTGTGTCCTCACAGGGCTTTTCCTTTAAGCTCCTGCAGCCCTGGAGTCTTTTTGTCTGGTTTTCCTCCTTGCACAGTAATACCAGTCATCGGATTGGGGACTACCTTTATAACCTCATTTCATCTTAGATACCTCTTTTGTGGCCCTGTCTCCAAATAGAGCACATTCTGAAATACTAGGGGCTCTTCAGGCTTCAATACATGTATTTAGAGGGAATGTCTATGACAATTAGTGTTAGGTGAACACACTTTGTCAGCATTCATGAGTGGAAGTCCTGGCATAAACAATAAAACTTGAGGTAAAATCCTCTGTTTCTAACATTCTATTGTCCCGGGAAGTATGAGAGCTCCCCGGGATAGGAGAGGGAGGCCAATAAGAGAATCGCTGGAGAGATTCATAGGTTTTCAGCCTGAGGAGAGACTTTTTGATTGTACCACCAAGGTAGGCAGGGGATTGGGATTTGGTTGGTAGGTACCTACTCTAGGTATGAAGAGAAAATTTAGTCTGTTTACTAACAGGAGACTCAGGGTACATCAAGCCCACTGAGGAAACAATGAAACATTGCTCCAGAACATTCAGGCAATGGTGACTAAGAGGTTGCCTCTCTGAAGCCACTGGTCAGCCATTTTCTTCTTGTCCCCACCAAAAAGCACACAGACTGACTGGAGAACGTGTCCCACATGTGACAGGGATAAGCCAGTCAAACGGAACATGAGAGCTGGATGCCACCTGAGGGCAAGGCTACTCCATTAGACGACAGGGCGCCCAGATCCTGACTCCTGCAGATCCCAACATCAGTGTATTCTGGTGAGAAATAACCAGAGAACAAGACTGTACCTCTCAGCAGGTATCAGCACAAGATGGCCGTCGACCGGGTGCTTCCCAAATAAATAACGACAGAGGAATCTGCATTTGACCAAAATGTAGGTTGTAAATGGCTGAAGGACTGAAAAACCACTGTACTCAGACATCATGTCCTTTCAAGACCTCAGAGACACAGTAATTCAAAATGAGGCAGAGTGGTAGGTTCAAGAAAAGCCCAGGATATTAAAAAAATATAGAGAGATTTTATGTTTTTTTCCATGCATAAATTGTTTGCCTAAGAATCTCTTTCTAGTACATATTTTTTTTCGAAAGTTTATTATGATATGAATGTATGTTGTCTGGGGTTGGGTGTACTTTTGTAACATGTTTTGTTGTTTGCATTGTTTTCTTAAAGAAAAGTGAATAAATGGCCATGGTTATAAATCTTAGGCTAGGAGCTGACTCATCTGAAAAGACCCTGATGCTGGGAAAGATTGAGGGCAGGAGGAGAAGAGGACAACAGAGGATGAGATGGTTGGATGGCATCACTGACTCAATGGACGTGAGTTTGGGTAAACTCCAGGAGTTGGTGATGGACAGGGAGGCCTGGCGTGCTGCAGTCCATGGGGTTGCAAAGAGTCAGACATGACTGAGTGACTGAACTGAATTGAAGGCAAAATCTTCTACTTTGGAGGACTACCTAACTTCTTTTGCAGAATGAATGCCTAAATTTGCTTAAATAAACAATAGTGAAAGATATAAATATGCTGTCAGAGGAGGCAGGTAAATGTTTCTTGCGTCATGGTTTCAGTGAACAGACAATAGCAGGAGACTAAGAATACAGGTTGCCTCGTTAGTAAAATAACGCAGAGACGATAGCATTTGATGCATAGATTTGAGACTAGGAGACACCCAGATAAACTTTCTCAGAGCAAAACCGACGGTGAAGTGCACGGTCCATCCTGAACTCTTCTCTTACCTTCCTGCCTTGTTTAGGCTCTTTCCTCTCAAATGGCACTGATCATAAACACTCAGCAGTGTGTACCTGAATAATTCATCAGGAGACTGGGAGTTACTGAAAGGAAAGAAAAAAGCCCTAAACTGCTGAAACAGCATACCAACCACCATTACTGAGAGTGTCAGTTACAATAGAGATTATTGGGAGCTATGTGGACTAGTTCATAATTCACAAGGAAACATCCATGTTTGTTTGTTCCACATAATAAAATGAACTCACTCTGGACATGACCAGGGGCTGATGGGATAGTTATCACATCAGCTTCATAAGTTTAGACATATTTAACTCTGCTTTAATCAGTTCTCTCATCTATAAAATAGAGGGATGCTATTTTCAGAACTGTGCTGCTGAAATTTTTAATGCAACTGTCCTCAATAATATAATTATTGTTTTTATTTATAACAATTTTTAAAGTAAATTTCTGAGTCAGCATTTTTAATGAAGTTTCAATATTACAAAAAATATGTTCAAAGGGGAGAAATTTTGTAGCTGAAATAGTGCATACTTTGAAATTCTTCTGTAAAATTATCAGTTATAATTGAGAGAAATATATTCTGGAAAATAGGAAAGGTGATTTGGTAAAATAGAAATTGCTTTAAATAAACTGACTTATTGATATCCAATAAGATTTGCTTAATAAGACTGTTAAAATAGATCCCTAGACTACAAAGGAGAAAAAGAAATAAACCTAGACAAGGTTTTACAGCCACTTAAGTAAAACTGATTATGTTTTCAGAAGAAAAGAGGGTATGGGGATTAAATAATTTTTACTTTGCTTTAAGTTCTTGTTTGGAGACTGTTGTATAAAATAGACTAGTGTGATTTTAACTTTTCCTGTGATTATTTTTCATTGAAAAACACCATTTTAATGAATAAAATTATTTTACCTGCCAGACTAGAAAAAATATATATTTTCCAAATTTATTCAGCAGTACTGTGTTCTGAATAAAATTTTAGTCTCTAGAGATCAGAGACTTATACTTAATTAATAAATTAAGTAGAATCTATTATTTGACCATCAAATCTCTTGAATACTCATATTTAAGTAAACATTTTTGATTTGTGTTAACAATTAAGTTAGAGTGAAATCCAATTAAAGTTCAATTAGCAATTTAAAGATTCAGATTTGCAAAATGTATAGTGAATTCTAATCTTCTTTCAGCTATTGATGTACATGTTCAGAATATTAAGCTCTTACATGTCCCTAACAACATTTTCATTTTCACATGCAGTGCACATGCTGAGTCAGTCAATGCCTTCTAATAAGTCTAATTCTAGTAAAGCAACCTGGAACTGATAATTGATGTTATTATCAACAAATGAAATAAATCAATCTAAGTGAATCTCAGTTCTCTTTTTTCTTCGCTTAATATAATTATGATAAAATATTCTGATGTGCTCAACAAAGCCGTTCCACTGTGTGTGCACTGCTTTCTGGATGAATAGAATGAATATTAATAGAATTTTTGTAGAAATAGCAAGCTTTCTTAACTCTGCAATTTATGTTATATAAGAAATGGATGATTCAAACAAAGGAATAAGTAGGAAGATCTATTTGCAGGGAGAAAAAAGAAATTTCACTTTAAGTGTTACTATTTATGTGCCAAGTAGCACAAGACCGATAGGATGCAAGCTTCAAAAATGTTCTATAAGCAAAATTTCCCTTAACAGTCGTTCCCAGATAGGAAGAGTTAAGGAGGACCCTTATTCATTGGTCTCAGTTCCTGGTAAGGACACAAAGAAAAATCTGAGGTCTTACCCATGGCAAAACAAGTTTATTGAAGAAGGAACAGAAAGAATACCTCAAGGAAGAGATGGGCTAAGCCAAGAGAGGAGCTGACTCTGAAATGGTGAGGTATAGAGGTTATCAAGACAAGGCTCTTACATATTCATCCAGGTGAGTATAGACTGAAAGCTTTGAATGACAGTTGCAAGTTACATAAGAGCAGGCTGTATTGCACATGCCTTTCCCACAGTTCAGTCTATTATAATCAGATGCATGTATGTATAGAATATTTATGAACTCCTAACGTGCTCCTGGCTGCCTAAGGTCACTTAAGGACACAGCCGTGCCTCAAGGGCACATGTGAGGGAGCTGGAGAATTCCCTGCGGTTAGTTCAGATCCACTGTCCACAGTTGGGCACATGCACCTGAGTTGGAAAAGTCTCTATGGTTATTTTATAGTGAATCTGTGAGCTCTCCTTGGTTGCATTTGGGTGTCTCTTGGGGGTTAAAGATCAGCTTGAATCTTTTTTTGGCTAGGCTACCCCTTTTTGCTCAGGCCTAACTTCCTACCTAATACCATGGCTAACTTTTATGAAACTATACTAATTTATTGATTCCCTGGTGGCTCAGAGGTTAAAGTGTCTACCTGCAATGTGGGAGACCTGGGTTCGATCCCTGGGTCAGGAAGATCCCCTGGGGAAGGAAATAGCAACCCACTCCAGTACTCTTGCCTGGAGAATCCCATGGACGGAGGAGCCTGGTGGGCTACAGTCCAGTCCAATACTAATTTATTGGAAACATATTTTCAAAAAGTCAAACAAGTGAACTGAAACATAGTTTTACAGCACACAAAATACATGAGATCATGTTGGTATCAAAATTCAGGGTATGTAGTTATTACGGACTAGGGTGGAGCATGATGCGGCTCGTGTGGAGGCAGAAGAGTGAGTGGCCTTGGTGGATTCGTGCTATGCAAACCCAAATTCCCACTTTGAGAGTATTGTCAGGGTTATGCTGATGCTCTTAGCTATAGGTGCTGCAACCAACGTGTGACATGTGATGTCGGAAGCCAGGTCTCACGACACAAAGCGGTCATACAGTCAAGGAGTAAAATCTAATAAAATGTACAGCTCAGGTCAGTACCTGGGACCTCAGCATCAGTCAAGGGGTCACTCTAAGCCCAGCACCTAACCAGGAATCACAGGGAGAACTCTAGTCCTGGGAAAAAAAAGCACGGTTTCAGTTTCAGAGAAGTGAACAAGGGCAGGAACTAAGAGCAAAAGAGGAAGGTGATTAATGATTTAAAAGACTGGGAAGAGGAGAAATAGAAAGCGATCTCTCTCTTGACCGACTGTTAGCCATCAGTAGTCTCACGGACTCTGTCTCTTTGGTTAGCCATATAGTTTGTTCACTAAGAACATGAACTCTGGAGTCACATTGTGAAGTGAAGTGAAAGTCGCTCAGTTGTGTCCAACTCTTTGAGACCCATGGACTATACAGTCTGTGGAATTCTCCAGGCCAGAATACTGGAGTGAATAGCTGTTCCCTTCTCCAGGGGATCTTCCCAACCCAGGGGTCGAACCCAGGTCTCCCACATTGCAGGTGGATTCTTTATCAACTGAGCCACCAGGGAACCTCATTGACGACTCTTAATTCTCACCTTTGTCATTTCTGGCTGTGTGACTCTAGCAATGTATTTAACCTCTCTGTGCATCAATTTTGTCATCTGTAAAAAGAACATTATAATTGTTCAGTTACTCAATAATGTTCGATCCTTTGCAACCTCATAGACTGCAGCATGACCAGGCTTCCCTGTCCTTCACTATCTCCCAGAGTTTGCTCAAACTCATGTCCATTGAGTTAATGCCATCCAGCCATCTCATCCTCTGTCTCTTCTTTCTCCTCCTGCTCTCACTTTTTCCCAGCATCAGGGTCTTTTTTAATGAGTTGACTCTTTGCATTAGGTGGCCAAAGTATCAGAGCTTCATCTTCAGCATCAGTCCGTCCAATGAATATTCAGGGCTGATTCCTTTAGGTTTGACAAGTTTGATCTCCTTTCTGTCAAAGGAACTGTCAAGAGTTCTTCTCCATCACCACAGTTCGAAAACATAAATTCTTCAGCCCTCAGCCTTCTGTATGGTACAAATCTCACATCTGTACATGACTACCTGAAAAACCATAGATTTGACTAGACAGACCTTTGTTGGCAAAGTGATATCTCTGCTTTTTAATATGCTGTCTAGATTTGTCAAAGCTGTTCTTCCAAGGAGCAAGCATCTTTTCATTTCACGGCTGCAGTAACCATCCTCAGTGATTTTGGAGCCTAAGAAAACTATAATAGTATTTAAATCATAGTGATGTGGTAATGATTATGTATGCTAACAGAAAGAGCGTGAGCAGAATAATACATATTATATTTTAAGCACTGTGCCAGTTATTGACTATATGGATTTCTTCATTGAAATGAAGAAAATAAAAAAACTGTTTTTCATTGCAATTTTAGGTTGTTAGAAAATTGGAGTAATTATTACTTAATGCCATGTTCTAAAAATAAATGGTATGTAATTTTAAAGTAAACACAAAGTAGAGGAAAGTTGAAAAATGTAAGAGAAGAAAATAGTGCTGTTCCAAAGTAACTAGCCTGGATTTGAAGATTAACTAGAATGATGACTTGGAATTGATTCAAGTTCCGTTTACTTTGTTTTGCTACCAAGTTATGACACAAACTGTGCAAAAGAGAGTCTTAAGAGCAAGCACACATGTCAGTGAAAGCAGACGGTAAAGCTTCCAAGTATTTCTTAAAGGAACCACAGCCAAAGGTCAGGGATCAATGCAGCCAAGGTGAAACAAGATATCTTCAAGGCCAGAGGAGCCATGGATGGGGGCATGCTGTCTTTCCTTGCCTTCAGCTGTGTAGGGCCACATTAGCATTCAAGGATCCATTCTATTACTATACAAGGAGACTTGCATTCTATATATATTTGTAGTTGATTCCTTGCTAAATCCTTGGCTCCAGATAGCATGCTCTAAAAAAGATTGTAAATCTCACTAGTATTAGCATTGTAAATCTTAAAGCATTTTCCTTTATCTGTGATATGCTAGGTTCAAGTCTAGCAGTATCTGTAAATTAAACATATTCTCAACTTTTTATGAAGATCCCTAAGAATTTCATGGGAGAATTGAGCTTCTTTGTTGTGTTAGGTAGTTAGAATAGGGAAAAGGCATCCAGAATGGCAGTGGCTAAAAGACAAGGCAAGGAAAAGCCTGCAAAAGTAAAACAGAGGAAGGTTGGAGGACCGGAGTGCAGACCTCAGGTAGAACAAGCAGAACTCCTAGGTAGCCCAGTTTATAGAGGGCAGGCCCAGGGGGAGGAGAAGAAAACATAAAAGAGGAGCCAAACGGCCGGGGTCTCTCTTCTGTTAGAGTCTTTTGGGTCAGCATGCCTCACTCCTCCAGGAGGTATCTTCTTTTACTTTCTAAATAAAACTGAGCTGAAACACTGAGCTGTAACACTGGTCCATCTGAAGGCTGTAACACTGGTCTGTCGCTTCAAATTTTTGTTTTGACGAGACAGAACTGAGGAAATTGCACACTCCCCCTACAGTTAGAAAGTCGTTGGGATCTATACCTATGAATTTGGAGATATGATCTTAGAAAAGAGGACTAAAGAATTTCTGCTTGGAGTAAAATATAAAACTGAAGTGATGGAACCTAGTACAGAGTCTGTGAAACTTCATATTGCTATTAATGTTGATTGTGATTGTTAGATATTAGCTAGCTCATATGAAATTTTAAAGATAATCACAAAAATATGAAAGTAAAACTGTAAAGTAATTATATTCCAATAAAAATTAATCAAAAATACTGGATACCATACTTCAAACCATATCATTGGAAAGTTAAAGATTTTCAGCAACGTACCTCTTAAATAAGTAAATATAAAACAAAATACAATTACAAATATGAAGTCCAAACTATAGAATCTTAGACAAAATAATCAAAAGTTATAATGCAAACATCCCAGCAATTGGGATTTTAAGAATATTTTCCAACTTTAACATCACAAGACTTAAAGCTTGTAAACTAAAATCTTTGAACTTTTTAAATGTTTAGAAAATGAGGAAATTTGACATTTTCAATAAAGTATATAGAATTGGTTAAAGTTTGCCAGAAATACTTTCAAAATGAAATTCACAAAGAATTATAGCCTGCCGGGCTCCTCTACCCATGGAATTCTCCAGGCCAGAACACTGGAGTGAGATGCTATTCCCTTCTCCAGGGCATCTTTCCAACCCAAGGATCAAACCCAGGTCTCCCACACTGCAGGTGGACTCTTTACCATCTGAGCCACCAGGGAAGCCCCAAAATTTTATCATAAATAGTTTCAAAATGAAATGAGTGTATTGTAAACATATAGCCTGAAACTTAAAGTCAACATTTTACCACACCAAAGAAGATACATAAATGTCAAATAAACATATGATAAGATTCTCTGCACCTTCTGTCATGAAAATTAATACAACAGTGTGATACCACAACATATCTCTTAGGTTGGTGAATGTTCAGAACCCTGAAGGCATCAAACTTTGGTAAGAAGGTGAGGCTGCAGGAACTCATTCACTGCTTGTGGGAACACAAAATGCTACAGCTACTTTGGAAGACATTTTGGCGCTTTCTTACAAAGCTAAACACATTTGGGCCAAACAGTCTAGCAATTGCTTTCCTTAGTATTTGCTTCAGGGATTTGAGAACTTATGTCCACACCAAAACCTTCACAAGAATGTTTCTAACAGCTTTACTCAAAACTGTCAAAACTTGGGAGAAAACAAGATGTTTTTAGTAGGTGAAAGGATTAGTAAATTATGGTACATCCAGACAATTGGATATTATTCAATACTGAAAAAAAAAAAAGAAAAACAATTATTAAGTCATGCTAAGACATAGAGTAACCTTAAATGCAAATTGCAAAATGAAAAGCCAATCTGAAAAGACTACATATTATATGATTCCAACTATATGACCTTCTGGAAAAGTAAAAACTATAGAGACAATAAAAAGATCAGTGGTTGTCAGGGGCTATGGAAATGGGTGATAAACAGGCAGACCACAAAGGATTTTTAGCACAATGAAATATTCTGTATGATATGATAATGGTGGATACGTGTCATTACATTGTTTTTCAAACCCATATAATGTTAAACACAAAGAATGAATTATGCTAACTATGGACTTTGGGTAATACTGATGTGTTAAAAGAGCTGCATCTTTGGTAAAAAATGTATTGTTCTGATGAATGATGCTGATAATGGAGTAGGCTATGCATCTATGAAGGCAGAGGTTATATGGGAAATCTCCATACCTTCCTCTCAATTTTGTTGTAAACTTTAAAATGTTGCCAAAAAAAAAAAGTGTTTGAAAATATTGTAAATGAAATTACAAAGCCAAATGTAAATCAACTTATTTTTCCCTAAGTCCAGTTATTTTTCCTCTATATTAATTCAGGTTTCTTTATTGCTGAATAGAGCTCTCTTTTCAAATTTTCTAACTTATAATTTACCTTAATAAATGTAAAAGAATAATGTTTCAGAAAGTATATAACACAAAATTAGATATATATAGATGTACTTATTTAGTATGTACAATGGATCTTCTACATGTGAATGTAGTGATGACTATGGTAAATAATTTTAAGAAATGTTTTAATTAGAATAAGATGACTAACATTTGACTTGTAATTATTTGACTGCAGTGTGTGCCTTTTAAGTGAGTTTACAGCATGATTGATTTCTGTTGGGAAAAAATGAGGTGATACTAATGTATTTCCCAATTACTTAATATTATGAAAAGTTAAGGATACAGCTAACTGAATGGGAAAACAAAGAACTGATTCTTTACAGCCAAGCACAATAATACCAGAGTAATGCATAATGCTGTATTTCCTCTTCTGCTGTCTTTGGTAGAGTTTCAGAGAGCTGTAATTGTGAGTTTTGAGTGTAATAATACAAACCTGACAGTTACAATGGACTGTGTCACTACATTAATGAAGACTTCTGCAGAACTTGAAAGATAACATACCCAGCAATTGTGAAATAATGTGGATTCTGCAAAAACAGTGAAAGTAAAGAAACAGCTTCAGAATAATACAATATGGGTCTCAGGGATAGGATGTGGCTTGCTCTTCTGTTCATCCAGTTGTCATAGGTGATGTCATTTTCCTAACAAATAAATTATTGATGTTCCTAAGGCTGTTTCTCAAAGACAATACTATATTTCTTATGGGACAAAAGAAAGAAAAAAATTTTTCATGAGTATATCTACAATTAGGTTCTAACATCAGAATGTGTTCTGCATTTGATAAAAGACTTATCTAGAGCATATCTAGATATCATGAAAAGCTCCTGCCTGCTATGTTATCTCTTTAAAGGATAAAACTGACAAGCTCTTAAGACACTGAAAATTAATACAGAGCTAGTGGTTTTTATTTTAAATAATTTATAATTTTTATTTTAAATAATTTAAATTTTATTTGAAATAATAAAGACATTTGTTTCAAGATAGATGCAAACATTTTAAATGGAAATCTAATTTTCAAATATTTTCAGTGAACAAGAAAATGACCTCTCTCATAAACAAGTAGATAGGGGCACACTGAGAAATCTCTAATTTTCAGTAAACTAGTCAAACATTGGAGAGAGGATTCCTGGCAGAGAATAAAATGTAAGAAGTGACCTGAGTCCTTAACCGTAATATAAGAAAGGATTTATTCCCCGCCCCGCCTTGAGTGTTTTTGTTGTTGTGTTGTTAGCAGACTGTGGATGGGGAGAGTGAAAATGAGAGTTTACCGCCTTGTGGAAAAAACGCCTCTGCCCCTAAACAAATGATAAATCTGGTCACATCATTCTCTGTTAATGTGTACCTTAGTCACTCAGCAGTGTCTGACTCTGCGACCCCATGGACTGTAGCCTGCCAGGCTCCTCTGTCCACGGGATCGCCAGGCAAGAATACTAGCGTAGGTTGCTTTGCTCTTCTTGAGGGGATCTTCCTGACCCAGGGATCGAACCCAGGCCTCCAGCATTGTAGGCAGATGCTTTACCATTAGAGTCTCAGTTAATAGTTACCTTAAAATATAAAACAGCAGTGCTTGTGTTTTGTTTCAATTCTGCAGTATCTCCAGAGTTGAAAAAAATCTCTAACTAGAGCCACATGTAAAGAGGCTGAAAAAATAAAAACAAAAAAATCACCCCAGCAAAGGATAATTTAATAAAAGAATATTTGGATTTTGCAAAATTATAAAGATCACAAAATCTATGTTTTGGAATGTCTAACCTATATTTTATTTTCATTTGAAAATGCAATACACACATGTGAAAATTGAAAGTGTTAGTTGTTCAGTCACATCTGACTCTGCAACCCCTTGGATTGCAGCCTCCAGGCTCTTCTGTCCATGGAATTCTCCAGGCAAGAATATTGGAGTGGGCTGCCATTCCCATCTCCAGGGGATCTTCCTAACCCGGGATCGAACCCACATCTTTTATGTCTCCTGCACTGCAGGTAAATTTTTTATGACCTTAGCCTCCACACAAAGCCTTTAGTAATAGTCTAAGATAAACACTAAACAATGGAAAAGAACCCCAAAACCTTCTCTGTCGCAACTCTCCTAGACTTCTTTACCGAGAAGCAAAACAAAGACCTTTCTTCCCTAAATGTCCTTCCCTTTTCTGATTTGGCCTTCCTTTTTTTCCCCTGCCCCTCTAGGAATCAAACAACTCCATGCATTTAGGGCTGTTTGCAGTTTTAATGTGAGTTTCTCAGCTCCATCAGTCTAAACTCCAACAATCCCCTTACAGCAGTACAGTTCAGTTCAGTCGCTCAGTCGTGTCCACCTCTTTGCGACCCCGTGGACTGCAGCACGCCAGGCCTCCCTGTCCATCACCAACTCCTGGAGTTTACTCAAACTCATCTCCATTGTGTCGGTGATGCCATCCAACCATCTCATCCTCTGCCCTCCCCTTCTCCTCCCGCCTTCAATCTTTCCCAGCATCAGGGTCTTTTCCAATGAGTCAGTTCTTCACACCAGACTTAGTTTTCATTATTTCCCTTGACATGAATTTAATGAAGAGAGCCATCAATATATGATAAGTCATCATCTTACCAGCAACACCAGCCATATTTCATTCAATTAATTGATCAATATAAGGATAAATTACTAGTATGTAATATTTTTCCTATATCTTGTATAAGTAGACATCTACATTTTTTGAGGTCTTATTTCATTTCCTTCAGTAGAGCTTTAGTTTTTCCTCCTCCAGATTGCTTCATGGTTCTCATTCAGTTTCATTTCTAAATCTTTAGACATTTGAACCTATTTTTAACTGAATATTTTATTCTATTTCCCAAATCGCACTGTATGTCTATAATATAGTTTTAAATGGTAGTTTAATAATGGGTCTCCTGTGATATTTATTCTCTTATTCAAAGTAGTTCTCTCCCTCCCAAACTGATGATTTTAATTTTTCTCACTTCAGTTCAGTTCAGTCGCTCAGTCCTGTCCGACTCTTTGCGACCCCATGAATCGCAGCACGCCAGGCCTCCCTGTCCATCACCAACTCCCGGAGTTTAATCAAACTCATGCCCATTGAGTCGGTGATGCCACCCAGCCATCTCATCCAGTCGTCCCCTTCTCCTCCCGCCTTCAGTCTTTCCCAGCATCAGGGTCTTTTCCAAGGAGTCAACTCTTAGCATGAGGTGGCCAAAGTATTGGAGTTTCAGCTTCAGCATCAGTCCTTCCAATGAACACCCAGGACTGATCTCCTTTAGGATGGACTGGTTGGATCTCCTTGCAGTCCAAGGGACTCTCAGAGTCTTCTCCAACACAACAGTTCAAAAGCATCAATTTTTCGGCACTCAGCTTTCTTCACAGTCCAACTCTCACATCCATACATGACCACTGGAAAAACCATAGCCTTGACTAGACGGACCTTTGTTGGCAAAGTAATGTCTCTGCTTTTTAATATGCTATCTAGGTTGGTCATAGCTTTCCTTCCAAGGAGTAAGTATCTTTTAATTTCTTGGCTGCAGTCACCATCATAAATGTGCATTAATAAAGTTAAACTGACTTCTTTGGGACAGCTCAATATCAATATTTAACTTGGAAAAAGCTGAAAGCCACACTTTATTAATATATTTTCTGCTAAGGGTGTTTATTTATTCATTTGTTTATTTTGTTTTTATTCTCTAGGATGCTGGTTACGTGCCAGATACTGTACTATGTGCTATTTACAGCAAAGAACACTACCTAAATTCCTATAGCTTTTATTTTAGTGAAAGAGGTTAATAAAGTGGTTAATACATAGTGAAAAGAAGAGATTCTGTATTTTTGTTCATTTTCTTTGTGGGTTTAGTGCATGCCATATAATTTTCTCTATCATGGCCAAGGAAGGCCTTGCTGAGAAGGTGACATTTGAGAAAAGACCTGATGAAGAGGAGGAAAGGAGCTAGGCAATTGTCCAAGAAAGAAGATTTCCAGACAGAAAACCATGAAATTAAGCCCTGAGACATGTGTATGTCTAGCAGGTTCATAAAATATCAAATTACCATGTGGCTGAGCTGAGTGTAAGGAGCATATAGTGGGCAATTTGCAAGAATAGAAATCTAGAAAAATGAAAATAGGTTTTTGAAAAAAAAAATAAATTTAGTCTATGGGCCCTTGCTCTAATGATAAACAAGGTGTGAGCTGGTTTAGGTCTAAGAAGAATCAATTATTGGAAGGATGCTGAAGTACCACTTCCAAAAAGAGAATCGGACCCCTCCAGCCTTCTCATTCTCTATTTTTTGTCTATGTTTCTCTTTGGATGTCAGCATCATTCTCAGACCAGGCTTTTCACGGCTCCACCATCAGAGAGAGACATCCTTCTTGATTTAGTTCTGATTTTGAAATCACTAAAAAGGTCTCTGGACCAACACAGGACATTTATCAACTCCAAGACTGATTAATATGGCTCTGGGTAGGGAGTGGGATAGGTGTCCCTGGTAGTTCAGCTGGGAAGGAATCTTCCTGCAATGCAGGAGACCCTGGTTTGATTCCTGATTCAGGAAGACCCCTTGGAGAAGGGAGAGGCTACACACTCCAGTATTCTTGGGCTTCCCTGGTGGCTCAGACGGTAAAGAATCCGCCTGCAATGTGGGAGACCTGGGTTAGACATCCGGGTTGGGAGGATCCCCTGGAGGAGGGCATGGTAACCCACCCCAGTATTCTTGCCTGAAGAATCCCATGGACAGAGGAGCCTGGAGGGCTACAGTTCACGGGGTCACAGAGAGTCAGCCATGACTGCGTCATTAAGCATGACACCCAGTGGAATGCTATGGATTGTAAGCCTAATAACATGAAACCTTCAAAGTGAGAACCAGGAGTTATTCACTTATGAAAGGGGGCCACTACTTAGAGATTTTTATTACATATTACTAAAATTTAACTGAATCATAAGAGAGTGCAAACCTTACGTATATCCATTTTCAATGGGTTCACATCCTCATATTCTGGTGAATACTTCTCTGAGTACTCAACTAGTTACTAGACATGATAAAGTCTTTGAAAATGTATCTGCAATCACTGAACCTTTATTCAAAGGTGACTTTTTGACTGGTATATTATTTCAAAGAAATCCAAAGATACTGTTATTTCTATTGAGAGATATTCTGAAGTAAGCAGGTATGTTGTGATTATTTTTGATTAATCAGAATTTCTCTTTTCTTCTCACAAATTACATTTTGTGTATTATTTCTCTACCATGTCAAGATGTATTATTGCCTTTGCATCCAGAACAGTAAACACAATAAAATTGGTCTTTGTCCTCATGGAGTTGGATTGACAGATGATATTCAACTACTGTCTACTTGGTATTGTGAAAAGTGTTACCAAGATATGACGTTGTTACAAAGAGAGGAGTATAGCATGACTGAGATTAAAATGTGAAGCTTTTTAAAATTCATATAGCCTAAAATTAATTTTTATCTTATTATTTCAAAGTAGTTATAATGCCAACTCACTGGATTCTATTTATCTTACTATTTAAATTGCAATTACTCATGCTTAACTATTCTAATTATTATTAATTAGTTAGGAACTGATAGTACTCCCTAGTGGGTATATTTAAAACAGTTATCATATAATGATACAAATATTATTCTTAGGAAAGTGTAGCGTAGTAATAAATAAAAAAAGTAATGATATTTCAGGAACTTGTGACACTAGAGTAATGCAACTTACCTTAATGCCTTTATATATATATATATATATATATATATAAAAATAAGAAAATATACAGATGTATGTGTATGTATACATACATTTCCTGTATTAGTCCTATTATCTATTTAGATGGAGAGATTAAAAATGTGCATATATTTTTAAAAGTTAAGCAATGAAAAATGCATATGATAAAGATCTGAACTGATATCAGGTAATATTGTCATTTATCTTTTACATCCTAAGATATTTTGGCAACACAGTTGGAAAGTAACTACTGATATGAGCATCAACCTCTGTGTTATCACAGTTGTTATCATCACAAACATAGTTGTCATCACAAACCCAAGAGCCATTCTCATTTCTTCTGTGCCTAGTGAATCTCAATTTTGCTCTATTCTTAGGGGTCAATACACTCATAGAAGGTGACTCTGTTCCTAATCTAAGGGGTGAATGTTGGCAAATGTAAAATGGTTGTAGTATATCGATCATGGTAAGTCTATTCCTTTTGCCATTGATTGGTTTAGGCATGGGCTTCCTCAGTGGCTTAGTGGTAAATAATCTTCCTGCAATGCAGGAGACAGGGGTTTGATCCCTGGGTGGGGAAGATCCCCTGGAGGAGGGCATGGCAACCACTCTAGTATTCCTGCAAGGAAAATCCCATGGACAGAGGACCCTGTTGGGCTACAGTTCATAGGGTTGCAAAGAGTCAGACACAACTGAAGCAGCTGAGCATGCACACACAGTCTAGAGATAGATCTGTGATTCTACCCTGGGTATTACTTTTTTAGGGAAAGTCTGTCTGAGAACTTACTGAAAGTAGTTTTTCCCTACCCTGAAGAAGACAAGAATATTTGATTTTCTGTTTAGGTATGTAATTCCAAGAGGAGGGGATAAAGTTGGTTAAGAATTGTTACAGCCACTTGTAGATTATCATGAGAAAAAGGGAAAACACCCTGAAGGTGTCAGAACAAAAAAAAAGGGGAAATTTGTCATTCCACAGAATTCATCATCTTCTGAATTCATTATTTGCAATTAAATATAATCAAAGAAACTTTACTACTTCAGCCACTTCTAATCAAAAGCTAAGAAACTTAACTACTAAAGGCCATAACTGATGGAATCATTGTGTTTGTTAAAAAAATTTGTGTCTCATATCCAATGGTAATAGCTTTACATGGATTATCTCATTTAACCTTCTTAGGCAAGACTATTACCCTATTTTATACATGCAAAAAAGTGAGATTAATAGAGGTAAAATAGCTACCCATGATCACACACTAGGTGAGTAGCAAAGCGTTCAAATTTAAATTAAGTGACTCTGATTCCAAAGGCATTCTTCTTTGAGCATGACTCAACTACTTACTCTTATTTGCCCAAGGTTTTAAATATACAGTACATTACACTTTTTTTAAACAGTTCTTGGTTTGTTTTCTTACATGGAATATACACAACATAAAATCTATTGTATTTTCAGACCCAAATTTAGTTTGAAAGTGAAAGTCACTCAGTCGTGTCAAACTCTTTGCATCCCCATGGACTATACAGTAATGATATCTAAATTTCCACATATATGATTTTGTGTCTATTTATGCTTCATTTAGAAAAAAAATTTCTAGATGTTAAGCCACTTAATTTTTAAAAATATATTTACTTCCTTGTATTCATAACCATCTTTATCATTGATTGTAATTGCTCAAAATTGAAGACAGCTATGTTTTTGTGGTTTCCTCCTACTGTATTCTTTCTCTTACTACTCCAATCCACTTTCTACATTGCTTCTAGAGTTATCTTTCTGACACATATTCTACTCATTTCATTTTAGTCTTTAAAATTTTTGACAATTTTTCCAGAATAAATTCAAGATAATCCAACACGGATCCAGAAGCTTGTAATATAGCCTTAGTCGAGCTTTTCATTTCCCTCTGCCTCCCTCTGTTTGTATATATAACATTTACATAGATGTATGTATGTGTAAAGTCTCTACTTGTTTATCGTGTTTGCATCCTTAGTACCTAGCCTATATCTGACATACAGTGGTGGTGGTGGGTTAGTCGCTCAGTCATGTCTGACTCTTGTGACCCTGACTATACCCTGCCAGGCTCTTCTGTCCGTGGGATTCTGCAGGCAAGAATACCGACATACAGTAGGATAGTAACTATTTGTTAAATGAATTCATAGAGCAGCGACTTACACAGACAGTGACATTTGGAACCCGACCTAAGCATCAATAGTGTCAATTGCTGCACTTCTAGAAGCCAATTAAAGTCAAGTACCTTCTTAGTATTAGATACAGAGTTGGGGCTATATATATATATATATATATATATATATACAGTAGAATTTCTCTGAGAAGCACACAACTCTGTTTTTCTTTCCTGTGATCTGTAAAGCAAGTTTTAAAACAGTGTAATGAAAAGGTCAAAGTTACTAACGGAATAGCTTAGAATAGGAGTGAGGATCCCATTTATAAAAGACAGCTTGAGTCTGAAGTAAGGGTACCCTCACTATTGGCCTATGGGAACTCTAGTCCTCAGTGATGATTTTTGCCATGATACTGAACTCTAGACACAACAGGAATGAAAAGTAATAGCTAGTAATTCACAATATTCTACTTAAACACTGAAACACCTTAGAAAGTGTCTTGTACCAGATTATTACCATTGCTTATTCAAAATGTGTAGACTAATGGTATAATTTATTTTGGGTTTTATACCTGGTCACACAGCTTGCTTTTGCAATATAAATAACCCCTCAGTAACTTGAGCTTCCCCTGATAATATAAATATAATATAATATTTTATATTTATATATCTATATATCTTTTAGATGAATGAGTATATATATATATATGTTTATTCAGGCTTACCCAACATCTTATTTCTCTCCTTCTGATTCAGTAAAATTTGAGAATCCTGTGAAGTTAGTGCTCTGATAATCCAGCCTGTGATGTTGGTTATCATTTAGGTCATCAAAATTATAGTATTATTTTCCTCAGCTCACCCATTATCTGGAATTACTGTGGAGATTAACCTGGTTTGACAGATCATTACTTTTCTATGAGAACTAAATAAGTGTAAAATTACTATATTTTATTCACCAAACACATTCTATTTGTGAAAGCAATCATGCAAGGTAGATTTTAGTTTCAAAGAGGCTTTTTTGACTCTATATGAAATCAAATGAAAGGGAACATGATGGATTCAATCATCAGAGAATGTGGTAACATGAAAAATGAGTCATGTGTGATTTATACTCACTATTGAATATAAAAACTATCTGCATGTATTTTGAACCAGGTACTTAATTTGAGAAACCTTAGAGATATAAGAAATAGTCAACATTTTGAAGTTATCTAACAACTCTTGGCAAAAATAAGGCCACATTAAATGAGAGCTGTGGTGATTTTATTAAGTTGAAAAAGATAAACATGAACTTTGCCACAGAATTGAAATATAAACAAGTTTGAAGGGATTTGGATTTCTGAAAGTTAAAAATTATATTATCAAACTAGTATTTATATCCTTTCTACTGATGCCGTGAGCTATGTAAGGAAAGTCTTTGGATCTTATTTAGCAAAATAACGTTAATAGAAAAAAATTCAGATGATCTGAAGATAGTTAAACATAGTCACATTGAAATGGAAAGAAAATTATCTGAAAGAAGATATAACACAGATGAAATGGAGGAAGATATTTCAGATATTTGGAATATTTGGGGAGAATTGGGAAGAAAATGCTTTTCAAGGCAGAAGACACATGCACATTCTTGCCTTTAATTTGATGTTCACTCCAGTAGTCAGTCTATGACACAATATTATGCATAGTCTAAATGTCTTTCATCTATTTCTTGTTAAGATATAACATTGCAGAATGAAAATCACCTCTTACAGGCAAAATACCCTGAAGTTTTCCTCTAATATTAAAATGGAATGTGATTTTTCAATATCTGAATCTGTTAAAATAACAAGAATGCAAAATTGAGTGAATAACGCCAGTTTTTTAATAGTAGAATATCATTCAACATGGTGAGATATTTCAACAAAATGAAAGGCAAAAATCACTCATGATAGATACTCAAAATCATTGAATCAAATTAAGAATGGACTTTACCATAAGTTTTGGCTTTTTTCTCTCTCTTATCTGTGTTTTGCTTCTGCCTAATCTTGATTTATCTTTCTATTTGTAACCAGGGAAAAATACTGGAGAAAGATTTTAATAAATTCCCTTTCATGTTATTAAATTACATCATATTTTGGCATTTTATTCAGTCTTTTGTGAGAATGTATATTGTTTTAATGTTTTTAGTTTTTGAGGCAGTGTCTCAACATTGTTAAGACTGAGATACAAATTAGTATATCTTCAAAAGGGCTCCATTTTATTCAGTTTATTTTCTACTAAATATATCACTATACCTAATATAATCCAAATACATAAAGCAGGTATTTTGAGAGAATGAGGTTGTGAACTTCCATCCATATTGGGTATATGAGGAAGCTACAAGACAAAGATGAAACTCTGGTATTAAAATTACAGTGTGGAATTCCATTCTTACAAATATATCTGAAAAGGATAGTGAGAAGAGATCACAGTGTTCATAACATGGGGGCGAGTATGCACCCTAAACATCACTGACAGATAAAGAGTTTAAACATAGAACAAATGTGGCTAGGTAGACAAGCTTCAGGACTCTATGTGGAAGTGGCAGTTTCTAGACATTTAATTTGAAGTGAAAATAAAGAGCACAGTTCCTAAGGAAGACCAAGAGGAAAAGACCACAATCAACCCCAAAATCCCTGTATCGAGAAGAAACACCTATACAAGCAACAATATAGTGAGAAGTTCTATTATCAGCGCTGATATATAGTGAGTGACTATGTGTATTAGGGAGCTGTCTGTGTGTAATAAGCCACTCCTGAAACCTAACAGTTTTAAACACTTTATTGTGGCTCATATATTTGTGTGTTGATTGAGTCATTATGCAGATCTGAGCTTGTCTCATGCACCTGTAGTCAATGGCAGACGGGTGGAGGGCTCCCTGTCTGGAATGGCCTCACCGAGGACAATTTGACGTTTTTCCATGAGAGGTTTTCTCAGACCCCTCCCGCAAACACTCCCAGGTCTACTCTTGCACTGATGGCAGAGATCCACGTGTGGAAGCAGATGCTCACAGGAGCTTATGACAGCTTCTGCTTGTGCCCATTTTGTTATTGTTCCATTTGTCAGCAGATGTGGGCAATCCACAGAAGGTGGAGGACCATCCCCACAGAGGACCAGGACAGCAGCATGTGAAATACTGAAGACGATTAACACGGTCATTCTCTCAAATTGGATGTGAGGACAAGATGGACGTTCAAGTTTAAAAACTGGTGTGTGAAATCAAGGCCAGATTAACAATTTGTGGATGTGGTACAGAACCCCAGAGGGATTCCAAGAGTGTCAAGTACGTCCACCTAAGAACCAACAATTACCTTTTAAGCCGGTTAGAACTCAAGCAAAGGATGATGCTAACACAGCTGTGTGGAAAGGAAACAGCTTGTTTCCAGGAAAGATTTCTATGAGACAGTTACATGGAAGACACATTTATGTGGTCACTTCTTTATACCCTTACACAATCCTACGGACTTTTTTAGTATATAAGTGTGTCCTCTCTTTATGGGTTTACAAGAAGAAAACATTTACTCTTCCCATTGTAGATATATGTGGCCAATGAGTTGTTTTTTTTTTTTAATAAAACATTTAATAGCTAGTAAAAGATTCTTATTACTTCCTTCACTTCTGCAAAAATCAGAAAAGATTGATGATGGATGATACTACAAAGATCAGTGGAGCCTGAGTTTCTTCATAGAGAACAGTTGCTATGGAAAACTTTTTGTAATTACAGAAGACTTTCTTTGAATATAAATTAATATATTTTGTGTTAGGCTATTGAAATTTCCAGGGTTGTTAAAGTAGCCAAAGTTCACTTGTAATTACTAATAAACCAAAGCAATTAGCCAATGAAATACTTTCCAAGCTCACTGTTAAAACTGTTTTATTATATAATGCTAATGGCCATTCTTGTTACATATCAGAGGGTACATGGTATGTATATATATGTGTGTGTGTGTGTGTGTGTGTGTGTGTGTGTGTGTGCGTGCACACGCGTATCATCACAAAAAACTTAGCCTTCAGCATTTGGTTAATGTAGTGTTTATTAGGTTTCTTCACTAAGTTACTATTTTTCCCTTTACTTACTCTCTTCTTTGAAATTGAACCACAAAGTCAAGCTCAGTCTCGAGGGTGAGTGCAAGTAAATGAGCCCAGACCCTGGTTGGGGGAATGCACACACATATTTTTAGAAATTCTTCTATAAGAAGCAAATAGTAGTTTTTATAAGTCTCTATATTCAGTGTTTCAATATTTTGTTAATAATTGTTTTTATTCATGAGATTTTTTTTTTCTGGTTTTGGTAAAAGAGTAACACTAAATTCATAGAAAACATGGTGTTATGGGCTGAATATTTGTGTCTTCCCCAATTTCCCATGCATTCTAAAAACTAAGATCATGGCATCTGGTCCCATTGCTTTATGGCAAGGAGATGGGGAAAAAGTAGAAACAGTGACAGACTACTTTCCTGGGCTCCAAAATCACTACTGATGGTGACTGCAGCCATGAAATTAAAAGACGCTTGATCCTTGGAATAAAAGCTATAACAAACCGAGACAGAATATTAAAAAGCAGAAATGTCACTTTTTGCCGACAAATATCCATCTAGTCTAAGCTAAGGTTTTTCCAGCAGCTATGTACAGATGTGAAAGTTGAGCCTAAAGATGGTTGAGCACTGAGGAATTGATGCTTTTTAATTGTGGTGCTGAAGAAGACTCTTGAGAGTACCTAAACAGCAAGGAGATCCAATCAATGCAAAGAAACAGAGGAAAGCAATGGAATGGGAAAGACTAGAGATCTCTTCAAGAAAATTAGAGATACTAAGGGAATGTTTCATGCAAAGATGGGCACAAGAAAGGACAGAAATGGTATGGACCTAACAGAAGCAGAAGATATAAAGAAGAGGAGGCAAGAATATATAGATGAACTGTACAAAAAAGATCTTCACGACCCAGATAATTACGATGGTGTGATCACTCACCTAGTGCCAGGCATCCTGCAATGCGAAGTCATTTGGGCCTTAGGAAGCATCACTACAAACAAAGCTAGTGGAGGTGATGGAATTCCAGTTGAGCTGTTTCATCCTAAAAGATGATGCTACAAAAGTGCTGCACTCAATAAGCCAGCAAATTTGGAAAACGCAGCAGTGGCCACAGGACTGGAAAAGGTCAGATTTTATTCAAAGCACTAATAAAGGCAATGCCAAAAAATGCTCAAACTACCACACAGTTGCACTCATTGTACAATCCATCTCACACACTAGCAAAGTAATGCTCAAAATTCTTCAAGACAGGCTTCAACAGTACGTGGACTGTGAACTTCCAGATGTTCAAGCTGGTTTTTGAAAAGGTGGAGGAACCAGAGCTCAAATTCCCAACATCCATTGGATCATCAAGAAAGCAAGAGAGTTCCAGAAAAACATCAATTTCTGCTTTACTGACAATGCCAAAGCCTTTGACTGTGTGGATCACCACAAACTGAAAGATTCTGAAAGAGATGGGACTACAAGACCACCTGACCTGCCTCCTGAGAAATCTGTATGCAGGTCACGAAGCAACAGTAAGAACTGGACAGGGAACAACAGACTGGTTCCAAATCAGAAAAGGAGAATGACAAGGCTGTATATTGTCACCCTGCTTATTTAACTTATATGCAGAGAACATCAGGAGAAACGCTGGGCTGGATGAAACACAAGCTGGAATCAAGATTGCCGGGAGAAATATTAATAACCTCAGATATGCAGATGACACCACCCTTATGGCTGAAAGTTAAGAGGAACTAAAGAGCCTCTTGATGAAAGTGAAAGAGGAGAGTGAAAAAATTGGCTTAAAGCTCAACATTCAGAAAACTAAGATCATGGTATCCAGTCCCATCATTTCATGGCAAATAGATGGGGAAACAGTGGAAACAGTGGCTGACTTTAGTTTTTTGGCTCCAAAAATCACTGCAGATGGTGACTGTAGCTGTGAAACTAAAAGACACTCACTCCTTGGAAGAAAAGTTATGAACAAACTAGACAGCATGTTAGAAAGCAGAGACATTGCATAGCCAACAAAGTTCCGTCTAGTTAAGGCTATGGTTTTTCCAGTGGTCACGTATGGATGTGAGAGTTGGACTGTAAAGAAAGCTGAGCACTGAAGAATTGATGCTTTTGAACTGTGGCGTTGGAGAAGACTCTTGAGAGTCCCTTGGACTGCAAGGAGATCCAAACAGTCCATCCTAAAGGAGGTCAGTCCTGGGTGTTCATTGGAAGGACTAATGCTGAAGATGAAACACCAATACTTTGACCACCTGATGTGAAGAACTGACTCATTTGAAAAGACCCTGATGCTGGGAAAGATTGAAGGTGTGAGGAGAAGGGGACAACAGAGGATGAGATGGTCGGATGGCATCACTGACTCAGTGTACATGAGTTTGAGTAAACTCTGGGAGTTGGTGATGGAGAGGGAGGCCTGGTGTGCTGCGGTTCATGGAATTGCAAAGAGTTGGACACGACTGAGCAACTGAACTGAACTGAACTGAAAAGATAACACAGTGCCTATGACAGAATAATGTAACTAGGAATTAGTATATTGCATGCATTTAAATATTTTTATTCTGTTTATTTATTTTAAAATTTTTATTTTATATTGGAGTATAGTTAATGTTTGTTTTAGTTGTAAAATGATGAGATTCAGTAATATATGTATATATATATTTATGTACACGTTTTTCAAATTATTTTCCTTTTTGGTTATTACAACATATTGAGTAGAGTTTAAGTGAATATAATTGACTAATAGCATTGATTCAATGCATTTATATATTGCAGTATTATTTCTGGTATGGCTATATTTAGAGCCTATATCACATTGCATAATTATCCTTTCTTTTTATTAGTTAGGAGAATTCAGTTATAGTTTTATATCTAGTTTGATGTTTATAGCATATTATTATTGTCAGTATTTTTCATACTGTGCATTAGATTTCTATGGTTGATTTATTACCAGTTGCAAGTGTGTACCCTTAAACATCAATAGTATCACCCTCCCTTATCCCCTAGTGACTATCATCTGATTTTTTTATGAGTTTAACTCTTTTAGATTATACATGGTTAAGTGTTATCCTATGTTCTCTTCCTTAGCAAATGTGCTCAGGGTCTATCCAAGTCACTGCATGTGATTTTAAATTTTCTAATTCACAACACTGAAATTTTACACTTTAGAAAATGCAATGTTATTGAATTGACTATTAGACAAATAAAATAATGCAGTCAGAATTTTATTCTCCAAAAATATTGTGGCAGAGATTTTGCTAGCCCTTCCTAATATCCACTTCCTTCTCTTCCCTTCTAAAAGAATTAAACATTGCCATCTTTAGTTGGGTACAGTTACATTGGCTAGAAATATTTTCCCCATTCCTTTGTGTTAGATGTGTAAATGTAAAATTACAGAAATAAAATTGAGGTTGGTTCTGAAATGTCACAAAATGGGGAGCACTTTTTTATTATCCATTTGGCTGTTCATCATGTACATATGATGCTTCTCAATTCATTCTATAAGGCCAGCATCAATCTGATATCAAAACTGAACAGAGACATCATAAAAATAAAATAATATTACAGGCCAATGGCACTGACAAACACAGATCCAGAAATCTTCAGCAAAATATTAGAAAATAAAATTAAAAATATATATTAAAGGGATCACAGACTTCCCTTGTGGCTCAGCTGGTAAAGAATCTGCCTGCAATGAGAGAGACCTGGATTTGATCCCTGGGTTGGGGAGATCCCCTGGAGAAGGGAAAGGCTGCCCACCTCAGCGTTCTGGTCTGGAGAATCCCATGGACTGTATAGTCCATGGGGTCGCAAATGGTTGGACACTACTGAACGACTTTCACTTTCACTAAAAGGATCATGCACCATGATCAAGTAGGGTTTATTCCAAGGATGTGTTTTCATGAAATACATAAAAATCAAAATTAAGCAAATGTAACTACATCAAAAAATAACAAACAAAAAAAAAAGCCTTTGCACAGCAAAGAAAATTATCAGCAAAATTAAATGGTCATTTACTTTGAATAGGATAAGATATTTCAAATTATATATCTGATAAAGGGTTAATATCCAAAATATACCAATGATTTATTTGTATATAATTCATACAACTCAACATCACAAACAAGAAATAAATAGCAACAAAACCTGTTGAAAAATGAGTAAAGGATCTGAATAGATGTTTTCCAAAGATATACAGATGGTCAAAAGACACAGAAAAAGATGCTCAGGATCACTTATCATTAGGGAAACAGAGATCAAAACACAATGAAATATTACCTAAAATGTCTTAGGAAGGATATATTCAAAAAGATAAAAAGCAAGCATTGATTATGATGTAGAAAAAAGGGTATAAATATGCACTGTTTCTGGAATTGTGAATTGATGTATCTGCTATGGAATACACTATGGAGGCTCTTCAAAAACTGAAAATATAGCTACAATACAATCTAGCAATTCTATTTCTGAGTATTTATATGAAGAAAATGAAGACATTAGTCTTAAAAGCTGAATGTCAATTACATCACAATAAAAATGGAAGACCTCTTAAGACGAAAAGAGAAGTTATACAGTGGAAGAAGCTGATACTTGCAAAACACATTTCTGACAAAGACTAGGATCAAGAGCACGTTAAGAACTTTCAAAACGCAGTAGTACAAAAATCAAAAGCATATTTTTAAAATTAGAAGCAAGACTTGAACAGATATTTCATTGAAGAGGATATAAAGCTGAAAATAGAGCACATAAAAGATGTTCATCTTTGTTAGAAATTAGAGAAACACAAGTGAGAGTCAAAATGTAACAGGCCTACACACCTATGAGGGTGGCTTTAAAAAACAGTGATGGAAAAAATGTAAAGAAACTAGATTACCAATGCTTTGCTAGTGTATGCTATATAGTGCAACCACTCCAGAAAAAATAGTTGGGCAGTTTCTTTGCTATTTTCTCTCAGTTTTATTAAGGATTTACTATTTTACAAAATATAGCATGTGATTAATGTAAATAACTTGGTGAGTTCGGCCATACATACACATTCTTGCTACCATCATCACAATCAAGGTAATACACGTATCTACAGCTTCGAAAAGTTTCCTTCTTATCCCTTTGGGTTTTGGGGTTTGTACTTTAGTGGCAAGAATATTTTACATGAGATATACCATCTTAACAAATTTTTAAGTGCAAAATATCTTGTTGTTAATTACAAGCAGTGCTTTTAAAACTAAATATACTAGTACTATATGATCCACCAATTGTACTATCAGTCATCTATGCCAATTAAAGATCTGTGTGTGTGTGTGTGTACTTGCTAAGTCTCATCTGACTCTTTTTGACCTCATACACTGTAGCCTGCTAGGCTCCTCTGTCCATGAGATTTCTCAGGAAAGAAAACTGGAGTGGGTTTCCATTTCCTTCTCCATGGGATCTTTCCAACCCAGGAATCCAACCATGTCTCCTGCATTAGTAGGCTGGTACTTTACCAATGAGCCACAAGAGAAGCCCTAATTAAAGATTTAGATTCACCCAAGTATCTGTGCATGAATGTTTATAGCCTTTTCTTTCATAATAGCAAAATCCGGAAGTAATACAACTGTCCTTTAAAGGATAATGTTTAAACCACCTGCTGCTACTGCTAAGTCGCTTCAGTCGTGTCTGACTCTGTGCGACCCCATAGACGTCAGCCCACCAGGCTCCGCCTTCCCTGGGATTCTCCAGGCGAGAACACTGGAGTGGGTTGCCATTTCCTTCTCCAGTGCATGAAAGTGAAAAGTGAAAGTGAAGTCGCTCAGTCGTGTCCGACTCCTAGCGACCCCATGGACTGCAGCCCACCAGGCTCCTCCCTCCAAGGGATTTTATGGTATGTCAAATCATACACTACCATTCAACAATATAAATAAGTGAACTACTGATACATGCAACATCCTGTCAAATCTCCCAAGAATCATGTCATGTGAGAAAAGCCAGTCTCAAGTGGTCACATACTATATGATTCATTTACACAAAATTCTAAAATTGTAAAAACGGATGACAATTTTGTGGACATAAGGGTTTACAGAGGAGCTAGTAGCAGGGTGAATGAGTATTAAAGGGCACCATGAAGCTTCCTTATGGTGATGGGACCAATCTATAACTTGACTGTACATTGTGATATCCCTATTATGAAATTACATTTTGTGCACGTGAATCTACAATTATCTCAAGAATAAGAAAAAATATTTAAACCATGTCTCCTACATGTGTTTGCTATGAAAACATGTATCTTGTGCAATAGGAATAGATAGTTTTTCTCTCCTCTCAATACCTAGCCAATTCAGTTGCAGGTTCAAGCAAAGTGTTTGTCTAATTTATAAGTCTTTCTTCTCTCTGCGATGTGTAGCTTTTTCTCATATGTTCTGAATTTAACTATGCATTTAAAATAGGTTTTATTCTATTTTATTCAGCATGTAGAGTGTCTGTAATGAGATTTCCCCCACATTATCCTGGCCCTGTAGATTGCTGGATTTAGAAAGCTATGAGTCTTTCTTCTTTTTTTTTTGGCTTGAATTATTTCTTATACAATTGAATTTAAAGCAAAATAAACTTCCAAAAATATGACTGCCACTGAAGTTAGGTTGCTATATTTTTTCCCATTTTTCTCAACTTTGCTTGGAAATGATACTTTATTATTGCTATATATTTATAATATAGATCATAAATGTTCTCAATTTCCCATTCATAGTTTCTAAAACTCATGTCAAACTCATGATAAATGTTCCCATCAAAAAATGTTAAAACATTCATTTATGAGTTTCAGAAAGTATTTCTCTTCTATGTGTGTCTGTCAGTAGAAGGAAAAGGAGGTTGATCTTGGTAAATTGAATAACCAGTTTTTCAACCCAGAGAGAAATGGGGAAAAATTAATTTAGTGTACTAAATTGAAAATATTTGAACTTCATTTAAGAATATGAAAATATTAATTTTTTTCAAAATATTGCTAATAAACACAATTAGTTTTGAAGATGTGCAAGTTTGAACTTCATACTCACCCTAATCTAATGCATATTAATCTCAAGTATATTTCCATTCAAAAACACCTGAAAATTATTGTTTCCATTTCTATCCTAGAATATCAATAGAGTAAAGCAAGTAAAACAGTGGTTGGACGAACGTTCTAATTCTTTTGCCCAAGCCTATCCCAGAAGCTGTGGAGACATTAAAAAGTACAAAAGACGTACTCTTAAAAGTTACATTGGTACTAGTACGGAAAATACATTAAGCTGTCAATATATCTAATGATCAATGATACGTATGCTATGATACAATTGTAATGTTCATAAGATGCTCACCGGTGTTATTTGGAATCTTGATGCCTATAGTTATGTCCATTATGTCCTATTTATAGAAAGATTCTAATGATACAATGGTCTTAATGAACTTGTTTTAACAGGTGTACTCACTACCCTTTGAACTTTTCATCATCTCACTTAAACCAAAAGCAGATCCCCAATTATAGGTGTGATTTGAACAGCAAGAAAACATATTGATTTCAGAGGTTAGACCTCAAAGACAAAAACACATACTTTCTGTCCTGAAGGAGCTTATATACTATTGAAGATCCTACAACAGGTATTTCATTTTCCCTCTATTGTATATCACTCAGGTTTCTAACTGATGCTAGCTGTAAAAATGGTTATTTAGAGAAAGTTTAATAAAATGACTGTCTGCACAGGTTTGGGCAAGATGGAGGGAAAATATAAGTCATATGGTGAAACCTAGAAGTCGTTAACCGGCTGGGCTTGAAGCCGGGGTAAGCAGACAGTCTGGAACCCGCGCTCAGGGAGGGCTGCGTGGGGAGCGAAGCCCGGCTTGTATCACTGCCTCCTCTCGGGGCCCTCAGCCAGGCCACAGCCACCCCCACTGCGCAGGGATTGAAGAAAGACGCTTCTAGATCTGCTTTTCCTTCCTCCCTGAGGCTGAAACCAGGGAAGAGCCAGAAGGCAAGGAAGTCCACTAACGCAGTTCTTGCAGAACAGCATCTCAGGGCACCAAACAGGGAGGGAAGAGGTGGAGAAGGGATCTGGGGAGGGTACACAAGTCTGCCCAGCACTCACCGCGATGTCCTAATGACCTTCACACGCTTCGGGGAGTAAAGACAGCTCTGCGCTTGGTTCAAAAGCAAGAGTAGCTTTATGGGCATCTGGGATCCTCCCTGTATTCTGTTTACTTCTCCTTAGCCAATCTTCAACGCTTCATTATATACAAAACAAGATTTAGGATTTCGGAATTAAAATAATTCCATTTCACTTTCCTTTTTAAAAATACTTTTTGATGTGGGCCATTTTTAAAGCCCTTATTGAATTTGCTGTGATATCGTTTCTATTTTGCATTTTGGTTTTGGCTGCGAGGCATGTGGGATCTCAACTGCCCAACCAGGGATCGAACTTGCACTCCCTGCATTGAAAGTCGAAATCTTACCCACTTTACCACCAGGGAACTCCCTCACTCCCTTTTTTTAAAAATCAAGACAAAATTATATATGGGCTTTGTATTTTAAGGTCAAAATCAAATGAGGTAATAAAATATGTAATATATTCATGGAGTCATTTACCTCACCCAGTTCTTCCATTATAGGGCTAAAAGAATGTAGTCTAATTTTAATAAATGATAGTGCCATTAAGAATTAAGTAAATTAAGCTATCAGCAAGTATATCAAATATAGATGACCTTTGGATTAAATGCTCTTTCTTTTCCACCCAGGAAGAGTAGGCAGTTCACTCACTCCTTTTGTCTAGTTGATATTTTGCTGTATCTCAATATCAAGTACATTGACAAATATCTATCTTACTAATAATCACTGAATTTGAAGCTGGATATTAAAAATCAGAATCAGATGACTTAGGTGTTGAGGAAGGAACACTATATGGGGCATATAAAATATTGGATAAAAGGCCTCTATTAAGTAGCTTTGAGATTTTAAATGAACAACTTATGATTACAACTTTCAAAAATGTAAATATGGAAGACCAAAATGGGCTACTTGTAGCATAAAATAATGTTTTTGAATATTTTTTCTAGATTCAGTGAAGTCAATGCACTAGAATTTTGTTATTAATGTGAATGTAATGACTTAAGTTAGATTGCATTAAATGTAGATATTGAAGAACCCATACACACACATACACACACATACCCCTTAACAATATTGCATTGTGTATGCGTGCTCAGTCATGTCCAACTCTTTACAACCCCAGAGACTGTAGCTGCCAGGTTCCTCTGTCTATGGAATTTTCCAGGCATGAATACTGAAGTGGGTTGCCATTTCCGACTCCAGGGGATCTTCCTGATCCAGGGATAGACCCTGTGCTGCTTGCATCTCCTGAATTGGCAGGTGGATTCTTTACCACTGAGGCACCTGGGAAGCCTAACTATATTAGAGTTTAGGGGTATTAATACATTTTCTGAAATTTTCAAATTGAAGATAAATTACTACAGAATCAAAAGAGAGTAGCAAGTTTAAAAATCTCATTTATTTTTCATTTTCATGAGGCTTGTAAAATATGAAAATTACTAATGTTATTTAAATATTTGCAGAAATAAATATGTAGGATTCCATTTTATTTTATTTTTTCTGTGATGCATTTGGGTAGTTGGGTATTTCAATTATTTCTGACATGTTACATGCCAACTAATACCTTGCAAAACTTGCCTGGAATATATTTTTCTTCAGGCTTTTTCATTTTGTTTTATTGCTCATTTTCATTCCCCAAAGTATATGACATCTATAGTGCTGTAACTGTAATTTAAAGGAATCCACTTGTGACAATAAGAATAGTAAATTCTTGTATTTGAACAGAATTATAACTTTAAAAGCATTTCCATTTTAAATAAATGTTTTAGCCTGTCTTTATAATGAAATATTTTATGTATTATACGTTTTTTTCTTCTACTAGTAATTCTCATAACCCAGGAATCTTCAATGTTATTACTCTCAATTAAATTTTGTCACTCTTCTCTATTATAAAATTTATTTTCTCCTACAAATAAGTTGTCAGGTCTTTTTAAAACAGATGTTGGTTTTCCAATATTTTTACCTTCCTGGAAAACATCCTTAATTGTGTTTCTTTCTTCCCCCTTTCCTTTTGGTTACATGTTAGAAACTATTTTTTAACCTATAGATCACCTATAATCTTCCTATAGTCTTTTCATCGACCCCCAAATGTTATGTTATTTCCAACTGGAGACCTTGTTTGACTCAGTCTCCCTCCCCATGCACTTCTCTTGCACAGGCAATGAGTCTCTTACCTGAAATGGTAGTTATTTACGTTTAAAAACCTTTCGTGTCTCGGCTCCAGTTTTTCTGTTTCTTCTGATCACTTCTGGATGGTCCAATAGCCTCTTCCTCCAGTCACTAAATTCTAATTCTTTAAGTATAGCTTTCAATGATACTTCCTTAGAAATTTCTTTCTTGAAGTTCCTAAGACATCTCAATTGTTTAGTTTCTACTTTATGCTTACCATTGTTATTTTTCTCATAGTTTTTATTTTCAGTTTTTTGGTTTTTTTTTAAAAGCTCTCCCTACAGTGAGATCCCAGAGGTCTTATTTCTTACTTGGATTTTAATATAGCTAATATTAAGAAATTGGTTTAATTAAGAAAGATAGCTAGAAAAGAGAAATTCTATTCCTAAATATTTTTACACTTTTCTTTTTCTTTTTTTAATTTTTTCTACTTTCTCTTGTAACTCAATTGTTTCTAAAATTCTCATCAGCATTGCTGGAGAAGTTTGACAAAAACAGACCAAATGATGAATGATACAATTGAGACTACTTGACCTTTGGCTAAACTGCTAACACCAACACTTATGTATCTTTCATGTTTCTTCTTTGTGTTTTCTACTTCCTTTTGCTGATCTTTCCCCGCTTCAAACTGTCTTCTAATCTGTCTCTGACTTTGGGATAATGTCCATTTCATCTGTGATTTCAGACGAAGTTGGTTTTTGCTCCACCCTATCTGGCTTATATGTTACATGTATTAAATCTTCTCTCTAATGGTCCTGTTATCTCCAAGACGATCCCATTATTAACATGAAAACTGATAAAAGTACTATATCATTCTGTTATGGTCAGCTTCCAAATTTGCTCTTCTTACATAATTTACATGTTTATTGAATGTCTGCATATAAAAAAGTGTGTGAGATTATTTAGAAGGATAATATTCTCACTCTTTCATTTTAACTCTTAAATCATTGAATGTGAGAATACGACTCAAATACTTGAATAGTCTCATTGGGACACACTATTGCATGATCTGTAACCACAAGTATAACATTCAATCAAAATTTTTCTTTAGTCAATATTTTTTTTGGAATAGACTGCAGTTTCTTAAGCCCACCAATCTAAGCTAGACTTTCATGGCTGTATAAATTTACACATAAGTCTTTCTTAGACTTGACAGTTATGTGCAGTTCATTAATGTTAAGGATTTCCATTCCTTTGTTCTTAATGTATTGTTTGTTAATTAATAATAATTGCAACTTACATTTTATTGTGGTACTTATTTACTCTTTCTTCCTTCTGGAAAAAAATTGAGATTTGAAATATCTCAATCCTTTCATATACTTTGTGAATTATACAATAAGAGATCATATTTAATGTTTTATTGTAATGTTTGAATAGAAATTCTCTTTCGCCCTTACATTAAATATTTTAATATTTCCTTGTATATTTGCTATCTACTTGTAATTATCTTTACACTCTTGCTTTCCTCACATTTTTGTTTAGTAACAAATGCATGGCTTACTTTGTGACTCAATATTTTCTAAAATTCTCATCAGATTGGCCAAATAGTAAGGTTAATAAATGAAAAGATCAAATGTGTAAATCAAATAGTTACTTGGAACTACTCAATATTGTATTCAAATCATGGTAAGTCAATTTGCTCTTGTTGGGCTGTACTCCACAAGACTGAAAGGCTTGTATTTGTCTGACGTTAAGAGCAAAGAAAGAGCCCAGAGTTAATAACAGAGACATCAGTGGTTTAAGGGATGGGGGCGCTTCCATGTCTCAGGCAAGGTCCTGGAACAATACCCTACCCTTTGCCGCATAACGTGGGCAGCATGTGGTCGCAGCCTTTGTTGGGGGGAGGAGGAAAGGAGAGATCGCCAGGGACCGGGGGACCGATGCCGGGTGGGCGTGTTAGTTACCGGGGAACCGGTGCAGGGGCACGCCCCCCACCGCCCTCTCACTGAGAACAAGCACTAGCTGGGGCCTGGGGAACATACTTAGAAAGGTGAGTCACGTGTGATGGGTGAAGCAGGCCCTGGTCAGGCAGGCGACGTCCAGAGAACGAGAGCAGCCATCCTGAGTCACCTGACCGTACAGTTACGCACTATTTCCTTTCCTATTTTTGTTTTGTGTTTTCTTTGCTTATATTTTCCCAAGGTTAAAGGTTCATGTTCCTCTTATTGTTTATCCATCATTATTGATTAGTGTTTATACTACATAACCTAGTTTAAAATAACATTAAAAAAAAACACATAAGGAAGAGAAAGTTGTTCATGAGAACATTTGATATGGTAATTTTGGGAAAGATTTTTTTTAATACAAACATATTCTGTCTTTCCTCATGATTTTGCCAAGGTAATTATTTTCTGCAATGGTCCTGAATGGTACGGTGCAACATGTCTTCCAAAATGTCCCTGATAATGTCAAAAGCTACGCTGTTGTGGTTTTAGTTGCTGAGTCGCGTCGGACTCTTGCGACCCCGAGGACTGTAGACCACCATGCTACTCTGCCCATGGACTTCCCAGGCAGGAGGACTGGAATGGTTTGCCAGTTTCTTCTCCGGGGGATCTTCCCAACCCAGGGACCGAAACTGCATCTCCTGCACGGGCAGGTGGATTCTTTACCACTGAGCCTCGGGGGAAGCCCTGTCTGTAGCTACGTGAATGCTCTATCTCTGCTGTTTGTTCTTGTTCAGCCACCAAGTTGTGTGTGACTCTTTAAGGCCCCATGGACTGCAGCAGGCCAGGCTTCCCTTTCCTTCACTGTCTCCCAGAGTTTGCTCAAATTCATGTCTGTTGACTTGATGATGCTATCTAACCATCTCATCTTCATCCTGGGCCTGAAATTTGGTGAAGAATTAAGGCAAAATTACTACTGCTAAATATAAACATTGGAGAAAAAAAGTCCATGTTTGGATAGATCTTCTTTACTATGAGAAAGATCAAGTAAAAGCTTCTCTTCATTACACAAAAGTAAAATGAGAGAATGTCCCATTTTTTTATTTAAATTTTGAAATAAAATCTTTTGTAATTTTATGAGACTGTAATTCTCCAAACCCTGTGGAATACTGAGAAAACAGATGGTTTGAATAAGGAAAACACTGGTCTTCTGAGGGAGAAAGGGCAACAACACAACATTTGCTTTCTAGAATTTGAAATTTTAAAAATCACTCAGAAGAAACATGAACCTTGTGGTCAAATTAACCTAAAAGGAATGGACATCAAAAGCACTGAAGTTGAACTGATGAGAAAAAAGACGTGTCCTGAATGATGACCTGAGCTTGGTTACAGAGGACTTGATCTCACACATCAGGTGGCTTATTTCACGCAGGACACAGATATTATAGCTTCATTTCCGGGTTTCGAGAACACAGAATTAAGTAGAATCTATAAAACTGTAACTCAGACGGTAAAGCTGCTGCCTACAATTGGGAGACCTGGATTCAATCCCTGGGTTGGAAAGATCTCCTGGAGAAGGAAATGGCAACCCACTCCAGTATTCTTGCCTGGAGAATCCCATGGAGGGAGGAGCCTGGTGGACTTCAGTCCATGGGGTCACAAAGAGTTGTACACGACTGAGCGACTTCACTTTCATAAAACTGTCATAAAACAAAATTATTAATGGATAGGTTAGATGATGGTTCAATAATACATAATCACAGATTTTTATTGGCTCAAATCAGGTTTTATAACTGAATAGGCAATGCTAGTTGGTAGGGTCATTTGCTAATGTTTACAAGTTAAACTGCAGGCAGATAGAGGTTCTTTGTAAACATATGCTATAATGATTTTCTCAGCAAAGGAACAAATGATTAAAAAAAATCACCTCTTAAATGAGTTCATGCAAAAGTGAGAAAGATTGCTTGTGTTTCTCACATTTCATTGTCTAAAGCACATCATATGGCCATGCTTAACTTAAAAGGTTCAGGGAATCTGAACGCTATGTCCTGAAGTAGATTGGTGAGCAGCACTGCTGACTGCTTCAGCATTACATGTTTAAATATTTTGTAAAGACTTCTTTACATTTTGCCAATGATAGACGCACAGTTGTCTAGACATCACTTAAGTTAGTTTACAGTGATATGATTCAGTGAAACTAAAAAAAAAAAAAAAAATCCACCAATTTAAAAATTCTCTTTGTGTTTAATTTAGCACATTTCCCCCTCTGTCCCTAAATTTTATTTATCATGCACTTAATACTGTATCACAAAAAATAGATTAAAGCATCAAAATATATTTTAAGTGTTGTAAAATATAAGAAAATGCATTTTTAAATGTAGACTAGTTTAAATAGTTTGAATTTTGGGGCTTTCATTTTGTTAAAAACAGTTCATTCTTCAGATTCTTTAATTGGCATATACTTTACATTAATGATTCATTTTATTTACTTCTTTTATTAAAGGACTTTTCATTTTACAAATTATTCTACCTGACTTATATCTCAGATTTAGCACAGTAACCAGAAAGGTTTGGATGTTCAGCAAATAAATGAATAAAAGAATAAATAAGAAATCATCTCTACATCGTGCTTTAACCATATGGCCATAGAGGTTGTTTAGAACTTATAATGTCTGAAGTGGGCTTCCCAGGTGGATCAGTGGTAATGAATCTGCCTGCCAATGCAGGAGATACAGGTTCAAGCCTGGGTCAGGGAGATCCCCTGGATTAGAAAATGGGAGCCCATTCCAGTATTCTTGCCTGGAGAATTCCATGGACGAAGGAGCCTAGCGGGTTACAGTCCATCAGGTGGCAAAGAGTCAGGACTGAGCAACTGAACACACATGCTAATGTCTGATGTAAAGAATATTTAAATTTAAAGCTCTTTTGTCTCCTGTGAAGAATAAAACATTAACTATTAGTCAAACTTTGATTTTTTTTTTTTGCTATTGACCAAAGTCTACTGAAACCTCATAAATTACTTACTTGCAGAATACCACCCAACTATTCGGTGATTTATGTTACAAACAATATGATACAGTCTATCTTTTAATGCTAATCAATCCATGTCTCTGCTGATAATCCACATGATTTGTAATGAAAAATATATTCGTATTGATGCCATTATTATAATGTGAGCTTTGGGAAGTGAAGAGGTAGTTAGAATCTTACAGGTATCTCCTAATATCACAGAAACTAAAACTGTAGACTTTAGAATACTCTCTTTTGTTGTTACTGTGTAGATTAATATATAAAAATGAGTTTTTGCAAATTTTATTCTGTAATGACTTCACTTGTAATTTAATTTATCTCTGGAGATTTAATTTTGCTATTATTTAGGGCTTTACAAAATAAGGCCTCAAGGAATATTAGAGTAAGAAGTTTTTACAATGTTTTGCAGTAACTTAAGATGAGATAATTGAATGGCATCACTGAATCAATGGACACGAGTTTGAGCAAAGTCCGGGAGACAGTGAAGGACAGGGAGGCCTGGGGTGCTGCAGTCTGTGGGGTCACAGAGAGTCGGACACGACTTAGTGAGTGAACAGCTACAGCAACAATGCCTTTAATTTTACATGACATGGGGCATTCAGTATCATGGCAGACACTACCAATGAGTATCAACTTCCAAAAAATAGTTTGCAGTTAGTTAGTTCAGTCACTCAGCCATGTCCGACTCTTTGCGACCCCATGAACCGCAGCACGCAAGGCCTCCCTGTCCATCACCAACTCCCGGAGTCCAGCCAAACCCATGTCCATTGAGTCGATGATGCCATCCAACCATCTCATCCTCTGTCATCTCCTTCTCCTCCTGCCTTCAATCTTTCCCAGCATCAGGGTCTTTTCAAATGAGGCAACTCTTCACATCAGGTAGTCAGAGTATTGGAGTTTCAGCTTAAGCGTCAGTCCTTCCATTGAACACCCAGGAGTGATCTCCTTTAGGATGGACTGGTTGGATCTCCTTGCAGTCCAAGGGACTCAAGAGTCTTCTCCAACACCACAGTTCAAAAGCATCAATTCTTCGGCACTCAGCTTTCTTTATGGTCCAGCTGTCACATCCATACGTGACTACTGGAAAAACCATAGCCTTGACTAGATGGCACTTTGCTGGCAAAGTAATGTCTCTGCTTTTTAATATGCTGTCTAGGTTGTGGCATGACCGAGAGACTAACACTGAAATAACTATGCAAAATGCAGTGAACTAAAGTGTAATTATAATTATTCAGTACAATGTGAAGGGAGACATTTTTTTTGTTGTTGTTTTTGGTTGCTTTAAGTCTTAGTCGTGACATACAGGATCTACACCGTGCCACGTGGGATCTTTGTGGCACGTGCGCTGTGGGTAGAAAAAAATTGTGTGCATTTCAGGCCAATGCATGGAAGAGTCAGAGCATGATTTTCCAAATGTCTCTTCTTCTGCTCTAGGGACCTAAAGGTCATGTATTTCATTTGGTGCATTTACAAAATGGTGGAGGCGCATCTATCATCAGGAGTATTTGAATGAACACGTGGAGCAGAGCCCTCATAGACAAGATCTGACAAGCTTTATGAGCAATGCATCATTTTTGGACTGAGCACCTGAGACTTTCAGGCCTTCTGCTATTGCAGCATATCTGAACACATCTACTCTATCTTACAACCTCTTGCCTAGGGCATCTGCTGCAATTTCACCAATGAAGTCTAATAATTTTTCCTTAAAATATTCCATCAGGTAATTGGGGACAATGGCCTCCCTGAGTGTCTTGTTCTAGTTATCCTTAAAACCTTAGTCAAATTCTGCCAGGTGATGTTTTCATAACAAACAATTCTTAAATTTCAGTGTTTGAAGCCAAAAAGATTTATTTCTCTTACAACACCTGTTTGCTTGGCTGCAGGTCAGCAAGGGCTCTGATGCATAGGTATTCTTCACTGAGAGATCAGACCATTTAGGGACAGCATGGATGAAAGATAAATATATTGGGGAAGCATACATGGATTTTTAAGTTTCTGCTCAGTAGTAGCACTTGTCATTTTTACAAGTTGTTTTCAGAGGCAAATGACCAATTTGGGAGTAAATGAAATAGGAAGTATAATCATTTCACAAGGAGAGGCAAAAACAAATCATAATAATTGGAAGCAATAACTAAATATACAACACTTACTTTCTTTAATTATTTTCCTCTGTGGTACTGCCTAATATTATGCTTGGAACATGGTGGTAAATATTTTGAGTCAATGGCCTTTATTGCTCAACATTCTGCTTACGCGAATGTTATTGTTCCTTAAAAAGTTGCCTCTTATAAACAAATGTAGTTTTGCATCCATTATATTTAGAATTGACCTTGCCAGAGAATACCAGAATAAATGTTAAAACTCACTCCTTTTGTATTATACATTGTCTTTTAATGAAGTTTAACATTATATTAACTTTTTAATCACATAGATAATATTACTGACTCACATATAATTATAAGCTCAACTTAAAAGCCTAATACTTTATACTTCCCTCCTACTGCTTTTCTGCATTTAAATCATTATGCTTTAAGAACAGAATGCAATGTTTATTCATATTAAGTTATATCTAAGAAAAAGATAGTTCGAACCCATTTATCCAGATTGTTCAGATTTTTTTGGAATCATGGTTTTGTCATACAACATATCCTCCTTAATTCTTAATCACAGCCTTCCTATCTATCCACCTGAGCCCTAAGTTTGGTAGAAATACAAAACTGAAGACCATAGAAAGGCTCCAATCACAGAAAATGCTCTAAAAGATGGCATTAGTCAAATGTCACAGGATATATTAGATATGGTTCCCAAATTATGGGCTTCCCTGGTGGCTCAGTAAATAAAGAATCTGCCTGCAAGGGGACGTAAAAGATGCAAGCTCCGTCCCTGAGTCGGGAAGATCCCCTGGAGAAGGAAATGGCAACCCACTCCTGTATTCTTAACTGAGAAATGCTATGGAAAGAGGAGCCTGGTGGGCTATAGTCCTCAGGGTCACAAGAGCTAAACACAACTTAGCTACTGACCCACCACCACCAGTCCAAATACAGATTTTTTTTTACATCTGGAATATAAGTGACAAATTGAACAAGAGACTCCGAAATTTGGCTTACTCTATTTTTTTTTTTTACTTTTTTATTTTTTATTTTTATTAGTTGGAGGTTAATTACTTTACAATATTGTAGTGGTTTTTGTCATACATTGACATGAATCAGCCATGGATTTACATGTATTCCCCATCCCGAGCCCCCTCCCACCTCCCTCTCTACCCGATCCCTCTGGGTCTTCCCAGTGCACCAGGCCCGAGCACTTGTCTCATGCATCCAACATGGGCTGGTGATCTGTTTCACCCTAGATAATATACATGTTTCGATGCTGTTCTCTCAAAACATCCCACCCTCGCCTTCTCCCACAGAGTCCAAAAGTCTTTTCTGTACATCTGTGTCTCTTTTTCTGTTTTGCATATAAGGTTATCATTACCATCTTACTAAATTTCATATGTATGTGTTAGTATACTGTAATGGTCTTTATCTTTCTGGCTTACCTCACTCTGTATAATGGGCTCCAGTTTCATCCATCTCATTAGATCTGATTCAAATGAATTCTTTTTAATGGCTGAGTAATATTCCATGGTGTATATGTACCACAGCTTCCTTACTCTTAACATCAGATGCCCCAGGCATAACACATTTTGTAGTTTCTGTGATGAATTTTGGATATGTCTTTTTTAGAAACCTGTTGAAGCAAGGGGAAATATTAAAAAAAAAGAGTTATGGTTTAGAGATACATATAGCTCTTTAGCAATGAAGTGAAGTTGCTCAGTCAGTCCAACTCTTTGATACCCCATGTATGGTAGCCTACCAGGCTCCTTCTGTCCATGGGATTTTCCAGGCAAGAGTGCTGGAGCGGGTTGCCATTTCCTTCTCCAGGGGATCTTCCCAATCCAGGGATCGAACCCAGGCCTCGCATATTGCAGGCAGACGCTTTAACATCTGAGCCACCAGGGGAACCCAGATCTTCAGTGATAACATCTATGTATCTTTATTTCTCACCTACGGTAATAAACGGTAATAAGCTTATCTAATTTTCTTCATGTAACCAATTGTCTGAGTGCTACTCAAGAATAATCCATGATTTCCCACAGATTTATGAAAAATGTTTTTATGCCATCTTTGTCATTATATTGCAATTCATGTGAAAGAAAGGCACACCTTAACAGTTTGCAGAAATCAAGATTGTGGACGTCTTGGGTAAGGAGGCATTATCTTGTCAATCACTTTTATAAACCTATTTACTTGTATTCACATCACTTTATATGATTACCTTTTAAGTTAGTCAAGAGGACAAAGATGAAGAAATATGGAATCCTACTGTTTTTTATCTATATAATTATGTTTATTGACACTCAGTGTATGTATGTATGTGTGTATGTTTGTATGTATTGAATTTCTGTCTGGTACCAATTGTTTTCAGCTCAATGAACTTCCTTTTGTATTTCCTATAAGATAAATAAATTACTAACATATTATATCAGCATTTGCTTATCTAAGGGAGTTTTTATTTAGTCTTCATTTATGTGGCTTTTTGAGCTATTCTTCTTGGAGTCTGATGAGTTTTTTTGATACATAAATTAAATTTAAATAAATTTGAGTATTAGGCAACTGTTATTTCCTTGAATATTTTTTCTTCTTTTATTTTCCCCTCTCTGATACTACCATTGCATGTATTTTTGCATGCTTAATGGTGGCCTGCATTTGCTTGAGGCTCTCCTCATTTATCTTCATTCATTTTCTTGTTTATTTTTTGACATGCATGATTTCCATCAGTCTATCATCAGCTCACTTATTCTTTCTTCTGTCAATTCATATCTACTTATGAGACCCCTAGTAAATAGTATTTTTCATTTAAGTTATTTATTTTTCAACTTCATAATTTCTTCTGCTGTTTTTTCATGAATTCTATCTCTGTATTAATATTCTCTACTTGATGTGATATAGCCATTATGCTTCCATTTATTTCCTTAATCATAGTTCCTTTAATTCCATAAACCTGTATATAATGGTCTTTATAAAACACTCTATAATTTGAAGTTTTTGTTTTTTTTCCTGATAAATCTGGATATCTGGTCACCTTCATAGGAAATATCCGTTACCTTTCCAGCATGTAAGTTAAATATTCCTGTTTCTTAGCATGTCTCATATTATTTTTGTTGTTAAAACTGGACATTTTAAGTAATGTATTTTAGCAGCTCTGGGTTCCGGCCTTCCATTTCTCCGGTTTTGCTCTTGTTACTCTCTTTTATTGCATTAGTGACTCACTGGATTATTTTGGTGGAGTTTAGGGAGCTGTGTGTTCCTGGCTGCAGCAGTCAGGAGTGGATTCTCTACCTCCCTGGCCAAGGAGTTGAGGAGCAAAAAGTTATTTTTTGTTCAACTACCAAAGTCTTTCTTGCCAAGTTTTCATTGGTTTTCTTGATTATATGATTTTTCATTTGCCAGTTAAATTTTGCTCATTTTTACATTTTCTTATCAGGCTATATGTGGAGGAGATGGAAAGTTTTCACAACTAAGCTTAAAATACGCTTTTGTGTGAAGTGGTATTTCACTTTTTCTTCAATTCTAATAAATGTAATCTAGCTTTTTTAAAAGTTTTTTTTTTCAATCTTAATATATATGGAAATAAAACCTCATAAGCATTTTAGAATGTAACACAGATGTACATCTCCTTCTCTGTGGGATTTTATATCACTTTTAGGAAGTCTTTTTGTTTGTTTATTTGGTTTTTTACAATTTTTCTGTAAATTACCTCAAAGATAAATCACTGACCGATTTTCTAGTCTATTACTCAGAAATTTCTCTTTAATCTATCTTAGATACAATGGCCCACATCTCCTCATTTCAGTTCCCTGCTCATTCATTTTACTCCTTCACTACTATCATTACAATGCTTATTCATTTACCACTGAAACTTATTGACCTAATGAATCAAACCGTCCATCCCTTTCACTCTGTAACTTTCTTCTCCACTCCAAACATCTATTCATCAGCTTTTCTAGGGGTTGCCATACTCAACAACTCCTAAAAGTCTACTTTTCTATAAGCCAAGAATAGAGAAATTGAAAAAAATCAACAATTTTATTCAGATTTTAAAATGTCTGTTATGTCTCCTATTTTCATTATGTTTCCAATGACACTATCTTAAAATAGAAACTTATTTCTTCTTACTGTCCCTAGTGAACAATTTAGACTTCTTGCCCTAAAATATTTTCTGTCAAAATATCTTCCCCAACTTTGATGAAGTAGATAAAGACATAGAAATCCTGACAATATTAAATGATATTAAAATGTTAACTACTTTACTCAGATTATCTTTTTAAATCCTCTCTGAAACACCATATGATAGATGAAACTCTTAAAATCAGGTTCAAGATGAGGAAATAAAGGTTCATAAAAAACAAGTAACATACCTAAATCATAAAAATTAAACTAATTGTCAAGGTTTTTGTGTATTCTTATATCACATCAACTACAGTGTTTCTCAGCCAGAATAAAATATTTACACTGGTGTGCTTTATATAAGTTGGTTTGCACTTATTTTAACCCTTTACTATATTCTGCTTTATAGTAAATCTTTATGTGACTATGCATTGAGTATCCTTTTAGACTCTGCAATTGATAAGGGTAGAAATCATTTCCTGAGTGTTTATTAAAATGATTTAATGTGGAGTCACTCAGCAACAATTAAATGAGTCTTTCCCATTAAAGACATTAAAAGACTATTGTTAATTAGTAGCTTAATTATTTTCTAGTTTTGCAATAGTTGTATAACTTTTTCCTTCATTTGAGAGAGGTACTAATTTCATCATCTTGGCCTCTTTCTAATTGTGTCATTATGAACTCCCTGCCCAAATCTAGCCTGAAGCTTCATCTAGTTAAATATGTTTTGTAACTTTCCCTAAAGGACTATTAAATCAGCATCCCTGAATTAACCATTATTCAGTGATGGCTAAAGAGATGCCCAAGGGCTTATCCCTATTCTTGTAATTGCTATAAGGATTTTTAAAATAGCTGTTTCAGTTCACTCAGTCGTGTCCAACTCTTTGTGACCCCAAGAACTGCAGCACGCCAGATTTACTTGTCCATCACAAATTCCTGGAGTTTACTAAAATTCATGTCCAGTGAGTTGGTGATGCCATTCAACCATCTCATCCTCTGTCATCCCCATCTTCTCCTGTTTTCAATCTTTCCCAGCATCAGGGTCTTTACAAATGAGTCAGTTCTTCACATCAGGTGGCCAAAGTATTGGAGTTTCAGCTTCAGCATCAGCCTTTCAGTGAATATTCAGGACTGATTTCCTTTAGGATTGACTGGCTTGATCTCCTTGAAGTCCAAGGGATGCTCAAGAGTCTTCTTCAACACCACAGTTCAAAAACACCAATTCTTCAGCACTCAGCTTTCTTTATAGTCCAACTCTCACATCCATATGTGACCACTGGAAAAATTGCCAACATCCATTGGATCATCGAGAAAAACAAGAGAGTTCCAGAAAAAAAATCTACTTCTGCTTAATTGACTACACCAAAGCCTTTGACTGTGTGGATCACAACGAATTGTGGAAAATTCTTAAAGAAATGGGAATACCGACCACCTTACCTGTCTCATGAGAAATCTGTATGCAGGTCTGTATGTATCTTTGTTTAGACAATTATCTAAGTGCATGTTCTATATGTGTTTATCAATTTGTCTATCCATCTATATTTTTAACTTCCTTGATAAGCTAGTATCTCATCTATCTACTAATTATCAACATGCTTGCTCAGTAATTTATCAACCTATGATTTATTTGCCTTTCTAAAAATGAGTGCATGTGCATGAATTTTATTCAGCTATGAAAATAGAATATAAATAAACATATATAGAGAGTAGTTATTTTTTTCTCATTTAAGCTGAAATAGTGGGAAGCTTCCATTCCATTCATTATGAACCCAGCTGCAAAGTCATTAGAGATTTTGTGAGGTATATAGCAGCCCAGAATATTTGGTTAGGGCTCTCCTGTTTCAAGCAGTTAATGTTGATAGACTAGCTGTAGAAGCATATATGATCCTTTTAAAAGGTAGGAAGCCTCATAGACTGTACTCATAGGGAGTGGAAATTTTTACTGAAAACTGAAGCCCTAGGACCTAGGATCCAACTTCCTCAGGTAAAATTTTCCTCTGGGATCTTTTTTTCTCTATAAGATTCTGCATGGGATTAGGGTTTATGGTACTTATTCCTCAGAATATCCACAAAGTGGTGGATTTTTCTCAATTCTTACTATATACTTCAAACTCATTTTTCAAGGAAAAGTTCTACATTTAGTCTTCCATTAACTATCCTCTATCATTCTAGAATCAGAGAAATTCTATATAGTTTCTCTTCAAAGGACTTAGAGACATATTGTTGACCTTTCTTTCCTGAGTGGAGGTCAAAGCAGGTGAATTGGAGGCTTGGGTAAATTCATGTTTTTTTTTTTTTTTTGTATGTAATCATCCCTTTAAATGTGTCCACATTAATTTATTTATTCACATATCGTATGGTACTAATTAATGTATGCATAACGTCTGTCATGTGTCACGCGTGTATGAGACTCTGTGTGCTGCCTGCAGCGTCTTGTGGAGATTTAATTGGTCATCTGGAAAAAGTTAGTTTTCATTGCAATCACAAAGAAGGGAAACACCAAAGAAGGTTCAAACTACCGTACAAATGCACTCGTTTCACATTCTAGCAAGGTTTAATCGCAGTTCTTCAAGCTAGACTTCAGCAGTACTTGCAAGGACAATTTTCAGATATACATGCTGGATTTCGAAAAGGCAGAGAACCAGACCAAATTGCCAACATTCGTTGGATTGGAGAAAGCAGGGGATTCCTCAAAAGCATCTACTTCTGCTTCACTGACTATGAAAAAGCCTTTGACTGGGTGGATCACAAAAACACCGTGCAAAGTACTAGGCCACTTTACCTGCCTCCTGAGAAATGTGTATGGAGATCAAGAAACAATGGTTAGAACTGAACATGGAACAACAGACTAGTTCAAAATCAGAAAAGGAGTACGTCAAGTTCGTATATTGTCACTCTGCTTATTTAACTTATATGCAGAGAACATCATGAGAAATGCCAGGCTGAATGAATCACAAGGTAGAAGCAAGATTGCTGAGAGAAATATCAATGATCTCAGAAGTGCAGATGATACCCCTCTAATGGCAGAAAATGAAGAACTAAGAGCTGCTTGATGATGGTGAAAGAGGAAAAGCTGGCTCAAAACAACATTCTAAAAACGAAGATCATGGTATCTGGTCCCACTATTTTATGGCAAATATAAGGGGAAAAACTGGAAGCAGTGACCTATTTTCTTTTCTTAGGCTCCAAAATCAGTGCAGAGAGTGACAGCAGCCATGAAGTTAAAAAATGCTCGCTCCTTGGAAGGAGAGCTATGACAAAACTACACAGGGTATCAAAAAGCAGAGACATCACTTCGTTGACAAAGGTCCATATAGTTAAAAATTTGTTTTACCAATAAGCATGTACAGATGTGAGTGTTGGACCAAAAAGAAGGTTGAGCACCAAAGAATTTATGTTTTCAAGTTGTGGTGCTAGAGAAGACTCTTGAGAGTCCTCTTGGACTGCAAGGAGATCAAACCTGAATATCCATTGGAAGGACTGATGCTGAAGTTGAAGCTCTGTTACTTTGGTTACCTGATGTAAAGAGCTGACTGACTGGAAAAGACCCAGATGCTGGGAAAGATTGAAGGCAAAAGGAGAGGGTGTGGCAGAGGATGAGAGGGTTAGATCACATCACCAACTCAATGGATGTGAATTTGAGCCAACTCTGGGACAGTGAGGGACAAGGGGGTCTGACATGCTGTAGTCCATGGGATTGCAAAGAGTCAGACATGATTTAGTGACAGAACAACAAATAAAATGATCAATGGCATTTTTCATAGATTTACATCAAAAATGTTTGCAATTTATATGGAAAGACAAAGATCTTGAATAACTAAAACATTCTTGAGTGAGAAAAAGAGTTGGAGGAATCAGGCTCCCTGACTTCAGAGTATACTACAAAGCTACAGTTGATTAAAACAGTATGGTACTGGCACACACACACAAAAAAAACAGAATTAGATCAATGGAAAATGACAGAAAGTCCAGGGATAAACCCACATACTTATTATGTGTCATCTAGTCTGTGGCAAAGGAGCAAGTATATGCAATGTAGAAAAGACAATCTCTTGAATACATGGTGTTGGGAAAGCTGTAAAGCTTGATGCAAAAGAATGAAATTAGAACACTTTCTAATACCATACACAAACATAAACTAAAAAAAGAATTAAAAACCTAAATGCAAGGCTAGATACTATAAAACTCTGATAGGAAAATATTGGGAGAATGATGCCATAATCTTAGTTTTGTGAAAGTCGAGTTTTCAGCCAACTTTTTCACTCTCCTCTTTCACTTTCATTAAGAGGCTATTTAGCTCTTCTTCCCTTCCTGCCAGAAGGGTGGTGTCATCTGCGTATCTGAGGTTATTGATATTTCTCCTAGCAATCTTGATCTTGATTCCAGTTTGCGCTTCATCCAGCCTGGCATTTCACATGACGTACTCTGGATTTAAGTTAAAAAAGGAGGGTGACAATATACAGCCTTGACGTACTCCTTTCCCCATCTGGACCCAGTCTGTTGTTCCATGTCCAGTTCTAACTGGACCTTGCTTCTTGACTTTCTTACAGATTTTTCAAAAGGCAGGTCAGGTACTTGGGTATTCCCATCTCTTTAAAAAGTTTCCACAGTTTACTGTGATCCACATAGTCAAAACCTGCGGCGTAGTCAATAAAGCAGAAGTAGATGTTTTTCTGGAACTCTCTCGCTTTTTCAATGATTCAGCAGATGTTGTCAATTTGATCTCTGGTTCCTCTGCCTTTTCTAAATCCAGCTTGAACATCTAGAAGTTCATGGTTCACGTATTGTTGAAGCTTGGCTTGGAGAATTTTGAGCATGACTTCGTTAAAGTGTGAGATGAGTGCAATTGTGTGGTAGCTTGAACATTCTTTGGCATTGCCTTTCTTTGGGATTGGAATGAAAACTGACCTTTTCCAGTCCTGGGGCCACTGCTGAGTTTTCCAAAGTTGCTGTCATACTGAGTGCAGCACCTTAGCAGCATCATGTTTTAGGATTTGAAACAGCTCAACTGGAATTCCATCACCTCCACTAGCTTTGTTCATAATGATGCTTCCTAAGGCCCACTTAACTTCACATTCCAGGATGTCTGGCTCTAGGTGAGTGATCACACCATCGTGATTATCTGGGTCATGAAGATCTTTTTTGTACAGTTCTTCTGTGTATTCTTGCCACCTCTTCTTAATATCTTCTGCTTCTGTTAGGTCCATACCATTTCTGTCCTTTATTGAGCCCATCTTTGCATGAAATGTTCCCTTGGTATCTCTAATTTTCTTGAAGAGATCTCTAGCTTTTCCCATTCTATTATTTTCCTCTATTTCTTTGCACTGATCCCTGAGGAAGGCTTTTTTATCTCTCCTTGCTATTCTTTGAAACTCTACATTCAGATGGGTATATCTTTCCTTTTCTCCTTTGCCTTTAGCTTCTCTTCTTTTCTCAGCTATTTGCAAGACCTCCTAAGATAACCATTTTGCCTTTTTGCATTTCTTTTTGCATGGCAAACCTAGACAGTATATTAAAAAGCAGAGACACCACTTTTGAGAGACCCATGGACTGCAGTGAGATCAAACCAGTCAATTCTAAAATCAGTCTTGAATATTGAACGGACTGATGCTGAAGCTAAAACTCCAATACTTTGACTACCTGATATGAAGAGTCAACTCATTGAAAAAGTCCCTGATACTGAAGATTGAAGGCAAAAATGGAAGTCGGTGTCAGAGAATGAGATGGTTAGATGGCATCACTGACTCAATGGACGTGAAGTTGAGCAAACTCAGGGAGATAGTGGAGGACAGAGCAGGCTGGTATGCTACAGTTCATGGGATCTGAAAGTGTTGGCCATGACTTAGAGACTGAACAACAAACAGCTGTTTAAAAATACGTGGGTGACTCTCACATACATGTCCAAAAAATGAAAGACACAAATAAAAGAGCCCATCTTATATATTCCTCTTCATTTAGAGTTCAAGAAAGCACAATGATTTATTTGTGGTCTCAGAATAATTTATCCTAGGGGGTGCCAAATGGAAAGTGATGAAGGGTCCTTCTGGGGTTCTGATAATTCTCTACATGTTTTCCTATGTGCTGTTACATATATGTTCACTCTGTAAAATTTAATTGATTTATACAAGTATTAAGATCTTGTACTTTTATTCTCTGGGTGTTATCCTTCAAGAGAAAGTTAATAAAAGTGTTATTATTAAGGCAAAAAAAATATATCTGAAATCCCAAAACCTGGACCTGCTATAAGGAGATGGTTTGCCATATAAATTTCTCAATTTTACAGTAAGTACTAAATATTCTAAAGTTATTACTAGTTATTTGCCCTTGAAGAGAAAGCAGGAAGTTAGCCAGATATTCAGAAATGCTGGACAAGCCCAAAGGGAATTATAGACAGAGAAGTATCTAAAGAACTGACAGGACCCTCACTCTGATCTGCAAGCTCCTTTGTGGTTGGGCTCCTCCTTAAAATCTTGAAGGGCAGGGAAATGTGTACTCTGATTGCAGTCATCTCCACGTCCTTAGGTCTGTTGGAATAATTTAGCTACATTACTATTGACATTTGCAACTTCACACAAGGTTGGTTTGAATGTATTACAATGGAATAGCATTATAACCCTGAGGAAACAAACAGCAAACAAACAAACATGTAATATGAAAATATAAAATAAATCTTAAGATGTAAAATTAAAACATGAAATTTCTTTAGGAAAGAGTTTGTATTTGCAAACCAGCATGACCCTCTGCTTTGTGTTAGAGCAGACTTGCATCTTTGATTCAAAACATGTGCCTAAGAAATGCATCTCTTTAGAAGAACTCAATCCCCTTAATTCTAGCTCTCTATAAAGTAACCTCAGCAGCCTCCTTGCTTGGAGACAAAAGGATGATGCTCCTGTCCTCTGCCCCATAGTAGAGGTAATGCTAGCTGCTCAGTCCTGTCCAACTCTCGGCTCGCATTCTCTAGCCAAGAATTCTGGAGTGCGTTGCCATTCCCTTCTCCAGGGGATCCTCCCTACCCAGGGATTGAACCTGGGTCTCCTGCAATGCAAGCAGATTCTTTACTCTCTGACCCACCAAGGAAACCCACATGGCCCTGTAGTCAAAGTCTAATACAGAGCTTCTACACAATGTGCGGGACACAGCTGAGTTTATTGGTTATTAGTCACTATTAGGTAAATCTGTAACATTCTATTGTAATCTGGCCATAGATAATTAATAGTTGGATTCTAATCATTGATTGTGGATAATAAGAAAGAATCCAGGCCGCCAAATTAGAAGCTTTCAAGAGTTCAACTTGTTCTTTGTGCTCCAGGCCAAGGAGCCTGCCATCCATGATAGAACTCTCTGGATCTGTAACCGGAGGATAAGCTATAAGCACGCTATATGCCAATCATAGCAGATGAAGAAGAGAAAAAGAGAAAGGGGTATGTGTGCTGTATAAGAAAATTTAGGATACTTTGGGATGCATTAATATCAGAGAAGTGCTATAAAAAATAAGTCAGGATACTGGTCACTGAGAAGTCGGTACAGGGGGCAGGATTGTTCCAGGTCTTGGTGAGGGCTGGGGCCTCAGCAGGAGGCTTGCCTGGCCAGATGGAAAGGACTGGAAAACCTCTTTGTGCACAGATGATCTTTTCTACAGGATTTTAAAATTATGCCTATTAGGATGCATTTGTTAATAAAAGTGCAATTATCTCAGCATGAACTGACCCATTGATGTTTTCTTTAGAGCCTTCCCTTTCTCTTAGGACAGCCTTTCTCCTAATTGATGTTTTCCATTGTCTCTGTCATTTCTGAAACATGATGCTTCATCCAGAGAAAGCTAAATTGTCTTTAGTCTAACTTGTGCGGTTCTTTATCTAAAGAGATAACACATGAAAGAACATTTTGCCTGTGCTGAGTTGGGGGAAAAAAAATGGTGCTAATGAATAAACATCTTGTTTTTCAGTCTCTGGACAATGTTAAAAGCAGCTTGAAAGAAGAACAACCTGAAGAATCTCAACACTAAATTAAACACGTAGGCAAGACCAGATGCCATTACAAAGACAGAATTTGACAGGAAAGCTCGGCCCAAAAGGATCCCAGCTATTGTAATCCCACTACTTCGACATGTCTGATGGCAGGCTAGGTGACAGAAGGGAAGGTGAAAGTCGCTCAGTCGTTTCTGACTCTTTGAGACCCCATGGACTATACAGTCCATGGAATTCTCCAGGCCAGAATAGTGCAGTGGGTAGCATTTCCCTTCTCCAGGGCATCTTCCCAACCAGGGCTCAAACCCAGGTTTCCCGCATTGCAGGCAGATTCTTTAGCAGCTGAGACACCAGGGAAGCCCAAGATACTGGAGTGGGTAGCCTTTCCCTTCTTCAGCGGATTTTCCTGACCCAGGAATCAAGGGTGTACTGCATCGCAGGTGGATTCTTTACCAACTGAGCCATCAGGGAAGCCCTAGGTGAGACAGGAAAGCCTCAGCTGACATGTAGATTCAGAAGGAAGCCCAGTTCCATGTCTCTTCCCATATGCCTTAGCCTAAGTAACTCCTATTTGTGGATTCCTACATACAGATGGGCTTTGTTTTCTCTTTAGGTCTGTTCAAAGCAAATGAATTTCTTGCAGAGTGACTTTTGTTCATATTCCCTATCACTGGATTGCACTTTAAAATTTTAATAATTCAAGAATTACTGTTGTCAAATTCAGGCACTTGAACTTCATAGGATTTCTGCTGGCTATTTTAAATCACAAAATTAACACGTCTGAATTTTCTATCTATAAATCCATGATTCTGAACTTTTTGAAATCAGGGCCCTCTCAAAGAATATTAATAGAGGATAGCAGCATACCTTCCCAGCTTTTATTTTATAGATAAGGACATTAAAACCAACCAATATCTGAGGATGTTAATGTTTCATAATATACCCAACTCAGGCCATAAAATCAAAAAACAAGTTACCACAAAGCAAGTCAGTGTTGCCAACAGCTCTCAGCTCAGACGCGCAGAAGTGCCTCTGGGTTTTCGCTCATCTCCTTAGTAACAAAGATTCACCACGAACACTCCGCACTCCCCTTTCGTTGTCATTGTATGAGGGCAGAGATGGAGATGGTGATACAGAGTGAAGCAAGTCAGAAAGAGGAAAACAAGTAATATATGTATGTGGAATCTTAAAAAAATGGTACAGATGAACTCATTTGCAAAGCAGAAATAGAGACACAGATGTATAGAGAACAGAGGTATGGACACCAAGGAGGGAAGTCTTCGGGGGGGTGTGGTATGAACTGGGAGATCGGGACTGACCTACGTGCTGCCGATACTATGCATAAAATAGACAGCTAACGGGACCCTGATGTAGAACACAGGGAACCCACTCAGCGATCTATGGTGACTCAGTGGGAAGGAAATCCAAAAGAGGGAGCACGTGAGTGTGTAACAGCGGATTCGTTGTGTTCTACAGCCAAAACTCAGCACTGTAAATCAATCATATTCCAGTAAAAATCTTTGAAAATTCTAAAATTTGCTTCTTCAACTACACTGCCTGATAAAATGATCTCACAGCCTTATTGTGCATGAGTCCATTAATGCTGTTTGCTTACACTGAATTTCCTAACTAGATTGAAAACTGTATGACATCAGGAGAAACTGATGCTTTCAAGAGTTTCTATTCATTGTTTTTTCAAGAAGGATTTTTTATTATTTTGTGCAAAGAATCATTTTGAAGACCTTTTAAAATATTAAACCATATCTATAGTTGGATTCCCTTTAAGAGGGAAAGTGAAAGTGTTAGTCACTCAGTCATGTTGGACTTTTTGTGACCCCATGGACTGTAAGCCTCCAGGCTCCTCTGTCTATGGAATTTTCCAGGCAAGAAAACTGGAATGGGTAGCTGTTCCCTTCTCCAGCAGATCTTCCCAACCCAGGGATGGAATCCAGGTCTCCCGCATTGCAGGCAGACTCTTTACCATTGGAACCATCAGGGAAACCCCTTTGAGATAGAAGTATTAACATAGTAACAAAATATTTTGCAGGACACTTAGGCTGATATATACTCACATTCTACTTACAGTAACATAGTAATTATTCATAAATTATCTATTGGGGAAATGACCTTTTGATGTTAATCTTTAAACTTTGAAGTTTTTGTTTTTATTTTTCAGTGATTTCTTCATGTTATATTACTGTTTCTCTTCCTGTATATTATCAACTCAAACACGTAGCATACTTCAGGTTTCCAAACATAGTGTTTTTTGTTTTTTTGTTTTTTTGGGTCTATTCATCCCATCTATTTTGAGGACAATTTTAAAACTCACAGAAATTCAATGGAAAAGTTAAGAATATTTTGAATGGTAATCCCTCCCTAGGTGTTCTATGCAAATTTTTAAATAGCTGTCTATAAAATGGTTATAAATGCATATTCTTGATAAACCAGCAGGGAGAACATCTATACATTTTTGAATTGCAATGAGATATGAAGTAGAGTGGAAGGATTTAATAGTATTCTTCAAAATATTTCATGGGCACATTGTCAAAATACTTAAGCAAATGCTTTTTTTTTTTGTATCCTTTTCTACTGAGTCAATATTAGTAATTTTCATAAAAGCATCTTGCAGAGTCAAGAGAGTCATGAATGCCTTTTTTTCCCCATGAACAGAATGAGCTTATGTGGAATATTGATTCTTCATGTCAAACACAGCTGGAGTGTTTCACTGGCAATTCCAGATCTGGCATACAAAATAGTCTCACTATTTCTCATACCTGCTGAATTAGATTAAGATTGGTTAAGAGGTACCTTAAAGAGATGCTACTTGAAGGCTGGTCTCTTGTAGCACCGAGGGAGATGAGAGAATATTATTAGTCATCCTCTAAAGTGCCCCACGGAAGACAAATCAAAGCTGTTTTTGTTTCCTCAATGCTTTCCCGGGCGCAATAACCCACTTCTGGAGAGCCATGTCAGTGTTCCCTTCCCGTGGTCCCGGCGCAGATGACTGCAGAGCGCGCCATTCTCTGAGAAGGGATTAGGCATCTGTTGCAAACAGATGGGCTACCCCAAGTAACGCGTAACAGGTAATAGCCAAGCAGAATGAATGTTCCCCAGTTCTCAGGGCTGATTTAGTTGGATGCTCCGCCTATGAATATGCTGCTTAATTTTGAGGGAGTTTACTGCATTTCAGAGAATTATCATGCTTCTGAGGACATTTTAATGCTTCTTAATGCTCTGAGGTGAGCATTAGGAGTTTTCTGATTTCTGGCTTATAGTTCGTGCTCAGGTTTTCCTCACTGTGTGTCTATATCATGGTATGTGTGCATGATGAGTCACTTCCGTTGTGTCTGACCTTTTGCGACCCTATCAACTGTAGCCCACCAGGCTGCCCTGTCCATGGGCATTCTCCAGGCAAGAGTCCTGGAGCGGTTGGGCTGCCACGCCGTCCTCCAGGGAATCTTCTGGACCCAGAGATCGAATCCACGTTTCTTATGTCTCCTGCATTGGCAGGCGGGTTCTTTACCACTAGCGCCACCTGGGAAGCTATATCATGGTGGTTAACTAATTCACATCTTACATTTTTGTTTTTGTGAGCCATTTACATCTTCAAATTTTCAAAGCTTATTTTTTCTCTGCAGACTTACAGATAATATTGAAGTGAAGCATTCTTATACTCTCTATTCACTGACATTTTCAGGATCTAAGTTGTATATTTACATAATTTCTTCTCTTTGTATTAAAATCTTGACATCACATTTTTTACTGAAAATAATTAAATAGATTGCCAAACTGTAGTTATAAATAGTTTCCACTGGAAAATATATGTGAAAAGTCATATATTTATATCAGGAGTTTTATAGTTAATAAAGTGACTTAAAATTTATAAGCTAAGGAGTTCACTTTTTGCTTCTGTATTAATAAAATGCAGAACTGAGTTTGGTATAAAAGCAGAATTCAATGAGTGGCCTTCTTTATGTTATCTACAAAAGCACTTCCCAAAGATTTTAAAGTGTATGAGCTTGGGAGGGGAAAAAAAAACAAAACGATATGCATTTCCCTCTGGCCTTCAAAGTTTGGGGTCATTTATTACCACTGATAAAATACAGCATGCCAACTAGCGATGGATTATCCCAATTCCTTCCACATTACCCTGTTTCATTTTTACTGAATATTTACCACCATTTATAGTCATGTAAAGATAAAATTTCAGCATGGGAAGGAAAAAAGCATAGATATAAGGCAACATTTTTTTGTGGCTGCCAAATTCTTAATTCCTAGGAGCAAGTCACTATTTGAGGGAGAAGCTGAAGAATAGTCGCATTTTGTTACCATAAGACAAGGTGTCACTTTATGAGAAATAGAAGGTATTATTTTGAATCCACAATTCCATATATATTTCATGTATTGGCCTTAGAAAAACACATGTAGTTTGTCATTTCCATGAGACTGTAGAAACGATAAACTGAATAGATTTAGACTTGTGAATTGTGTTTCAAAAAAATTGTGAAAAGGAAAAAGCTGTGACATAGGTAGCCACAGAGAAGCATATTCATTTTATTAGATTTTAACACTGAACAATCCTTGTTTATTTTATTTAATTTTGTTTTGAAGTATAGCTATTTTTTGTATTGCATTGTTATACAATTTAGTTATACAATAAGTAGAGTTATTTTGCATTGACATGTAGTTATATTCTTGCCTGGAGAATCCCAAGGACAGAGGAGCCTGGCGGGCTACAGTCCGTGGGGTCACAGAGTCAGACACGACTACGTGACTAACACACACACATATAGTTAATTTACAGTGCTGTGCTAGTTTCAGGGATACAGCAGAGTATTTCAGTTATACACACACACATATATATGCCCGTATATACATATTCATTTTCAGATTCCTTTCTCTTATAAGTTATTTTGAAATATTGGGTATAGATCCCTGTGCTATTCAGTAGGTCTATTTTATATATAGTAGCATGTGTATGTTACTCCCAAATACCTATTTGTCTCTCCTGCCACAGCTTTCCCCTTTGGTATCCATAATTTTATTTTTGATATCTATAAGTCTGCTTCTGTTTTATGAATATGTTTATTTGTATCATTTTAAATTCATTTCCACATAAGAGATATCACATGATATTTGTCTTTCTCTGTCTGACTTCCTTCACTTCATATGATAATATCTAGGTCCATTCATGTTGCTGCAAATAGTCTTATTTCTTTTTTTTTGAAAGAATGAGTAAATATTCATGTGACTGAGTATATTTTCTAATATATTAATAAAAACTTATCAAGAGAGTGCAAATATTTTTAACTGCCATTGTTTTGAAGTAAGCAAAAAGACTTGGAAGGCATCCATCAATGGTATCTAGGTAGTTTTTTCAAATATAAACCTTAGAGAACAGTTAACACTGTGGTATTTATAAATACTAGCCAATTTTTTTGCATTTTTATAAACATTAACTATTCCAATCCTGTAAGATAGATGAAAGTGAAAGTTGCTCAGTCGGTCCGACTGTATAGTCCATGGGATTCTCCAGGCCAGAACACTGGAGTGGGCAGCCTTTCCCTTCTCCGGGGGATCTTCCCAGCCCAGGAATTGAACGGGGGTCTCCTGCATCGCAGGCGGATTCTTTACCAGCTGAGCTATCAGGACAGCCTAAGATAGGTGGCAATGCTATTATCCCCTTTCGTAGACAAGGAAATGAGGCAGCTGAGAGTCACGAAGTGATTTACCTAAGATAACATGGCAATTAAGTGACAAGACCAAGGTGTGAATTGTGGCCGCATGGTTCCAGAACATGACACTATATCATCATGTGTTACTATAGCATCTGTATTTAATGCTCTCTGTGATGACATGATGGCTTTTATTTCTGAATAATATTTGAAAGAAACTACTGCTGTTGAATTGAGTCCCCTCAAAAAGATATGTTGGAATGCTAACCTGAAAATATGAGACTATCTGAAAGTAGGGTTGTCGCAGAGGTGGCTAGTGACTGCATGGTCACACTGGGGTAGGGTGAAACCTTGGTTCAATAACAGCGGTATCCATACAAGAAGAGGAGAAGAGAAACGGACCCAGAAACACACAGGGAGAAAACGGACAAGGGAAGCAGAAACTGGAGGGGCGCCTTTCAAGCCAAGGATTGTTAAGGATCACTGGCAAACAGACCAGAAGGAAAGACTGTTCCTTACAAGTGTCAGAGGGAGTATGGCCCTCCCACTACCTTGATTTTAGACTTCAACCTTTAGACATTCGAGGCAGTGACTTCCTGTTTTAAGCAACCTGCACTATGATTATTTGCAGACACAGGGAACTAAAAATAAACTGGCCACATTAATATACAAAAACAGCGTCAGTGATAGTAAACAAAGAGGCACAAATAACCTTCAGAAAGGTGGAATTTATATATGGATAAAAATCTAGCAAAAGACTTTGAGGTTTTCAAGGAACCTGTGCTTTTTGCTTTGATATTATCTAGTGATTAAAACATACTCAGTTTGGGTAATAAAGTTGTGATTTCTGGATATCCCTTGCTGAACTATTTCAGGTATCTAACTGACCCTTGTGTATGTATACAACTTAAACTGGAAATATTGAGGATGCAGATAGCATACCTCCTGATATATTGCCTGGGTAGAATTGTTATGAATGATAAAATTGTCCTGGAATTCATCCATTTGGGCCAAAACAGACTCTCTGCCCTTGCTTCATGTTGGTTTATGGCAGAAGTCAACACAATGTTGTAAAGAAATTATCCTCTGATTAAAAATAAATTTTAAAAATTTAAAAAATATAAAAAAATAAGGTGAATAACCAATAAGAGATACTGTATAGCACACGGAAGTCTGCTTAATTTTATGTGGTAGCCTGGAAGGGAGAAGGGGGAGAATGAAAAGTGAAAGTGTTGGTCGCTCAGTCGTGTCCGACTCTGTGCGACCCCGTGGACTGTAGCCCACCAGGCTCCTCTGTCCATAGGATTCTCCAGGCAAGAATACTGAAGTGGGTTGCCATTCCCTTCTCCAGGGGATCTTCCCAATCCAGGGATCGAATCCAGGTCTCCTGTATTGCAGGTGGATTCTTTACCATCTGAGCCAGGAGGGAAGCCCAATTGTTGCCTCAAAAAGACAAAAAGGGGGAGAACCGATACTTGTTTATGTTTGCTGAGTCCCTTAGCTATTCGCCTGAAACTATTACAACATTGTTAATTGGCTTATCCCAATACAAAGTAAACTAATATTGCAGTAATAATTGCAACAAGGGAAAAATAAGAGAAATTAACCATTAACTTAAATGATTTGGAAAATATGCAATGATCATGAATTGGTAGGCTCAATAGTGTCTATCTTCTTCCAGAATGATTTAACATAATCTCATTCAAAACTTAGCAAATTTCTTTCTAGAGATTGGCAAATTGATTTAAAATGCAAACTTCCTAGATAGTGCAAATAGTTTTACACCTAAGTTTGAGAAACTCAAACTAGTTGATTTCAATACTTACTATAAAGCTACTGTAATGGTGATACTGTATATTAGAGTAAGGAAAGAAAATATATCAATAAAATAGAATATGGCATACAGAGTGGGCAGAAACATATGCTTTAATTTTTATAAAAGTTGCTAAGGCAATTTAACAGTAAAAAGAACATCTTTTTAAGAAATAGGTCTGCAAACACTTGGATGTCTGTATATCAAAGAAAAATAATCTCACACTCTGACTTGCTTCAAAAGCAAAAATTAATTCATGGTAAACTGTGAACCTCAGTAAAGCTGAAATTATAGTTCTTCTACAAAATAAAATGACCAAACATGCTTGAGACCTTGAGACAGATTTCTAAGACTTGCCAAAGCATTAACAATTAAAGAAGAAAAATTGAAAACTTGCAAGCAGTAAAATTAAAACATCTGTTGATGTCATCTTGGCAAATGAATAAGCTTGCCAACAAAAGAAATAAATATCTGCCCTGAATATTTGACTAAGGACTCAGATCCTGAATACATAAAGAACTTCATATCAGCAATGAAAAGATTTAAAAAGTTGGGTAAAAATGTCATCATATTCTGACTTGACTGTTTGCTGCTAGTCTGAAAACTCAGACTAGTGTCACAGGTATATGAGTATGGGCCAGCATGGCCTGTATGTTGATGTGTGTGTGCTAAGTCGCTTCAGTCGTGTCTGACTCTTTGCGACCCCATGGACTATAGCCCACCAGTCTCCTCTGTCCATGGGATTACCCAGGCAAGAATACTGGAGTGGGTTGAATTTCTTCCTCCTGGGTATCTTCCCTACCCCGGGATGAAACTTGCCTCTCTGACATCTCCTACGTTGGTGGACAGGTTCTTTATCACCAGCTCCACCTTTGAAGGGCTGATACAGGTTAGCAAAGCTAAGTCACTGGAGGCCTGTGTTGCTACACGCTGAGCTGCCTGGGGCCCTCAGCCTCAGCTGCACTGTGCCTCCAGGCTTTGTCTGAGCGCTGTGAGACCAGTGGTCCAGGGCAGGAGCCTTGGGACTCTGGGAGCGGCTGGCCATGTGCCCTAGACCTGGTAAACGGGAAGGGCTTGCCGTCCTTGGGGCACCGCTTTCCCTTCAGCACCTTGCACATTTGTTGTGCTGTTCGTGGATGACTTGGGAAGCTTTCCCCCTGAACCTGCATCATGTCTAGTGGGTTTTCCAGCACAGAAGCCACCAGGGTGACCTGACACACAGATCTGATCAAACCCTAGTTGACTGTGCACGAACTGCTGGGGCTAACTCACAGGGAGATCATTGAAGGCTTTTGGAATGTTTATCCGCATGAAGGATTCCTGGAACTTGATCAGCGATCGTTATGCACTCTTCTCCCATGCTTCACACTTATCTTTTAGTTAATTGGGAATAAACCCTAAGCCCAGCTCCCTTACCTCCCACTGGCTGTCTGACTGCTGGAGGGACTCAGACTCTCTCCTTTGTCTTTGATACTGTGTGACGTGAAAGATGCAGGCTCAGAGTCCTGTCTTCTCCTCTGGGATGGAGTTAGGATGCTCATCAGAAGAAATGAAGCTCCTTTGTCAAGAACCGGGGTTTCCTTGGTGACTCAGTGGTCAAGAATCTGTCTGCAATGCAGGAGACACAGGTTTGATCCTTGGACCAGGAAGATCCCCTGGAGGAGGAAATGGCAACCCACTCCAGTATTCTAGACGGGAGAATCCCATGGACAGAGGAGCCTGGCGGGCTACAGTCCATAGGGTCTCAAAGAGTTGGACAAGACTGAAGTTCTTTAAAACTGGAAAACTGGTCTAAAAATCTAACTTTGTAAAACTGAGTGGAACTAAAAATACATTGATTCAAGATGTATTAGATCACAGATAAGTGTAGCCTTACAGTTGTATTTATCCACAGAGGATAAGAAGTTCCTGTCTGTTGCTCTTGGAAATGATAAGGTTCAACCTTCTTTGGTGTCCAGCCTAATGTCCCAGTAAACACTTGGGAAGGTTTCACAACACTACTATCTCATGATGGTATCCAAAAAGACTTTATTAAAAAATGCCTAAAATGCCTATTAGTAATTAAATATGCAATGTGCCTTATGGATATAAATCAGACACCACTGTAAAAATGTTGCGGTGACACTTAAAAGCAGCATGTGGCTGAAATAGAATGGCACATGGCATGCCTTGCTTCACAGTATGTGTGCATGCCTGCTAAGTCACTTCAGTCGTGTCCAACTCTTCACGACCCTATGGACTGTTGCCTGTCAGGCTTTTCTGTCCATGGAATTCTCCAGGCAAGAATACTGGTCTGCGTTGCCTTGCCTTCCTCCGGGGGATCTTCCTGACCCAGGGATCGAACCCCCATCTCCTTCAGCTTCTGCATTGCAGGCAGGTTCTTTACCACTGAGCCACCTGGGAAGCCCATATGCCCATGATGGCAACTAACGCAAACCTTGACCTAATCAACATGAGTCTCACATTCCACAACTTGCCCCAAAATTTACCAATAAAATTATTCTCCAACTCACATTTGTTCTTGACTTCTGAGTGCACATGTCAGTGTGTAAGTTATGCTCTGTTAGAAAATAAGTGAAAGTTTTTTAATTATTTAAAATTTATGAAATTTTAAATCCATTTTTTAAGTCTAGATTTAAAGAACCACAGACTTAGACTTTTGCATTTCAGGAAAAGTGAGTGAAAGTTGCTCAGTCCTCTCCGACTCTTTGAGACCCCAGGTACTAATACAATCCATGGAATTCTCCAGACCAGAATACTGGAGTGGGTAGCTTTTCCCTTCTCCAGAAGATCTTCCGACCCAGGGGTCAAACCCAGGTCTCCCTCATTGCAGGCGAATTCTTTACCAGCTGAGCCACAAGGAAGCCGGCATTTCACAAAAGAAGATGGTTAATTATGCCCTCAAGACCATCTTCTCATTAATTTACACTAATCAGTTATCAAAGGACCTAATTTCTCTGCATTTCTAACTTGCTTTGTGTATTGCTCTGAAAACACATTATTTAGGGAACTTAAATCATTCTCACAATATATCCAGATAGACCTGAAAGGTTCAGGTGGAACTTCTGACACATAAACAAACAAACATAAAAGGTAATTGAACAAAACACCTTAGGCTCATCGTTAATAGTAATTTTTAATCAAAATTCAGGTTTTATCCACCTTGAAAAATTTAAATAATTTAGAAAACTACCTTTTAAATTGTACTTATCAGTGTATTTCAAAAGCATTGATAGAAACTATCAAAGTGTCAATTTTGACCACTCTAAAATATGAGTGTTTGCACATTTGAGTAAAGGTTTTTGATATGTTGAAACTGGTTTTTCCTAAACTTATCTTATAAGAGCTCAGAAACCTTCCCCTCACATTCATGAAGGTAGATATAGAAACAACCAGCAAGCACATGAAAATGCTTACAGTGACAGCAGTCATCAGTGAGATAAAAACAAATATAGAGTGAGATACCATTCCACAAACTCTGTATTGGTTAAAATAAAATACTTTTTTGACATTACCAGATATTGGCAAGGACTGAAGCAAGTTGAATATTTGTTTATTCTTGGTGGGAACATAAAATAATAAAACCATCTTGGAAAACTTTTTGGTGATTTCTTAAAAACTTAAGCATATATCTGGCCAGTGATTCAGCAATTTCATTTTAAATGTTTTTCCAAGAGAAATAAAACATATATTAACAAGAATGCTTATAGTAGTCTTATTTATATTGGCCCAAAAAGAAAAAAGCCAACAAAGAAATATTAGATAAATACGTATTCTGATATATTTATATAATAATAATATGAGAATGAGCTACTAATGTATGACAGCAAGATGGATTAATCTCAAAATTGCTATCTCAAATTAAAGGAGACAGACAAAAAAATCACACATCCTATCCAATTCCATATTTCATGTCTTACCAACCGAGTGATTACCTGTTGGATTGGAAGTGTGTGAGATGGAGTACAAGAGACATTTCCAGTAATGAAAGTGCAATATATCTTTTACTGAGTGGTAGTTTTATAAATTTATTAGAATTGTCAAAAGCCATCAAGTTGAGCACTTAAGATCTGTACATTTTATTGTATAAAATGATCATTCAATTTTAAAAAGTCAACAGCAAAGTAAGCAAGTCTTATGTTTTCATTTTAATGCTATATTAGAGCCCAGAGCATGATTCAATAGCCCTAGGAAGAGAGGTAAAAATGATAATGTCCTTGGATCCTTAGGTGAAAGGGAATGTCTTTAACAAAACAGATAAAGTACAAAGATCGACGTCAGGGTTTTGGACTTGTCCATATGAATATCATTTACTTCATAAGTTTCCTATGCTACACTATTGCTCTGGAGCCTGTGTTGTCATTTTTTTTTTTTTTTTTCCATTCATAAGGCAAACTTAAAGCTCAAGTACCACTTTCCTGAGTTAATCTGTGCCTTACAACTTGCTTGATTTTATTATTCAGGATTCTAATAATTTTTCAAGTATGCCCAAAATAAATAGCCAGGGTAAGCTGGCTGCAACAAAATGAAAACAAAAATTGCCTCTTTCATTTAGCATTTTAATTAGAACAGGAAGGAAACAAGAGGTTAACTTAATTCGAGAAAAGTCCACAGAGACATCAAGGAATTTATGTATTTTTTTCTGGCGCTGGTACATTTGCCAGACAGGCAAGGGCTCAGCACAGCCAGAAAGAGCTCCCAAATGCGACCAGCGAGGCACGTTATATCTTAAATAACAATCGTGCCCTGCTGTTGGAAAGCCTCCCAAATGTGACCAGCGGGGAACATTAGATCTTAAATAACAACCATGCCTCTCCATTTAGAGAATAAATCAGTGTTTAAAAGAAACCTGTCCATGCAAGTACACTGTGATTAAAATTAAGTGAAATTAAGTACAGTGTGATTGGAAGGTTTTTTTTTTTGGTCGGGGGGCAGGGAGCAGTTTGGACAAAATATCAGTTGCTGGTGTAACCAGGCTAAATGTACTTTCTTGAGACATCATGCATGCAAGAAATGTTCTGGTCACTAGCTACCCTCAGGGTCTTTAATTCTACAGCACTTGCTGATTTGCACTGAAAATGTTATGCAGGTTGGTTATATTGAATAAAAGACTAATTTGCATAGAATTATTGATTGTTTGTTACTCAGTCTCAGCTAAATGCAGATATTTTCCAGGATTTCACTGCTTAAATCTATGCATTTATATTGTGTGTGTAATGTTTATAATGATACTTTTCAACTTCTACGGACCATTTCTTCCAAGAAGCTCAAACTTAATAATACACAATCAACACTATTTTCCCTTTTCAAAGGGATAGTGATCTATAATGCGTATGCGAAATGCATATTTAAATAATCTCAAATCAATGTGGGTATAATCAGAGTCCTTTACCAAACAGCTGATCTGGGAAGGCTACATTACTTATGTGCTGGACTTTGCATGAGAGGTCTATGAAGCTCATGAAAAGTTGTCATTTTCAGCTTGAGCAGATTCAAGAGTCTCCAGAGAGCGTTGTGTCCACGTTTCCATCTAATAGCCATCTATCAATGAACTCTGGAAAGTCATTGACTCCATTCACCTAAAATAAAGAGTGGAGTTGGGAACTGTCGGGGACACCACATATTTGCATGTCTTGATGTTGTCCAGTGACCCTGCATGAGGATAGAATCACTGGGTTCTCCATAACACACATCCAAATAAAACTCCCCTCACAAAGGGACCACATTACTCCACAGTATGTCTGAAGAGTAAGATCGAAGCCCAACAAAGGGAGTTTTGATCTGTGACTTGGCAACATAAGGGCCAAATCCAGGCAGAATGCCGCAGAGAAGGTTCTGAATGGCCCAGGGATTGCAAAGAGCTGGACACGAGTAACCAAGCCCGAAGTGAACTAGCCGGCGAGTCGGCGTGTGGGGTGAAACCCGCAGCTAGTGACGGGACGGCGACGGAGCTAGTGTGTCCTCCACTGGTTCCGGGTTTCCAGAACGCTGACTGTCTTTGTCCCTGTTATGACAGATGCATCCTCTCTCTGTCTTCAACCTCCCCAGTCTCGAGAATTCACTAGCAGGGCCATATGAAATTCATAAGGAGTCATGAAGTCTTTTTAAGGAAGACTGTAAACAAGAGTAATATCAAAACACCTGACCCTACTAATACAACTAAGCTGTTATCCTCTAAAATATGATATCTATAATACTTCTTTATTCTTCAAATCATTATGAACACTGCCGCACATTATAAAGTAGGAAAGAGACAATTACCATGCATATTTAAAATGTACTATGAAAATAGTCTGATAAATATATTTTTCAGCCTTCTAAAACTATTTGGCACTGTGCAGATGCCTTCTATTAGAAATAGAGTTATTTTTAGCACAGTTTGGCAGTATACATGAAAGTTAACCTACAATGGAAAAAGTAGGAGTCTTAAGATTTCTGAAATAGCTCTTTAATTCTTCATACTTTCATATGTGTATATTTATACAAAAATGTTATACATATATGTCTATGATTTAATATGTATAAGCTAAAAATATATCAAGCAGGAATTTGAAATTATAAATACATCAGTTTTTTATTACTGGAAAATTTTGTCATCAAAATAATGTTAATATTTATTAGTTAGGAAAGTATTATAATTGAGCATTTATTATATTCAAAAATATGAATCTATATTATTGGGTTGGCTAATAGGTTCATCTTTTTTTTATAGGATGACTTAGTTGAAGACAGCTTCATTCATGAAAAACAATTTTGTTAGACTGTGTTGTGACAGCTGTCAAATTTTTAAAAATATATCAGCATGTATATTTTTAAAAGAAAACTTATCAGAATTGGTGAATTTTTGTGTAGCCATTTTAATATTGAAGTTGGAAGGAAAACAGCAATATTTTTGGCATATTATGCTTTTCTATTTCAGGGAAGGTAAAAATGCAACTGAAATGAAAAAAAATAAAATAAAAAAATGATTCGTGCAGTGTATGAAGAAGGTGCTATGACTGCTAGAACACGTCAAAAACGGTTTGTGAAGCTTTGTGCTGGAGCTTTCTTGCTGGGTGGTGCCCCATGGTCAGATAGACCAGTTGAAGCTCATCGTGATAGAACTGAGGCATCACTTGAGAACAACCAACGTTATACCACATGGGAGATAGCTGACATATTCAAAATATCCAAATCAAACACTGAAAATCATTTGCACGACCTTAGTTATGTTAATCACTTTGAAGTTTGAGTTCCATATTAAATTGAGAAAAAATCTTCTTGACCATATTTCCATGTGCAATTCTCTACTTCGACATAATAGAAGCACTACACTTTTAAAACAAATTCTGACAGATGATAAAAAGTGAATACTGAAAAATAATGTGGAATGTAAGAGATTTGGGGACAAGCAAAATGAACCACCACCAACCATACCAAAGGCTAGTAGTCTTCATCCAAAGAAGGTGATGTTGTGTACATGGTGGGATTGGAAGGGGATCCTCTATTATGACCTCTTTCTGAAAACCCAGAAGCTTAATTCCAGCAGGTAATGCTCCCAATTAGACCAACTGAGAGCAGCTCTCGGTGAAAAACTTCCAGAATTAGTCAACAGAAAACACATAATCTCCCATCAGAATAACTCAAGACAGCATGTTTCTTTGATCACCAGGTAAAAACTGTTATAGCTTGGCTGGGAAGTTCTGATTCATCCATCATATTCACCAGATATTGTACCTTTGGATGTCCATTTATTTCAGTATTTACAAAGTTCTTTCAATGGAAAAAAAATTCAGTTCCATGAAAGACTGTAAAAGACACCTGGGATGGTTCTTTGATCAAAAAGATAAAAAATTTTGGGAAGATGGGATTATGAAGTTGCCCGAAAAATGTCAAGAGGCAGTGGAACAAAACAGTGAAAACATTATTCTATAAAGTTTTTGGTGAAAATATCTTTTATTTTTACTTAAAAAATGAAGGTACTGTTTTGGGCAAACCGATATGCTTGTTCTGATATTTGATTTTAAAATCTATAATGACTAGAAAAGATATCTCACAAATATAGATAAATTCAGCTGAAACAAGTTTCACAAGCTATGATACTCATTTCACCATCCAGTGATTATACAAAGTGTGTGTGTGTGATTCTGTAGTAAGTTACCTACGAACGATGTGCTTGTGTGTTTCACTGGTGGTTCTAGCTCTGAAACCGTGTGATAGAATCATTTATTGACCATTTGCTTGTTTTATAGTCTTTTTATTTGTCCTGAGTGCCAGTCAAAGTAGTAACACTGTTAATGGCTTCACTGTTTTAGTTTTTCATTAAAATCTAGTTTTCATCAAAAAAACTGTTCATCAGTTGAACATACACTTTCTCAAGCATATTCCTTCCTTTAGAGGGACATTAAAAATGTAGTTCATGCATTTCTTTAATAAAAAAGCTTCAACCAAATTAATAAAATTTCAACTTCCATTCTATGTTTAATCAAAAACAGTATAAAATAGCTCATTAAGTAGCTTTATAAGGTAGTAAAATAATACTATAAAATGACATTAAATTCTATTAAAATTATAGACTTTATTTCTTTACTTTGTCTGTTTACTTCTAAAATATCTTATTATTTATGTCTTTAACCTGTCATTATCTAATAGTTCAAGGCAAGCTTCTCTGGAGGCTCAGATGGTAAAGAATCTGCCTGCAATGCAGGAGAGCTGGGTTCCATCCCTGGGTCAGCAAGGAAAATCCCCTGGAGAAGGGAATGACAACCCACTCCAGTAATCTTGTCTGGAGAATTCCATGGACAGAGGAACCTGTTCCATGGCAGGCTAGAGTCCGTGGAGTAACAAACAGTCAGACATGACTAAGTGACTTTCAGCTTAAAGGCAGAGTCTAGAAGTTTTAATAGGAACTGTTAACATTTTATTTTAAACTGTCTTCATAATAATTTGGATTGTTTGTCTGAAATCTCATCAGATTTTAATTACTGATTTTTAAGATCACTATTAATTTTACAACTAAATTATATGATAGAGAATTCTCTGGTGATCCAGTAGTTGTGACTGTTTCAAATCCAGGGGATGTGGTTTTGATCCCTGGTTGGGGAACTAAAATTCCACATGTTGCCAGGCATGGGCAAATAATAAATTATTAAAATAAATTATGTGAGAAAGGACTCCTTCTAGTATGAGAAGTCTCCACTCTGCTAATTTTTTTTTTCATTGCTGGATTGACCTCATTGTTGGGATGATATGATTATTGCTTATAGCACCACCTAATTGTTCAGTTCATATGCTCAGTCAAGTCCGACTCTTTGAAACCCCATGGACTGCAGCATGCCAGGCCTCCCTGTCCATCACCAACTCCCAGAGATTGCTAAATCTCTGAGTCAGTGATGGCATCCAACAATCTCATCCTCTGTCATCACCTTCTCCTCCTACCTTCAGTCTTTTGCAGCATCAGGGTCTTTTCAAATGAGTCAGTTCTTTACATCAGGTGGCCAAAGTAATGGAGTTTCAGCTTCAGCATCAGTCCTTCCAATGAATATTAAAGACTGAGTTCCTTTAGGATGGACTGGTTGGATCTCCTTGCTGTCCAAGGGACTCTCAAGAGTCTTCTCCAACACCACAGTTCAAAACTATTTAATTCTTCAGCTCTCAGCTTTCTTCATAGTCCAACTCTCACATCCATACATGACTACTGGGAAAACCATAGCTTCGACTAGATGGATATTTGTCGGCAGAGTAATATCTATACTTTTTAATATGTTGTCTAAGTTGTTCATAACTTTTCTTCCAAGGAGCAAGAGTTCTTTAATTTCATAGCCGCAGTCACCATCTGCAGTGATTTTGGAGCCCAAAGAGATAGAGTCTGTCACTGTTTCCATTGTTTATCCATCTATTTGCCATGAAGTGATGGGATCAGATGCCATGATCTTAGTTTTCTAAATGTTGAGTTTTAAGCCAACATTTTCACTCTCCTCTTTCAGTTTCATCAAGAGGCTCTTTAGTTCCTCTTCACTTTCTGCCATAAGGGTGGTATCATCTAAGTATCTGAGGTTATTGATATTTCTCCCAGCAATCTTGATTCCAGCTTGTGCTTCATCCAGCCTAGTATTTCTCATGATGTACCCTGCACAAGTTAAATAAGCAGGGTGACAATATACAATGTTGACATACGCCTTTCCCTATTTAGAACCAGTCTGTTGTTTTATGTCCAGTTCTAACTGTTGCTTCTTGACCTGCACACAGATTTCTCATGAGGCAGGTAAGGTGATCTGGTATTCCCATCTCTTGAAGAATTATCCACAGTTTGTTGTGATCCACACAGTCAAAGTCTTGGGCATAATCAATAAAGCAGAAGTAGATGTCTTTCTGGAACTCTCTTGCTTTTTTGATGATCGAACAGATGTTAGCGTTTTGATCTCTGGTTCCTCTGCCTTTTCTAAATCCATCTTGAACATCTGGAATTTCACAGTTCACATACTGTTGAAGCCTGGCTTGGAGAATTTTGAACATTACTTTGCTAGTGTGTGAGATGAATGCAATTGTGCCTAATGATAGGGTTTTGTTTATGTTTTGCCTTTTTGTTTTGTTTTGTTTCATTTTTTAAGGGATTGAGGGTATTCCAATCTGTTATGTGTTCTGCATTTGAAAATTCAGAGTCAAGCTTAAGTTTAACTGATTTAAATGGAGCTGCAAACTATTCCTGATTATTGCCAATAGAATTAATGACATATATGTACACCAGACTTATCATCATTTACTCAAAGGAAAACCAACATTAAATTATAAGACAACTAGAAACTTATCAGTACAGTATAGAAAGATGATACATGAATCTTCTCTTAACGTTTTTATTTATGCTTCTGAGTCTGTTTAAACTTGATTATTAATATATCTTTTCCAATATGCAATATATTTTTGCTATACCCATCCAATCTAGAAATATATTGCGAATTCCCACTAGTCCTTAAGGTTAACAATTGTTATCTTCTGTGTCTGAGTAACACAGTAAGAACTTTGCAAATGGAAAATAGCACTTCTTCAGAACGTTAAAGGTATACTTTGCCACTCATCTACTGATGCTTAGCAGTAACTTCCTATAACACCCTTATATACCCTAGAAATTTTCAACACCTTCACATAGGCTGAAGATAAATCTGGAGCCTAGATCTGCTGTATAATTCTCTCTTTCCTTGAATCACATTTGAACAAGCAGTCCCACCAGAGTAGAATTCCCAGATATTATAGATTGTGCTTTCAAAGTCCAAAGAAGCCCATTATTACTCTTTCCTGGTTGGTGGAGGTATGAAGTATAGCAATTTGTCTGTTATTTCAGAAGAAAGGTCCAGGGATGCCACAGCCACTTAACTCCTAAGACATTTCCTGATAAAGTAGATCCTTAAATCTTCAATTACCATCTACCTCATCCTAAAGGAAATCAGTCTTGAATGTTGATTGGAAGGACTGATGCTGAAGCTGAAGCTCCAATACTTTGGCCACCTGATGCGAAGAGCTGATTCATTTGAACAGACCCTGATGCTGGGAAAAATTGAAGGCAGGAGGAGAAGGGGACAACAGAGGATGAGATGGCTGGATGGCATCACCTACTCAATGGACATGAGTTTGAGTAAACTCTGGGAGTTGGTGATGGACAGGGAGGCCTGGTATGCTGCAGTTCGTGGGATTGCAAAGAGTCAGACATGACTGAGTGACTGAACTGAATTGAACTGAACTGAACTGATAGGTGGTAATTATGATAGTAGCTGGTAATTATTTCCTAATGGAGTATCTAGAGTGTTTCATACTTTCTGCTCAGAGGAGTCATTTACCTAATGTCATTATGTACAGGACTCATATTATGGTCTATGAATATTAAGGTGATCAAGAACTCTGGGACTCTACTGTGACAAAGAAAGACAGGTTAATGAAGCTGGAAGCACTTTCATAAAGGAGCATCCTCTTCTTTCCACTTAGAGTTCAACTGCTTTTGATTTTTTCTTTCTATTGGAATCAAGAAAAAACATTTGACAAGTCAAGGAATGTATATCAAGTGCTGGAAGTGTTGTCTATGAGTTGCAGTGCGTATATGCATGCTCAGTTGTGCTTAAAGCTGATATATGGACTGTAGCCCACCGGGCTTCTCTGTACGTGGGATTTTCCCAGGCAAGAAGGCTGGAGTGGGTTTTCATTTCCTCGCCTGGGAGATCTTCCAGACCCAGGGAACAAAACCACATTTCCTGTGTCTCTTTCATTGGTAGGCAGTTTCTTTACCACTGAGCCATACTGGAATAGCTGATGGCAATTATTTCTTTTCTTCTTCCCACTTTATTAAGACAAGATTGACCTTGTTCTTCAGTCGCTAAGTCATGTCTGACCCTGTGCCTCAGTGAACTGCAGCACTCCAGGCTTTCTTGTCCTACACTGTCTCCCAGAGTTTGCTCAAACGCATGTCCATTGAGACAGTGATGCCATCCAACCATCTCATCCTCTGTCACCCTCTCCTCTTTTGCCTACAGTCTTTCGTAACATCCTGGCCTTTTGCAGTGAGTCAGCTCTTTGCATCAGGTGGCCAAAGTATTGGACCTTCAGCTTCAGAATCAGTCCCTCCAATGAATATTCAGGGTTGATTTCTTTTAGGATTGACTGGTTTGATCTCTTTGCTATCCAAGGGACTCTCAAGAGTTTTCAGCATTGCAATTCGAAAGCATATTTTGTTTTGTTTTGTTTTGTTTTCAGCCTTCTTTAAGGTCTAACTCATATCCATACATGACTACTGTAGAAATTACAGCTTTGTCAATACAGACCTCTGTAAGCAAGCTGATGTCTCTGCTTTTTCATACACTATCTACGTTTCTTATAACTTTTCTTTCAATGAGTCTTTTTAATTTCATGACTGCATTCACCATCCACAGCAATTTTGGAGCCCAGGAAAATAAAATCTATCACTACTTCCATGTTTTCTCCTGTTTTCCATGAAATAATGGGACTGGATACCATGAGCTTAGTTTTTTGAACATTGAGTTGTAAGTCAGCTGTTTCACTTTCCTCTTCCACCTTCATCAAGAAGCTCTTTAGTTCCTCTTTACCTTCGCCGTTAGAGTGGTACCATCTGCATATCTGAGGTTGTTGATATTTCTCCTGGCAGTCTTAACTCCAGCTTGTGATTCACCCAGCCTGACATTTCACTTGACGTACTCTGCATACAAGGTAAATAAGCACAGTAACAATATACGGCCTTGACGCACTCCTTTTCCAATTTGACCCAGTCTGTTGTTCCATGTCCTCTTCTAATTATTGATTCTGGACTTGCATACAGGTTTCTCAGGAGGGAGGCAAGGTGGTCTGGTAATGCCATCTCTTTAAGAATTTTTCATAATTTGTTGTGACACACACAGTCAAAAACTTAGTGTAGTCAACAAAGCAGAAGTGGATGGTTTTTTTTTTTTCTGGAATTACTTTGCTTTCTCCATGATCCAATCCAATCAGTCAGTCAGTTCAGTTTCTCAGTCATGTCTCACTCTCTGTGAACCCATGAACCACAGCACGCCAGGCCTCCCTGTCCATGACCAACTCCCGGAGTTTACTCAGACTCATGTCCATTGAGTCAGTGATGCCATCCAGCCATCTTGTCCTCTGTCCTCCCCTTCTCCTTCCACCTTCAATCTTTCCCAGCATCAGGGTCTTTTCCAATGAGTCAGCTCTTCTCATCAGGTGGCCAAAGTATTGGATATTCAGCTTCAACATCTGTCCTTCCAATGAACACCCAGGACTGATCTCCTTTAGGATGGACTGGTTGGATCTCCTTGCAGTCCAAGGGACTCTCAAGAGTCTTCTCCAACACCACAGTTCAAAAGGATCAATTTTTCAGTGCTCAGATTTCTTTATAGTCCAACTCTCACATTCATACATGACCACTGGAAAAACCATAACCTTGACTAGACAGACCTTTGTTGACAAAGTAATGCCTCTGCTTTTTAATATGCTGTCTAGGTTGTTCATAACTTTCCTTCCAAGGAGTAAGCGTCTTTTAATTTCAGGGCTGCAATCACCATCTGCAGTGATTTTGGAGCCCAGAAAAATAAAGTCAGCCACTGTTTCTACTGTTTCCCCATCTATTTGCCATGAAGTGATGGGACTGGATACCATGATCTTAGTTTTCTGAATGTTGAGCTTTAAGCCAACTTTTTCACTCTCCTCTTTCACTTTCATCAAGAGGCTCTTTAGTTCTTCTTCACTTTCTGCCATAAGGGTGGTGTCATCTAAGTATCTGAGGTTATTGATATTTCTCCCAGCAATCTTGATTCCAGCTGTGCTTCCTCCAGCCCAGCATTTCTCATGATGTACTGTGCATATAAGTTAAATAAACATATAAGTTAAATAAGCATGTAAATATAAGTGAAAATATACAGCCTTGATGTACTCCTTTTCCTATTTGGAACCAGTCTGCTGTTCCATGTCCAGTTCTAACTGTTGCTTCCTGACCTGTATACAGGTTTCTCAAGAGGCAGGTCAGGTGGTCTGGTATTCCCATCTCTTTCAGAATTTCCCACAGTTTATTGTGATCCACACAGTCAAAGGCTTTGGCATAGTCAATAAAGCAGAAACAGATGTTTCTTGGAACTCTCTTGATTTTACATTCGTAATATTAATTCATCTTTTTATCTATTTTTTATCAATGTGTTTATTTTTATTTGGGATATAATTAATTTATAATAGTGTGTTGGTGTCTGCCATACTTCATGAATCACCATAGGTATACTATGTCCTGGAGAAGGAAATGGCAACCCACTCCAGTATCCATGCCTGGAAAATCCCAGACAGAGGAGCCTGACAGGCTCAGTCCACGGGGTCGCAAGAGCTGGACACAACTTAGCGACTAAACCAGCACAACCACATTCTGCCATCTCCCTCTTCAGCGTCTCTCCCACCTCCCACCCCATGCCTCCCCTGCAGCTTGTCAGAGAGCACTGGTTTTGAGCTCCCTGCCTCATACAGCAAACTGCCCCCGGCCATCTGTTTGATCCCTGCTCATGCGTGTATGTCCACGCTCCTCTCTCCATCTGTCCTACCGTCCCCTCCATCGTGTGTCCACAAGTCTGTTCTCTATGTCTGCGCTTCCATTGTGCTGTTCTTTCTTTTGCCCACTATATGTCACAGGGCGAAGGGGGTAAGGATGCAAACTTGAGCAAACCTTGAGGAAATCTCAGGTTTTTAAAAAGTTTGAGGACAAACTTTTATTATACCACCTTCATCTCATAACAGTAGATTTAAAATAAGCATTGTTTAAAACATACACTAGCTATGGTTATAAACTGGTTAGACATAAAACACTCCAGAGTCACCTGCCATGATTCATCTGACTTTTATTCATATCATAGAGGCTAGTTTATATAATAGAGACTATCATAACTGCATTCTTTGAGTTTTTGTCTATACAGTAGATATCTGCATTTTCTTCATAGAACTTGGTATTTTTTTTTGGCTTAGTGTCTTGACATGAGTGAAGGGAAGTCATAGGATATTCCACTTCATCTCTTCCACTCCAGTGACTGCAACTTCCCTGACCAGGGAGCTAATCCTCCCTCCAAAGGTTAAGATGATATATATATATCATATCTATCATATATAACATATATATATATATATTTTGGGCATGGTGGACATAGTTGTAATCTCCAAAATACATACATACATTTATATATGCACGGTACACATATACAATCTCCAACATTTATATTTGAAAACTGAAGAAATACAGAACGGGTTAGCTTGTGAGATAGCTTTGGATTAGTTTCCATTTATCACCTGGTTTCCATAAGCTCCTACTTAATTCAAAGACGATAAGCATACTTTATGTCTTCATTAGTGATGGCTCAGAACACTTCATCTAAAAGATATGAAAAAATGGATAATCTTCATTTGTAAGCGTGTCATCATTTTAGCAAATGATTATAGACCCCTTTATGAAAAATTCAAGTGATTATTTATTATATATACTTGTATTGTAATTGCAGGATCTTTCCTCAGCAGTAAGGCAGTCTAAATAATAGGGTCAGGGTCCCTGAACTTACTTGCCTCTGGAAAATGGGTGAGGGAGAGCAGCAGCTCTCAGCCTCTGCTCCTGTCTCCTAGTATATGATTACCATGATGTAAATTGAGCAGTATTCTAATTGACTAACACTCTGTCTTGCCCCTAGCGACACCATGATCTATTAGCCATCGCACTAAATAGCTATAATTCCCACTCTTCCTTGATGTCCCTTGCGGTAATTGCATTTACCTTGCCCCTGACAGCTAAGTAACGCCATCTAGTTTCTCTCTCTAGACAGCACCTCTCATTCCCCCAGCCTATCTTGACAGCTCCAGGCTATCTTGATAGCCATCAGCTTGCTTCCCAAAGGTGTGAGTGCTCCTCCAGTGTTCTTAATAATCTAAGAGGTGGTTTTCCTCTGGGTTCTTCTAAAGAATCTCAAGAAGTGCATTCTCAGGTCTGAAGAGTAAATCCAAGACAACATCCCCACCTTCTTAAGTCTTCAAAACCCTTCTCCAAAACATGTCACCATAGTTCTAGAATCTTTATGTAATTTATTCTAGGCCCCTGCCATATCCAATCTTAAAGAATCAAGGTGAGCTGATGTCAAGTGTCACTGTCAGAATATTAAATCACAAGTCACAAGTGGGTGGCTTTTGTCAAGTGATTCTGATTTATTTGGTTTTAATCTTCTTAAATTTCCAGTCTAACACACCCAAGATCTGTTCAAATGCTCATTTCTTCCATTAAAGCCGGCAGATAATAGCCAATTTTTATATTTCCTATGTCATTAAGACTATTTCTTCCTAGATAAGACTGTACTTCTCACTCAAATTCTGTTAAGACTTGACTCTGGATATTGTCCTGGGGGTAATGAAAAATGTCATGGTTGGATCTTAAAGTGGACAAGATTCACCCACTTCAGCTGAGGTTACTACATGATACCTGAGCATGGGGAGATTGCCCTGGTCTTGCTTGGAAGAAGGGACTGTACCTGCACACAGTTAAGTTTTAAAAAAATTGGGGAATATGGGATTCTCAGGCTTCCCACATCTGAGGTGTCGACAGTTTCCTTTTTCAGAGCTCTATCTTTATCATGGTAGTCATTTAAAGCTGAGGATTCTTTTTCTCTTGCATCACTTCCAATTATATAGTTGGGTCCTGGGTCTGAGTTTCAGTGGTGCTCTACGATTACAAAGGAAGAAATTTTCCTTTTAAACCTATAGAGGCTTTCTGGCATTCACATCATGCCTTATATTGGCAATGGTTTGCTCTGGGAGGAAATTTTTCTTTCTTCATGGTCTTCAATGTGAAAATATTTAAATGTTTATGGAAGACTCAGTAGAAAGGATGAGGCTGGGTGTGAAGAAGACTCACTGCTCAGTTAGTGTGAACATTGGAGCTTAAACACGTGTGGAGTTACCTAATCAGCGTCTAGAAGAAGTCCGGAGTCTCTTCTGTTTTGAAAGGAGGAAGGCTGAAAGGATTTACAGATACCGAAAATGGTTTTGTGAAAGCCTTAGGAAGGTAAGTTGAATGTTAACTATCAGGGTGATGAGTGCAGGATATGAACTATGGAAAACAATTATGGATGATTAAAGGTGCCGATTTGGCTTCCCGGGTGATGCTAATGATAAAGAATTTTATCTGCCAACGCAGGAGAGGTAATAGACACGGATTTGGCCCCTGGGTCGAAAAGATCCCCTGGAGGAGAGTGTGGCAACCCCCTCCAGTATTCTTGTGTAGAGAATCCCATGGACAGAGGAGCCTGGTGGGCTACAGTCCATAGGGTTGCAAAGAGTCAGACACGACTGAGTCAACTTAGCACGCATGCAAAGGTACTGATTGTTGAAAAACATTTAAAACATTATCAGATTCTGGCTCAGTATCAGAAAAACAAATAACCCAATCAAAAAATGGGCAGAAGCAGAAAAAAAAATGGGCAGAAGACCTAAACCAACATCTCTATAAAGAAGACATACAGATGGCCAATAAGCACGTGAAAAGATGCTAAACATCGCTCATTATTAGAGAAATGCAAATCAAAACTACAATGAGGTGTTATCTCACACCAGTCAGAATGGCCATCATCAAAAAACCTGCAAGCAATAAATGCTGGAGAGGATGTGGAGAAAAGGGAACCTTCTTGCACAGTTGGTGGAAAAATTAGTTGATATAGCTACTGTGGAGAACAGTGTGGAGATTCCTTTAAAAGGAAGAAATGAAACTTCTATATTACCCAGCAAACCCACTACTGGGCACTCTGTTAAAAAAAAGGAAAAAAAGAAAACAGCACATAATCGAAAAACACACATGTACCCTAATGTCCATTGCAGCACTATTTACAATAGCCAGGATATGGAAGCAACCTAGACGTCCGTCAGCAGATGAATGGATAAAGAGGATGTGCTAGACACATCCAATGGAATATTTACTGAGCCATAAAAATGAATGAATTTGAGTCAACTGTAGTGAGGGGGATGACCTAGAGCTTCTTATACAAAGGAAAAGAGTCTGAAAGAGAAAAAAACAAATATCTATATTAACACACACACACATATATGTATGGAATCTAGAAAAACAGTACTGATGAACCTATCTGCAGGGAAGGAATGGAGATGCAGAAGCAGAGAACGAACTTGTGGATAGTGAGGGAAGGGGAGGCTAGGCCATACTGAGAAAGTAGCTTTGACATACACACACACTCGCGTGTAAAACAAATAACCAGTGGGAAGCTTCTGTCTAACAGAGAGCCCAGCCTGGCGCTGGGACAACCTGTGGGGTGGGTGGGAGGGGAGAGGGAGGCTTACGGGGAAGGGGGCACACAGACACACACAGACACACACGCACGCACAGACACACACAGACACACACACAGACACATAGACACACACACACAGAGGAACACACACACACAGACACACAGACACACATACACACACAGACAGACACACACACACAGACAGACACACACACAGACACACACACACAGACACACAGACACACACAGACACACAGACACACACAGACACACATACACACACACAGGAACACACACACATACACACACACACAGACACACACAGACACAGACACACACACACAGACATACACGCACGCACACACGTATACACATAACTGTGCCAGATTTGCATTGTTGTATGGCGGAAACCAACACAACATTGTAAAGCAATTATCCTCCAATTAAAAAATAAATTAAAAAGACGTTATCAGATTCTTGACATTAATTCCCTTTCAGAATCTCTGCCAATGTGATCATATCCATCTGCGTTAGCCTGGAAATTATGAGACAATATTAATAGTGGGTCCAATAACAAAAATATTAATAGAGCTGCATGTTTTTGATTCATACCTTGAAAGGAGGCTGATGAGAGCGAGTGTGAAGGAAGGCCCTGAAGAGGAAAGGACTCAATTTTCTATATGTTGCCTCATTTCACAATTTTAGAAACAATCAGGGAAGAGGCAGAGGGACTGAGTCATTGGATCACTGGAACACTAAAAGAAGGACTACCAGATACTGGTTACGAAACTGCAGATCCATGGTGAAATTGACAAACAGATTCACCAACACAAAATGAAGATTGTGTTTATAACGGGATTTTAAACTGGATGTGCGTCTTGTCTCAGATATGTATGTAAGTCTTCACAACTAAAAAGAAAAGGCAATATGGACTTCGAACAATAAAGTAAACTAGCAGATGGCTTTACTCCTTAACTGATCTATGCATATTTTTTAAACAGTGATCGTCAAGGGAATTTAATGAAGTAGGGGTTTCCCCAAGTGTGTGTTATTAGCTAGCGTTTCCTCTCACGTCTTCACAGCATCTCCAAGGAATTTACAAGAGGTCCAATGAGTAAAACATGATGTAGAAATTGATGTGCCTGTAAGAAGCTAGGGTTGAATGTCACAGTCCTTTTATGGTACACTGCAGCAAAGTGTGATGAGAGGGGTGTTCTTTTGTGGCCTCAGCATCTGTCACCAGGAGCTTGGACATAAACATTGCTTTCCGTTGAAAAGCAAAATGGAGGCGAAAACCTACCACATCAACCTACGATGGTTTGATAGAGAGAGAGGCAGCGGTGAAAGTCATATGCCCACACACTGTTTGCAGGGCTAGGAAATAAAATGTGCAGTGACTGAAATTAAAAAAAAAAAACAACTAGGTTATAATTCCTTTATTGGACTTTGTAAGAGGCTAACGTGTAGTGACCAAAGCACATTCACTGTATGGGAGGCCTGCCCATATATCACCTGCTTTGAAAGGCCATGAAAAGCTCCCAAGAAATTTACAAACGTGCCCTATGAAAATGTCAACACTTGAATTTCTGCTCCTACAGAAACATGCAAGCCGATCAGTGTGCATCAAGGGAGGACTGCAGTAGCATGGATGATTTCGGAGTTTTTATTTCTTTTTTTGTTTCACTTCTCTCCATTCTAAAACTGGAAGATAGGAGAGATAGGCATAAAAATTCAAAAATACATATTTTAAGGTGAAATTTTTAAATTAGTCTGGGGTGGACTTTTTCAAACTTTGAGTTAAACAGTAAGGAGACTGGTACAGAGTATTATGAGGCCAAACAGCAAGCCTACAGAGACTGTCTGAGCGCAGTGTTCAGAGAAATACGATACTGTTGGCCTTCACATGTGGTTAGATGCAAAACTTGGTTCCTATCTTAAAATAAGTACCTATGGGGCTGGGAGATGGCAAATACAGGGTCCATTTCTGAAGACAAAAATCTTCCACAATTTTGATGAAATCGCAACAATAAAAATTTTTTTTTAAAGCCTGGAGAAAGCAGAAAGAAATGTAATTTATTTTGTGGCTATTTCAAATAAATAGTTCAAATTTGTAGTCTATATTAATTCAAATAAAAAAGTTTTAAATTTTAATTGAGGCAAAAAAAAAACAATCGATCTCATTTTTATGTGTGGGTTTGTACACACACACACACACACACACACACACACACTTCCCTGATGGCTCTGTGGTAAAGAATCCACCTGCCAATGCAGGAGACACAGGTTCGATCCCTTGGTTTGGAAGATCTCCTGGAGAAGGAAATGACAACTCACTCCAGTATTCTGGCCTGGAAAGTTCCATGGATAGAGGAGCTTGGTGGGCCAACCCTTGGGACTGCAAAAGAGTCAGACATGACTTAGCGACTATACAGCATATATATATACATATATCTGAAGCAATATTCTTAGTCATATTTCTTCTCTATATGAAAGATTTGGAGATTATATACTTAATAGTATGCACTGGAAATTGGGAGGAATTTGCAATATTTTTACATTTCAAATTTAAGAACAAAAAAGAGAAGATATTTAGGAAGAATGGGGAAACTGGCTTAGATGAGTGCCTTTTGTATGATGTAGCCCCCAGTTGCAAAATGGAATATGTAGTGGTCCAAGAGGAACTGAAGAAGCAACATATAATGATTACACGAGAGAAAAGGTAAAGCAGTGGGGGTCTAGGCTCTTTGGAAAACAGATCACCAGCAGGTGCACACTTCCATCAAGCTCTGCAGAGAACATAGATGACATGTGCAGAAATATGCTGCATTGTCCCCGCTTCATGTGGCCATCACCTTCTACTAAATATCTGTATGTTTGCCCACTTAACATTTGGAGTTTATTCTGACCTTTAATTGTTAGTATGTTACTGTCTCTTCTGGCCAATTTTCTTCCTTCAAAAATAGTACATAATATTTCAGTCTTCTACCTAGAGAGCATGCTCTAAGGAAAGCCAGAGCAAAAAGCTATAGACGATTAATCCTGCTTTGATATATTTCACATGTGCCCATGAGTATGGCTCTTTTTCATGCCCTTTTGTCATTTGTTGTTTACTCAGTTAGTTTTACTTTTGATTTAGGAAACCAAAGGGAAACATTCACTTAAACGGTTCAGGGAAAGATGAGGCAACCTGGGAGTAACTTAGAGCTAGCACTTGAAACCCATACCAACCGCACAGCAGGGGCTGAGCCTGAGTGGTTTAGACATCACCTAAGCACCAGAACTGAGTTTTGTCAGGCACACACTTATGGGAGTGTTCTTTAAATTCCATTTGAAAGGCTAGGGCTAAGCCGGGAACTCTGGGCTCTGTGAAAGGTATCTACTTAGAGCTTTGTAAATATGTGTGCTATCCACAGCCTTTGGAGATTCAGAAGAGCCACATTTTTGTGACCTACCGCCAAATTAAAACATATTAGAGATCACGGCACATAGTCAGTTTGGGTAAGTGCGATTCTTTGATAGCCAGAAACTGGAACATAAGGGAAAAAAGGACGTCATAGATGTCTAAACATCTTAAACATTAATATTTGGTATTTGATTCTCAGATTTACTGTGCGTTTTATGTACCCTGCTATTTCTTCTGAGTCAGAAAAAGCAGTGTCCAGTTTGATGTTTTTTCTCTCTCCTTCAAATTTTGAAACATTTTTGGTTAAATTAGCATGCGTCTTAAAATGAAACCATGTACAAGTCCCCAGGTCTGGTCTTTTGAAGTAAAAGCATGACTCAGTAGTTAATGGTTGGAAATGTGAAGAGGTAGAAATGGAGTAGCTATTGGGCTGGGAAACCAGTAACAACTAGGCTATCATTCCGCCACCCAGCAGAATCCGCAAACTCACAGGTCCCTGAAACATACAAAGGCCGGACACACACTCCTAAATTGTTTTTACAGGAAGCCGACCCCTTTCAGATGAAAACTGCTGACTGCAAGTACACAGACTGTTTGAAACCAGAAAGTTGATGATGCTTGAAAGTTCCCCTTGATGCCAATCAGTCTGAGAATGTCTGTGAGCTCAAGATACCTTGCTCCTTGAAAACTCTAAGACTTCTCACCACCTCCTCCAGGGGCGTTACATAGCCTTGAGCACATAGGCCCACTGGGGCCCCTCCTGCTTGGCCAAGCAATAAAGCTATCCTTTTCCACTTCACCTAAAAATGTCTCACATTTCTTCTGGCACTATTGAGTAGAGTCCTAGTTTCAGCAACAACTCTTTTTTTTTCCCCCCACAATCTTTCACGTATAATGTCCATTTTCTAAATGTATTCATTTCGATCTTTCCATGTAATATTTATTTTTATTATATTAATAATCTAGCTGTATTGTTTTTCAATGTATTACCTTTATAAGAAAAGAGAAACATTGATTCTTAAACTCATTACAGAGGAATCAAATAGAATTGACCAGATAACAACAGAAAGAGTGACATAAAAATCCTACAGTAATATGCAAATTAATAAAATTTTAAAACACATTAGTTAAGATTTGGCATGTTAAATTAAAATCAAAAGCAAAATATTCTGTTCTTCATTAAGAATACATCTCAATTGTACTCTCAATGATTTTTAGAGAGTGGTGTGTAATATTATACAAGAAAATATTTATAGTGCGATTATGTAAATAAATGCTGATGTTATTGCATATGGTGCTTATAAGCTGAAATAAATTTTATAGTCATATAATATATCTAGGTACCTGTGGCATTTTATCAGTGAAAATCATACATTCTTCTCTGTTGACACCTAAAAAAATGTCTAGATAGTTGCACAGTAACAAATATAAATTTTTTTGAAGAAAAATAAAATATTGAAGTCTGTGACAATCATTATTATATTAACTCTGCAAGTTACATGATTTATCAACAGCATCTGATTTACACAAACATTTCCAAGTTTTTCTTTCTGTATTATTGATGTTGCTTAATCATGTGCTTCAAGATAAATGAAAGAGATTCAAACATGATGTGGATATCAAAGCTCCATTTAAAACACAAGTGAACTCTCACAGCTCAGAGGTCACTGGAAATATAATTACGGTCTTTTTTCCTAGATTCTTCAGCTTCGATTTAGACATTGCCAAGTTTCTAAATCTCTCCATTTATCTTTACCAACTCTTCAAAAAAAAACATAAATTTTTAACTTGCTAAGAAATGAGAATGGGAAATGGAACTTTAGAACTAAATGCAATATATGTTACATAGGGATTTTAAAAAAATCTTTGTATAATACATATGAGCTAGAAAGTGCTAAGTATATTTCTATACATCCTTGTTCTTGTTTAAAATAAATGCACTTTTCAAACAGTTGCCATTGTGTGTCTATGGTTGTGATAATATAAAATGTGGAAAAGGAACTGAAGCAAAGGTAACAAGAAAAAATGCCAAAGGATTCATCCAAATTATCTTTTTCCTAAGGTGATTTTCTTTCAAGTCATGTAACAATAAAGTTACTTTTAAAATTATGTTAAGAAGCCACATACTAAAAAAAGACATTAGCTATTACCATAGTAACTCCAATGTGGATATTTTATTAAACTGCACAAAGTATCATAAAAGAGGAAACCATAAGCTTGCTTGCATCCAGAAAAGAAGTAATTCAGTTTAGCTTTATGCTTGATTTTTACTGACTCCTCGAATATGCATATGAATCTTTCCAGTGTGTAGAGGCAATAGGAACCGCGCGGGCCAAGCTCTAGCGAGCGGAAGCCCGCGTGCAGCTGACCGGGCGCCCTCCGCTCCCCGGCGCCTGTCTGCCCTGTCCTCCCCGTCGGGCCCGTGAACAATTAAGGGAAATCGGTTTGTACTAGATCGATTTAATGTAAGCCTCGAGTCTCCGCTTCCTATCAGACAGGGATGTCCACATGGTGAACGGACACTCCAGAGTCCTCACTCAGCGGCGAGTTAGGGTCACCAGCTTAGGTAACACGTTGCCTTCTGAGGACATCACTTCACGGATTTCCTCTTTGGTCTCTGAGCGCTCAAGTTTCTAACCGCTCTACTGGGATATCCCCCTCAGCATACAAGAATGGAGTTACGGCTGCAGTCTTCAAAATAAATAAATACAATAAAAACTCCTCTTTTGATTTCCCATTTTTCTAACCCCTTTACAGCTAATCTCTGCAAGGGTTTCCAAAGCCAAGCATCTCTTGGCGAGCGCTGGGCTCACATGTCACCTGCTTGCGTTGGTGCGGCCGCGGCCGCAGTAATAGGAACCAGCCCGGGGCTGGCTGGCTGCTGAACCGGGAAGAAAGTGAGCCTGCAACGCCGGGGCGGCTGCCTTGGGCTCCGCCGGCTCCTTCTCTCGGCTGACTCACGGCGGCATCCCTAACCCTGCCCGGGGTCTGCTGATGCTTCCCAAAGGATGGGGAAGGAGGCCGGGGATACGTGGCCAACCTCTGCTCTATTGATGGGCTTTTCTGGGAGCCTGTCTGCTCATTTTCTGAAAATATTTGTGCACGTGAGCATTTTTTGTCTATAAGAGCAGCCTCAAATGATCTACACCTTTTTGACTTTTTCTTCTCTTATTTCATATACAGTCTACTATAACACTCTTTATTCTTTCAGAAAAACTCCTGCCCCAAATTTTTATCTCAGGCTTTGTTTTGAGGGGAAGCAGGAAATGTCCTCTCTGTCTCTTTCTCTCCTCACCCACTCTGTGTGTGTGTGTGTTTTAATACATTTTCCTTAATTCTGCCCCTCTCCCTCGAAAATAATGCAAATTCCCTTAGGAAAACATTATTATTGGTTTTCTTTGTAGTGAGAAACATAGCAAGCTCTAATATGTTAAGTGAATAAATAAAAGTAAGTAACAGATCTTAGTAAATCTTTAGTGTACTAAATATGTAGATACTATTTTTTTTTCCTAAAACAAGATCTGACATACTATGCAGAATACTGAAGTCTTGGCAATAAAAGAAATATTCTGCTACTGAAAACTGAACATTGGAAATAAATTACAGAAAACTAATACAAATTCTTCTGTCTCACCTCAGTAATTCACTGTTTTTAAACCTTTTAGTAAATATAGCTTTGTTCCAAGTTAACAAGATCTTGTTCTGCAATTCTAAAATGGATATAGATGGCATCGTTATTTCAATGTTCCTTTCCCCTACTTGTAATGACATATTAAAATGACTACTTAACATTTGTAAATACAGAATAAAATAAACTTGATTTCAATATCACACTTCCTTTAAATAATGTCTGTACAGGCGTATTTTCACGAATATTGAAAATAAGTCAAACATTTTGAGTCCACATTTATGTGATTTGGACTTATTTTATGAGTATCATATTGTTAGCTATTAGCTTATCTCTATTTTCCTTCAAATAATGCTGCAAATATTCCCTAATAAAAATTTAACTTTAAGATTTTACATTTGCTATAAAATTAGATATAAGATTTTCAAATCTTATATCTAATTTTAAAGGTTTTTGAAAATAATCACATCCATTTATAATACTACAAACTTGTGGATGAGTAAGTTTTCCCAGTACTATCAAAAATACTGGGTAAGACAATTTTTATTATTCTTTGCAAATAGAAAAAGCTTAATAAATTTCCAGTATTTTAACTTTCCCAGTACTATCAAAAATACTGGGTAAGACAATTTTTATTATTCTTTGCAAATAGAAAAAGCTTAATAAATTTCCAGTATTTTAACTTTATTGTTTACCAATAATGAAGCTGAACGTTAATATTCTATTTTCTGTTAATTTCTTGCCAATATAGCCTTAACCTGTTTTCATGTGGTTCTTACTCTTGACAACCCAAGAGGTATTGGCTATTAATCATCTTAATTTTACTGCTTGGAAAACTGATAGAAGAAAGTTATTCAGGGTCATGCTGCTGAACACAAATTTGGACTCAGGCACCTTAGCTCTGAAGCCCACATTCCTAGCCACTATGTCAAACTGTCTTCCTCTACGTCTAAGGTTTATTTCCTATTTTTTCTTTGATTCTTTATGTTTTTTTTCTATTTACTGTTAAATTGATAGATTTAACAATAAAGATAACTTTTAAAAAGACAAACATTTTAAGAGATTTTTAGGAGATGTAAAAAAATCTTATATCAATATTTGATATTTTCCCTCAAGAGAAATAAAGTAAGATCTTAAAATAGCTAGTCAAATTTTATGTTTCTTTTCTGGAAGTTTTCTCCAATTTTGCCATTTCTCTATTTTTGCCAGTTTTAGACCCCAATAATCATTTCTAATCAATCTCTCTACATTCTGCAGTTCACACTATTCTGGAGTTTGTTCAGGATTTTGCATAATAAATATTTATTTTTTTCCCCAAAGAGACAATTCCACTTTTAAATCCTGTTTTCTCTAAGTAAATAAAACCATATATGTTATCTTTAAAATTGTGATAATTGTTGGTGCTGTTTTTTTTAAGATATAAACAAAGACTGCAAAGTTCACTCTCTAGAGAAAAATTAATTTGTGATGGTTTTTAGCAGTCTTAAAAATTGAAAATATCAAATCAGTTTGTATCCAAGTAGCTACTCTGATTGAATCCTCGTTGCTGGGCTATCCTGTGTTCAACTTGCTGCTACTTAAAGCCAGGGTGTATAAGGGTATAGGTAGTTGAAGCTTATATAATTAAGCTAATTATATAATTTTTTTTGCTAATTAAAAAAAAGACATAAATACAAAGTTAAGGGCTAAAATCAATACTTATTAGCAGGTGAAAATAAATCTCATCAAATTAAAAGCAGCTTGGAGATACAGATTTCTTTCTTTTCAGAACATGAGAAATTTTTGGAAAAAAGAAAAAGAGTTCTACATGGACATGTTTCTGGAGAATAACCTGGTATCCCCTCCTAGCCTGGAACACTATTCACAGCAGGAAAGAGCTCTCACAGTGGTCCCAGAAGTAAGAAACCATGAACCAAAATTTTTATCAGTTTTCACAGCATATTTTCTTCTGTTTAAAGCTAATATTAAAATTCTTTGAGTTCCTCAAATAGATTTTCAAATCTTGACTCTAGATCATTGCATATATTGCTTCTCTGTATCATCTCCCCATATCATCCTACAGTTCCTTGTCACATCATCTGTCACAAATGGAATCTCTCTTAACCAGAGATCTTCCCTGATCTCTCTGCTTTTTATACTTGGCAAACCCACTTTCCATAAGTTTGCTTAAGTCTCAAAGTTTGCCTTTTGGAAATGAAATAATAAATTACAAAATTCATGGCTAAGTCATCTGTGATTACTCTTTGGATACAGTTTTCCCCTGGTGCATGTTAAGCTCACTGTAGAATCCTCAGATTCTAGCACATCCTCATGCACATAGAGGGAGTCTGAATTAGTGTTTTGAAATTAATTAGTAAGTAGCAATAATTAAGTAGAAAGCCCTTCATAGGTCTGCAATATATTATTCAATTCCTACACCTTTATCTATCCTGATTCTCTGGGGGTCTTTACTCCTTGTGTTCTGCTCAGCAATTGTAATGAAAGGCATTTATAACATACTATAGTTCTCTCCCCCAGCTACTCAAGGAGGGATGAGCCGTTTAGTTAGAAAACTCAAAGGAGTCTCTGTACTTCTCTGCTTGTGCTGGCACCATCATTTAAATCTGGGAGATGATGACATCCACCATCGTAACTGGAAAGAGAAAATATGGGCAGAAGTTTAGCAGAAGCATGGACTATGCAATGGCAAAATCAGATCACTTACTGCAAAGGATCTTTCTAATTCAATCTCATTGTTTGATTTGAATTTTTCTTATACTTTGAGTTCATGACACAGGTGTCCTGTAAGTCAAATATATGTATATTTTCATCCATTTTGCATTATACACACTGCTACTCCTCTTCATTAACATTGATAATTGAGAACTGACATACATTTTGAAAGGCTTTTCTTAAAGTACTTTGAAGTCTAATGAGGAGATTAAACTATCTAGAAAATGTATTTATCTAATAACTCGTTAAAAGTAATCGTACTATGATCTTTCCTAATGACCTTTATGCCATTAAACAAGAGCTAGCATTCATCAAGGCTGTCTAGTTACCAGAGGAGTAGTAATTCACAATAGAACAAACTCTGAATTTACAGAGAATTATAATTCTTTGTTGTGCTAAATGGAGTGCATCATTAACCACAATGAACCTTAAAAGAAAATGAAGCAGAATCAAGACTGAGTAATGAAGAAACCAGGAGAGTATGGCTTCCATCCTGAATAATTAATCAACAGAGGCCTGATGAGAAATTTGAGAAGTACATGAAATGAAGTAAATGACTTGTAATTGATGTTAGCTTGGTTGTACACCATGTGTATTTGTTTTTGTGTGTGTTTATACAAATACACACATATATGTTAACTTTACTCATTTATAGTTAAGACTTTTCTCAAATTAACAAAGAAATCTCTTTAATACTTCAATTATTAATATTTTGTGTGTTGCAGTATTTTTCTACACTATATTCATGAATGGACAAAACACCTTGAGAATGTGTAAATATTTCTAACAATAAGACAACTCTACTACCATCAACTACAAGAAAATCTTACAAATCCAGCTCTTCTGTTTGTAAATGTGGTCATGTATTTTAATCATTCAGTATATCAGGCTCTATGTCTTTGATTAATGAGAATAATACCTTCCTCATAGCTAATCCTTTTTAATAAAAAACAATGAATTTAGATGTAGGCCTGAATCACAGCTCTTCTTTTTATTAACCCTGTATATATGTATTTTTAATGGCAACTTCGTTGAGATAAAATTAACATGTAAAACTCACCCTTCCATACTCTATAATTCAGCATGGTTTAATTTGCTTACAGAGGTGTTCATCCATTGCTGTTACTGGTATTAGTGCTTCCCTCACGCCATACACTGTAAGCCACTGAACGTGTGTGTGTGCGTGCATGCACACATGTGTGTGCTCAGTCATGTCTGACTCTTTGCGACGCTATGAACTGGGGTCCTCTAGGCTCCTCTGTCCCTAGGATTTTCCAGGAGAGAATCCTGGAGTGGGTTGCCATGCCCACCTCCAGGGGATCTTCCCGACCCAGGGATCAAACCCACATCTTCTACATCTCGGCACTGGCAGGCAGATTCTTTACCACTGTGCCACCTGCCAATATCTAATTCCAGAACATTTTCATCAGTCCCAAAAGAAGCTCTATACCAGCCAGCAGACACCCCCCAGTTTCTCCCCTTCAGGAGAACACAGACGCTTTCTATCTCTAGGAATTTGCATTTTTTGTACATTTTTGTGAATTTTTTGAGGATTTTTTAAATATAGATTATGTCATCTGCAAATGAAGTAACTTATTTTTTTCTTATCTGAATGAATACCTTTTATTTCCTTGCCTAATTTATCTAAATAGACCCTCCTGTGAAATATTCAATAGAAGCGGTGAGAACAGGCATCATTGTCTTGTTCCTGATCTTAGACAAAAAGCAGTCTTCTTGCATTAGGTATGATGCTACCTCTTTTTTTATAGATGTCTTTTTTTCATGGTAATGAAATTAAATTCTGCAGTCCCAGTTTGCTGAATGTCATTGTTATCAAAGGGTGTTGAATTTTGTTAGATACTGTCTCTGTTCTTATTAAGTTGATCTTTCTAGAGAACTAACTTCTAGTTTAATTCTCTCTGTTATTTTTGTATATTCTCACTCTAATCCATATAACTTCCTTCTTTTCACTTCTTTGAGTTTCATTTAATATTTTCCCTAGTTTCTTAAGATGGAAAATAAGTTTTGGAATTTTTTTAGATTTTTTTTTTCCTATTTGTTAGCAGTTATAGATTCCCCCATAAGCACTATTTAGGTGCATTCCATATGTTTTGGTATATTGTATTTAAACTATAATTCACCGCTAAGTATGTTTTCATTTTTCCCCTTATTTATTCTTGATATTTCTGTTATTTAGGTATGTGTTGTTTAATTTACACATAATTTTAAATTTCCCAAATTTTCCTGTAAATTTCACAAATTTCCTTCTGCTATTGATTTCTAATTCAGTTCCATTGTGGTGGGAAAATATGTGTTTTGTGAAGTCTGTCCTTTTAAATTTACTGAGGACTGTCTAATGGCCAAATACGTAGTATATCCTGAAGAGTGCTCTATGTGTACTTGAAAACAAAGTGTAGTTTCCTGTTGTCGGTAGAGTGTTCTATAGATAATTCTCAGCTATATGTGGTGTATCCTTCCCCACTGGCTCAGCAGTAAACAACCCCCCTGCCAGTACAGAAAACGAGACACGAGTTTGATCCCTGGGTTAAGAAGATGCCCTGGAGAAGGAAATGGCAACCTACTTCAGTATTCTAGCCTGGAAAATTCCATACACCAGAAGCCTGGCAGGCTACAGTCCATGGAGTCAGTAAAGAGTTGGACATGACTTAGTCACTAAACAACAACAATATAGTTGGTTTATAGTTTAAGTTTTCTTCTTTTTGTTCAGTTACTAAGTCGTGTCTAATTGTTTGTGACCCCTTAGACTGCAGCGCATCAAGCGTCCCTGTCCTTTACTATCTCCTAGAGTTTTCTTTTTCCTCACGAGTATTATTTCTACCTGATTTTTTCATTATTGAAAGTTAACTTTGGAATACCCAAATAACATTTAATTTTCAGTTTCTTTATTCAGTTATGTCTATATTTGCTTCATATATTTTGGACTATATTGTTAAGTGAATAAGTGTTGGTAATTGTTATGCTTTAATAGATAGTTTTATCATTGTAGAAGACATTCACTACTATGGCTCAGATGGTAAAGAATCTATGCCTCTAGTATCATTTCTTTCTTTAGTATCTGCTGCAATATGTCTAGTCCTATTTTGCTTAGTATTTGCATAGATATATTTTATCATTATTTACTTGTGACTTACTTAAGTTTTAAATATATTTAAAGTATTTGTTCAATTCTTTTCAACTTTTACTTTTGATGGGTATATTCAAATCATTTACATTTACTTTAATTATTCATAAGAAAGAATTGCATATGCAATTTTGCTACTTGTTTCTGTGTCTCAGATTTTTTGTTTCCCTTAATTCCCATTACTGCCTTTCCTTTTTGACGATAAATATTTCCTTATGTACCACCTTAATTTCCATGTAGCTTTCCTTAAAACATTTTTGAAATATTTTCTTAGCAATTTCCCTGGATATTAGCAGTAAGTTAAAACAATTTAGTTCCAAGTATTTCAGTTCAGTTCAGTTCAGTTCGGTCGCTCAGTCATGTCCGACTCTTTGTGACCCCATGGACTGCAGCAAACCAGGCCTCCCTGTCCATCACCAACTCCCAGAGTTTACCCAAACTCATCTCCATTGAGTCAGTGATACCATCCAACCATCTCATCTTCTGTTGTCCCCTTCTCCTCCTGCCTTCAATCTTTCCCAGCATCAGGGTCTTGTCAAATGAGTCTGTTCTTCGCATCAGGTGGCCAAAATATTGGAGTTTCAGTTTCAACATCAGTCCTTCCAATGAATATTCAGGACTGATTTCCTTTAGGATGTGCTGGTTGGATCTCCTTGCAGTCCAAGAGACTCTCAAGAGTCTTCTCCAACACCATAATTCAAAAGCATCAATTCTTCAGCACTCAGCTTTCTTTATAGTCCAACTCTCACATCCATACATGACTACTGGAAAAACCATACCTTTAACAAGATGGACATTTATTGGCAAAGTAATGTCTCTGCTTTTTCATATGGTGTCTAGGGTGGTCATAGTTTTACTTCCAAGGAGCAAGTGTCTTTTAATTTCATGACTGCAGTCACCATCTGCAGTGACATTGGAGTCCAAAAAGATAAAGTCTGTCACTGTTTCCATTGTTTCCCCATCTATTTGCCATGAAGTGATGGGACCGGATGCCATGATCTTAGTTTTCTGAATGTTGAGTTTTAAGCCAACTTTTTCACTCTCCTCTTTCACTTTCATCAAGAAGCTCTTTAGTTCCTTTTTAGTTCTTTTAGTTCTCTAAAAAAAGGCTGTTTTAGTTCTTTAGTTTCTTTAGTTCTGCAGTAAGAGTGGTGTCATCTGCGTATCTGAGGTTATTGGTATTTCTCCTGGCAATCTTGATTCCAACTAGGGTCACCTCAGGCCATACAACTAACAAGGAGAGAGTGCAGCCCCACCCATCAGCAGGCAATTGGATTAAGGTTTTACTGAGCCCAGCCCTGCCCACCAGACCAAGACCCAGTTTTTCCCACCATCAGTACCTCCCATTAAGAAGCCTGCACCAACCTCTTAACCTCATACACCTGAGGGCACACAGAAGAAGCAAGAGGGACCACAGTCCTGCGGTCTCCAGGATGAAAAACACAATCATACAAAGTTAGTCAAAATGAAAAGGTAGACAGTTATTTCCCAGATGAAGGAATAAGATAAAATCCCATAAAAACCACTCAATAAAGTGAAGATAGGTAACCTCCAGAAAAAGTATTCAGAATAATGATAGTGAAGATGATCCAGGATCTGGGAAAAAAGAATGGAGAAGATGCTAGAAATGTTTACAAAAGATCTAGAAGAACAAAAGAACATACAAATAGAGATGAAAAATAGACTAGAAGGAATCAATAGCAGAATAATGGAGGCAGAAGAACAAATAAGTGACCTGGAAGCCAGAATGGTGGAAATCACTGCCCAAAATAGAATAGAGGGAAAAGAATGAAAGGAAATGAAGACAGCCTAAGAGACCTCTGGGACACTATTAAATGCACCATCATTCACATTCTAGGGGTCTCTGAAGGAGAAGAGAGAGAGAAAGGGCCAGAGAAAATTTTGAAGTGATAATAGCTAAAAACTTCTCTAACATGGGAAGGGAAAGAGCCAACCAAGTCCAGGAATCACAGAGCGTCCCAGGCAGGAGAACCCAAGGAGGAACACACCAAGTCACAAAATCATCAAAGTGTCAAAAGTCAAAGACAAAATATTAAAAGTAGCAAGGGAAAACAGCAAATAATATACAAGGGAACTTCCATAAGGCTATTGGCTTATCTCTCAACAGAAACTCTACAAGCCAGAAGGAGATGACATGATATCTTTAAAGTGATGAAAAGGAGGACCCTACAACCAAGAATAGTCTACCCAGCAAGACTCTCATTCAGATGTAATGGGGAAATTAAAAGCTTTCCAGACAAGCAAAAGTCAGAATTCAGTGCCAACAAACCAACTTTACAATAAATACTAAAAGAAATTCTCCAGGCAGGAAACACAAAACAAGAAAAAAGACCTATGATAAATAAACCCAAAGCAATTAAGAAAGTGTTAATAGGATCAAAGAGTGAAAGTAAAAGTATTAGTCATTCAGTCCTGTCTGACTGTTTGTGACCCCATGGTCTGTAGCTTCTCTCCACAGAATTCTCCAGGCAAGAACATTGGAGTGGTTTGCCATTCCCTTCTCCAGGGGATCAAACCTGAGTCTCCTGCATTGCAGGCAGATTCAGCCACCAGGGAAGCCCTAATAGGATTACACATATCTATAACTAGCTTAAACCTATATGGATTAAATGCACCAACCAAAAAAAATTAAAAAATAAATAAATGCACCAACCAAAAGACATAGCCCAGTTGGGTAGATACAAAAACAATGCCCATATATATGCTATCTACAAGAGATTTACCTCACACCCAGCAAAACTTGCAGCCTGAAAGAAAGAGGATGATAATTCCCCATTACTACTAAGTTACTGTTGATTTTTCCCTTTATGTTTGTTGTTATCTGCCTTACATATTGAGGTGCTCCTATGTTGGGCACATATATATTTATAATTATTATATCATCTTCTTGAAATGAACCCTTGATCATTACGTAGTGTCCTTCTTTGCTCCTATAACAGTCTTTTTTTAAGTCTATTTTGTCTGATATGAGTACTGGTACTCCAGCTTTCTTTTGCTTTTCATTTGCATGGAATTAGATTAGAAATAAAAGGCACGAGAAAAAAAGCTATAAAAAACACAAGTGTATGTCAGCTAAAGAATATGCTACTAAACAATCTTAAGAGAAAAAAACAAAACAACTGAAAGAATCCTGATTTTAACCTAATTTCCATGAAGTTCAGATACATGCTATACTTACTAGCTCATGAATAGGATTCAATATTTCTGCAATAACGCTATCAGATATTAAACCCAACTATATCAGCTAAGTGTACTTTTCTTCTCCTCTGCCATTCTTATATTCTATGGGTGGGTTACATGTATGAAATAAATGAAGTTTCTTTCATGGTGAATGATGAAATGGATTCTCAAAAGTTAGCAGGGGGAAGTTTGTGAATTATGTAAGATTAAAACACAGTTATATTTCCCAAGGTCACATTGTGGGGTGTGTGTGTGTGTGTGTGTGTGTGTGTGTGTGTGTGTGTGTGTGTGTGTAGTATTGGTATACGCAAACAGGCACGTAAAGTGTCATATCTTTGAAAGTTTGTTTTTTTGGTTTTTTGGGTTTTTTTGGTCCGATTTTCTTTCATGAATTGTAGGCAATTTGAAGTGAAGAGGGATTTTGGGTGGTGGTTGAAAGTTTCTTTTCCCTTCCTGAATCAGTTTGCATTCTTACTTGAAAGGCATAGACATCTCTCTGGCTACGCTGAGCGGAGATGGAATATGTCAAAGACAATTGGCAGATTTAGGACTTACATGGCCAAGAACATATGTCAACTCTGATGTTCACATTTTGACCTGGGCAAGAAACGCCGCTGTTGGAAACTCTGCAGCCCTGACTGTCAGACGCCTGTAAGCTGTCCTTCCACCACGCCAAAATCTGTCACACGGAGCTCCGTTGTGCACTCACCTCTAGAGCAAATCATCAGTGGCTCATCTGACTGCTGGGGTCCAGCTTCAGGAGGAGCTGGGAAACTCGGCTTCTGATTCCTCCTGTTGGGAGGTCTTTCAAAATTAGAAATTCGACAAATAGGAAGAGTTCCAAAAGGTGCTGGATTTAATTTAAAATAGAATCATGAAAACAATAATAAGAGTTGACAATAGACATTTATAGATAATGCTTTATACAACGAAATCAATAAATAGAAGGCTCAATCAAATAAAGACCAGATGGGAACCCCCACACACTGCGACAATGGCAGAGTTCTACAGGAAGAAGAAAGACGCCTTATTCTCCTGGTGAGACTCGGCCAGTGAAAAGCCGTGGACCCTGAGTTGACTCCAGCCTTCCCAACTTCCCTTTCCTCTCTACAGAAGCTTTCTCTTCCTCTGTGTGAGGTCTTGCACGTGGCTCACAATGGTTGCAGGCCCCAAATTGAAATTTTCTGTGGACCTCAACTAAACCCATATTTACTTGAGAAATATCTGATAGTCTATTTGTTTTAGGTCAACAATATCAACACACTCTTTTTCAAAGAACTGTCATACTCTCCCCCTGACCCCACAAACACGAAGTAGGATCTTTACCTTACACTGTTTAAAAAATTACTCAAAATGGATCAAAGACCTAAATGTAAGAACTGAATCTATAAATCGCTTAGAAGAAATCTTTAGGGTAAAAGTTTAATGACATTGCATTGAGCGAGGACTTTTATATATGACTCCAAAACATGAGCAAAAACAAGCAAGCAAGAACTGGGACTTTATCAAAATTACCAACTTCTGTGCATCAAAGCACACAGTCAACAGCATAAACAGTGATCCCTTAGGATATGAGGAGATATTTGCAAGTTACATATCCAACAAATATTACTATCTAGAATGTATAAAGATTTTCTACAACTCAACAGCAGAAAAAATGAAAGAAAACAAAAACAACAAACTCAGATTTAAAAATGTGCAAAGGACTAGAAAAGATATTTCCTTAAAGAAAATATAGAAATGACCAACAAGTACATGAAAATATGCTCAACATCACTAATCACTAGGGAAGTGCAAATCAAAACCACAATGAGATGTCACCTCACACCCCAAAAAAGACAGAGTTCATAGGAGGAAGTACTGGTGAGGAGAAAGATGAAAAGAAAGATTCAGGAAACAGGAAGACTCATCAGAGCACTGGTTAGGTTGCTCCTGTGTGGAAATGACCCCAGTCTAAGCAAAGAGTCTTTTCATACTGTTTTCATTCTTGCTCTCAAGGCAAGAATACTGAAATGGTATGCCATTCCCTTCTCCGTGGACCACGTTTTGTCAGAACTCTCCACCATGACCGTCCATCTTGGGTGGCCCTACACGGCATTGCTCATAGCTTCATTGAGTTAGACAAGGCTGTGGTCCATGTGATCAGTTTGGCTCATTTTTGTGATTGTGGTTTTTATTCTGTCTGCCCTCTGATGGAGATGGAGAAGAGGCTTGTGGAAGCTTCCTGATGAGAGGGACTGGCTGTGGGCAAATGTCTGACTCGAAGGACATGAGTTTGAGTAAACTCCAGGAGTTGGTGATGGACAAGGAGGCATGGTGTGCTGCAGTCCATGGGGTCGCAAAGAGTCAGACATGACTGAGTGACTGGACTGAACAGAAGGAAAGAGGACTTGAAAAAACAGTACAAAACAAACAAATAACTGGAAAATGGTCCAGTTTGACCAAGTTTCTAAGAGGCTTGTCATAATGCGGTAAAGAGGTACAAAGTCACAATTTGTATTCAAGTCTCTGATTCATAAAGCCTCACACTCTCATGAATGCTATTCTTCCAATTCAAAAAGGAACTAGAAACAACTTTTCAAATCTATAATATCTTTACAAAGAAAGCATGCTGTGAGAATTAAGTTATTTTTAAAAATCCATAGAGATGCTTTCAGTGTCATTTCTTAGATATGTCTATTACATAAAAACTAATTATGACTCTTATTACCCAATTGAATCTTACTAGGATAATTGTATTTCTGTTGAGCTCAGTGAATTTTTTCCTAGGTAATTTTCACAGTACTACTATTTTGGGGGAACTAAATGATTATTTTCTAATTGACCATAAGTTTTCTTCCTAAGGTAACTCTGCAATTGACACAATAGGTAGCCCAGATTTTTAAAATCATAAGAACTTTTTATGGAGGACAAAATTATGAAAGAAAGACAACAAAGCTGACATTAATCACAGTGCATTGTCCTTAAGAGTAAAAAATGACTTCTCTGAGAAGGTTCAAAAGATGAAACAGATAACCTATATGAATCTGTCTATTTGACTTTATTTATTTATTTATTTTTTTATTTTTTATTTTTAAGTTATTTTTTATTTTATTTTTTTTTAAATTTTTTTTATTTATTTATTTTTTTTTTTTCCCCAGTGGGTTTTGTCATACATTGATATGAATCAGCCATGGATTTACATGTATTCCCAATCCTGATCCCCCCTCCCACCTCCCTCTCCACCCGATTCCTCTGGGTCTTCCCAGTGCACCAGGCCGGAGCACTTGGCTCATGCATCCCACCTGGGCTGGTGATCTGTTTCACCATAGATAGTATACATGCTGTTCTTTTGAAATATCCCACCCTCACATTCTCCCACAGAGTTCAAAAGTCTGTTCTGTATTTCTGTTTCTCTTTTTCTGTTTTGCATATAGGGTTATCGTTATCACCTTTCTAAATTCCATATATATGTGTTAGTATGCTGTAATGTTCTTTATCCTTCTGGCTTACTTCACTCTGTATAATGGGCTCCAGCTTCATCCATCTCATTAGGACTGGTTCAAATGAATTCTTTTTAATGGCTGAGTAATATTCCATGGTGTATATGTACCACAGCTTCCTTATCCATTCATCTGCTGATGGGCATCTAGGTTGCTTCCATGTCCTGGCTATTATAAACAGTGCTGCGATGAAACATTGGGGTGCATGTGTCTCTTTCAGATTGGTTTCCTCGGTGTGTATGCCCAGAAGTGGATTGCTGGGTCATATGGCAGTTCTATTTCCAGTTTTTTAAGAAATCTCCACACTGTTTTTCCATAGCGGCTGTACTAGTTTGCATTCCCACCAACAGTGTAAGAGGGTTCCCTTTTCTCCACACCCTCTCCAGCATTTATTGCTTGTAGACTTTTGGATAGCAGCCATCCTGACTGGCGTGTAATGGTACCTCATTGTGGTTTTGATTTGCATTTTCTGATAATGAGTGATGTTGAGCATCTTTTCATGTGTTTGTTAGCCATCTGTATGTCTTCTTTGGAGAAATGTCTGTTTAGTTCTTTGGCCCATTTTTTGATTGGGTCATTTATTTTTCTGGAATTGAGCTGCAGGAGTTGCTTGTATATTTTTGAGATTAATCCTTTGTCTGTTTCTTCATTTGCTATTATTTTCTCCCAATCTGAGGGCTGTCCTTTCACCTTACTTATAGTTTCCTTTGTAGTGCAAAAGCTTTTAAGTTTCATTAGGTCCCATTTGTTTAGTTTTGCTTTTATTTCCAATATTCTGGGAGGTGGGTCATAGAGGATCTTGCTGTGATTTATGTCGGAGAGTGTTTGCCTATGTTCTCCTCTAGGAGTTTCATAGTTTCTGGTCTTACATTTAGATCTTTAATCCATTTTGAGTCTATTTGACTTTAAATTGCCCTGAATTCAAAAAAATTCAATAGAAAAGCACTTCCCTTGACACTGCTCTGAAAATGTTACAATTTTCAGCAGGAATATGCATTTATTGTTGACCATATTAGCCTTACAGTTTATTTTCTCTATTGTACTGACTTGATCACTGGGCTCATACGCTGTAATTCTTACAAGATGTAGTCAACATTCTCTGCTCAACTAAAATTTCAGAAATAAAGAATTAGGTCAAAGGAAAGACAATCATAGTTCCCTAGAGTTTTTAAAGTAACTCTTGAAAATCACCATGGTAATTTTCAGTATAATTCACAGAAAACTTCCTCTGTATATTAGCAATAGATGCCTGATTTCCCATTTATCTTATAAAATTTAGTGTGATAAGTTATATAAATGTATTAATTAGTGTGATAATCACTCACAAAATATCAAAAGTCTCATTTTTTAATATCAAAGAATATTAATTAATGAGGGATATTAATTATCCCTTTTATACAATGTTACAGAGATTAAAAGCAACAGTGGTCAAACAAGGAAATAATAAAGTTCTGAAAATTCTAACTTGCTTTACATGTTCTCTTTAAATCATGTGATATGGTGATTTTCTGGGACAATTAAAATTCTAAATCCTTTTCACATTTATATTAATTATTTTTATGTATTATCATTATAAAATAATTTAAAACAAAGCTTAATATTTGAAATGATGGGGTTATAGTTGGTTTTTTACTTTGTTATTATCCCCTGTAGTTTAAATTCCACAGTGAATGTGTTCTTTTAAAAACATTATGGCAAAAATGTATATACAAAAGCATAAAAACAAATACAAAACCCCTCAGATATCCATCATTTACTTCAACAATATAAACCCATGCGCAGTATTGCTTTATTTATATCCCCACCCACTTCTCCCACAACCTTCCCACACACCCACCTCCTCCTCCTGTGCTTCATAGCCACGCCAGTGTATTCTTCCGGGTCAGTCTTAGACATCACTCACTTATAAATAGTGTAGTAGTTTTTTTTAAGAGTCAGTTTGTTTTAATATGTTGACAATATCCATAAAAATTAGCAATAACCCTTTATACTGTAAAAATCATTTTAGCTTTTAGTTTGATTATCTCAAACATTTGTGTATGTTAATAGATTGTTCAAGTCAGGAACTAAACAAGCTCTGTATATTGCATTTGGTTGATAATTCAAGTTTCGCTTATTTTATAGGTCATTCTATTTTTTTTCTAGGAAATTATTTATAAGTTTCATATCCTCCAGTATAAGTTATATCCTGCAGTATAAGTTTAGAATTCATGTATTCTAAAATTTTCTAATTTCATTTCTTGCCCTCTTTAACCCTTAAATTTCCTATAACTGGTATTTCTTTTTTTTTTAACACCTTAATGAATATTTGAGTTCTATATTAATAGTTACATTTTATACATAAAACCTGGTAACTCCTGAGAAGGAAATGGCAACCCACTCCAGTACTCTTGCCTGGAAAATTCCATGGTCAGAGGAGCCTGGCAGGTTACAGCCCATGGGGTGGCAGAGTCGGCCACAACTGAGCACATGAGCACATAGCATCCATCAGGAGACATAATTCTTTTTCCAGACATTTGAAATAATGTGTTCAGGTGCTGTCATTCATCTGCTCATCACAAAATTTCTGTCTGATTTCTACCTAATGGATGTAAATTGTTTGGATTAAATCAACTAACTAATTAAATTAACTAAAGGCTACAATATTGTGATATTCCAAACTTACCATAATTCTTCACTTGTTCATTGAAATTTTTCTGTAAATAAGAACTTTCCCTAATGAAAACTTTCCCTATTCGATAATAAAGCACTAAAGACAGGATAAATATTGGCTTCCTTCTTGTATATTACCATTTTATTTTAATAATGAGTTGACCCAATAGCATTCTTCAAATGAGAACCATGGATTGTTGTAATACTTGCTATATACTTGTAAATATATATATATATATTTATAGTTATCATTCTTCTGTTGAAAGAGCTAGTGGAGTTTCTTTCAATTTACCTACAAAATCATTTACACAAGATCACAGAGGTCTTTGGTAGCTTGAACTTGTCTACATGCAACAAACTATAGTGCTCCACCCTCTAAAGATCAATGTTTATTATGGTATTAAATATTGCTTTTAAATCCATTTTATAAGCCTTATAACAAATAAATGTCCACATTTTGTATTGCATTATTTAGTCAGCTTTGAATTTTACCATAACAAAAACATGCATAGGATCAAAACAAAATTGATTTATAATATGTAAATATTTTCCTTTTGCCATCTTGTTTTAGCCAGATTTTGCACCAGCAAAGTTTTTACCAATTGATTTTACTTCCATGTAAATAGATCAACTGCTTCAAATATTTTTATTTTTGATTTATCAGCTTTCCAATAGCATGTTAAAATTTAACTCAAGTCACATCTCTGTTCACTTTCCTCCCAACGTAACTATTTGATTAATTCTCTGGCTTTATACTGATAATATCTATACATCAAACCTTTCTTCTAATAAATTTAGACACTATTCTTGGGCTCTTGATTTTTTTTCCATTTATTTTTATTAGTTGGAGGCTAATTACTTTACAATATTGTAGTGGTTTTTGCCATACATTGACATGAATCAGCCATGGATTTACAATATAAATACCTTGAACATATTTCATCTTGTTCTTTTAAAGAAATTGTGTGACATTATTAAGTAACAGTTCAAGAATCAATCTACTAACACATAATTTGTATTTAGCTTAAGTTCAGTATGAAAAATTTAATTTTGTTATTGAAAATGTTTGATACTTGGAAATTGACTAGTTACTCGCTGATTCTTCCCCACAAACCATGGGAATTCCCTGGCGACCAGTGGTTAGAACTCTGTGCTTTCTCTGCTGAGGACCCAGGTTTCATCCGTGGTTGGGATGTGGTGGTCAAAAAATAAAAAAGCAAAACCGTCCTTTAGTCATTCTGCCCCCTGTATCATTTCATTTTCTTCCAGACTTTTGTTTGTCTCGATGTTCTTGGTCTGATAAACTAAAGGAAAACAAGAGTATAGGTTTAGGAAGAGGAAATAGACTTTTGCTATGATTATATCAGACAAATAATGGGTCAAAAATGTGATTTGTTATCAGCAATATTTATTTTTCTAGTTTCTATGATAATACCAGGAAGCAGCCAAGTTATAATAAAATAATAAAGATTTACTATGAAAAACTATTCTTCTAACCACATAGTTCCTGATTTTTTTCCTCTCAGTTTAGAAGTGATTAATTATTTTGTTATTAATAGTAAAAGTAAGCAAGTGTTAGTTGCTCAGTCATGTCCAGCTCTTTTGCAACCCTGTGGAATATAGCCTGCCAGTCTCTTCTGCATATGGAATTCTCCAGACAGGAATATTGGAGTGGGTATCCATTCTATTCTCCAGGCATGGAACTGCATTTCACTTTAAGATGTCCCATGTTTACATACGCTATTTAATATATTTGGAAGGTATATTATTTTCTACTGCAAGGACAACTTTAAAGTTCTTTATGAACCCCTCGATGGTAATTAATGACCTAATTCTATGAAAATTAAGATCATAATTAAAAATGTTCTTCTTTTAACTATAATGTTAACAGTTTGGGAGCATTTCTGGTGTCTCAGACGGTTGAGAATCTGCCTGCTATGTGGGAAACCCACCTCTCAGGTGGCTCGGTGGTAAAGAATCTGCCAGTCAACGCAGGAGACCCAGGAGAAGCAGGTTCAATCACTGGGCCGGGAAGATCCCCTGGAGAAGGACTGGCTACCCACCCCAGTATTCTCGCCTAGAGAAGTCCATGGACAGAGGAGCCTGGCAGGTTACAGTTCATGGGTCGGAGAGAGTCAGATATTACTGAGCAGCTAAAATATTAACACTTTAGTGTGCGTGAAAGAACTTTGTCCAGTTTGGTTTATGCTTCCTCTCACATATCTTATAATTCTAATAATTAAATAAGACATCCCTTGGCTGCTGCTTGCTTTTCTCCCAAAGCAAACCTCCTATCTCATTTATAAATAATGAAAAGTAAAATTTAAATATGTTTATTCAAACATATTTGAATAATTTTAACTGGATTATGGCTTGTCTCAAGAATATAGGTGAATTAGCGTGTAGGTAAATGAAGTCAGAACACATCCTCACACCAGACACAAAAATAAACTCAAAAGAGCTTAATGATACAAAGGCTATGACACTAAAAAACTATTAGGCAAAACGATCTCTGACATAAATTGTACCAATGTTTTCTTGGGTGTTTAGAGAAGAAGTTCTATCTAAGTTATGTTTCTTTCAAGTGGTAAGGATGTCTCAGGTTCTGTGATTGTGATCAGATAAAGAAATATGGACCCTGTTGATACTCAGGAAGCTATGACGCCAATAAGGTATGTTTCGGTATTATACCCTTGGGCTGTGTGTCAGTAGACCCTGGGGGGTCAAATGGGAGGCTTTGTAAAGAAAAGAGGCCTGATCTTGAGGAGAACAAAGAATTTTTAGGTCACAGTTGGAATATAATACCCAAATGTTAACATTACCATTTCTGAGAGAGGCTTTTTACCTCACAAAATGTACACTTTTGTGACATACGACTAGAAAACTCCAATAAGAAATAAAATATATACAAGGCAAATAAACAAAAGAGACTGTGCAGGTGTATGTGTGGGGCTATTAGTAGCTAAGTCATGACCATGGACTGTAGCCCAACCAGGTTCCTCTGTCCATGGCATTCTCCAGGTAAGAATACTCGAGTGGGATGCTGTTTCCTCCTCTGCGGGGTCTTCATGATCCAGGGATCGAACCTGCTTCTTCAGCATCTCCTGCATTGGCAGAAGACTCTTTACCACAGGGTCACCTGAGAAGTCCAAAGAGTGTGTTCAGTTCAGCTCAGTTGCATAGTCATGTCTGACTCTTAGAAACCCCATGAACTGCAGCACGCCAGGCCTCCCTGTCCATCGTCAACTCCCGGAGTCCACCCAAACCCATGTCTACTGTGTCGATGATGCCATCCAACCATCTCATCCTCTGTCGTCCCCTTCTCCTCCTGCCCCCAATCCCTTCCAGCATCAGGGTCTTTTCCAAGGAGTCAACTCTTCGCATCAGGTGGCCAAAGTATTGGAGTTTCAGCTTCAGCATCAGTCCTTCCAATGAACACCCAGGACTGATCTCCTTCAGGATGGACTGGTTGGATCTCCTTGCAGTCCAAGGGACTCTCAAGAGTCTTCTCCAACACCACAGTTCAAAAGCATCAATTCTTCAGCACTCAGCTTTCTATATAGTCCAACTCTCACATCCATACATGACTTCTGAAAAAACTGTAGCCTTGACTAGACAAACCTTTGTTGGCAAAGTAATGCCTCTGCTTTTTAATATGCTGTCTAGCTTGGTAATAGCTTTTCTTCCAAGGAGCAAACGTCTTTTAATTTCATGGCTGCAGTCACCATCTGCAGTGATTTTGGAGCCCAGAAAAATAAAGTCAGCCACTATATCCACTGTTTCCCCATCTATTTGCCATGCAGTGATGGGACCAGATGCCATGATCTTAGTTTTCTGAATGTTGAACTTTAAGCCAACTTTTAAATTCTCCTCTTCACTTTCATCAAGAGGCTCTTTAGTTCTTCACTTTCTGCCATAAGTGTGATGTTATCTGCATATCTGAGGTTATTGATATTTCTCCTGGCAGTCTTGAGTCCAGCTTGCGCTTCATCTAGCCAAGCATGTATATAATTTAAATAAGCAGGGTGACAACATACAGTCTTGGTGTACTCCTTTCCAAATTTGGAAACAATCTGTTATTCCTAGTCCTGTTCTGATTGTTGCTTCCTGACCTGCATACAGATTTCTCAGGAGACAGGTTGGATGGTCAGGTATTGCCATCTCTTGAAGAATTTTCCACAGTTTCTTTTCTCCCACACAGTCAAAGGCTTTGGCATAGTCAATAAAGCAGAAATAGATGTTTTTCTGGAATGCTCTTGTTTTTTGATGATCCAACAAATGTTGGCAAGGTGATCTCTGGTTCCTCTGTCTTTTCTAAATCCAGCTTGAACATCAGGAACTTCATGGCTCATGTATCATTGAAGCCTGGCTTAGAGAATTTTGAGCATGACTTTGCTAGCTTGTGAGATGAGTGCAATTGTGCCGTAGTTTGAGCATTCTTTGGTATTGCCTTTCTTTGAGATTGGAATGAAAACTGACCTTTTCCAGTCCTGTGGCCACTGCTGAGTTTTCTAGATTTGCTGGCATATTGAGTGCAGCACTTTCATAGCATCATCTATTATGATTTGAAAGAGCTCGACTGGAATTCCATCACCTCCACTAGCTTTGTTCGTAGTGATGCTTCTTAAGGCCCACTTGACTTCACATTCCAGGATGTCTGGCTCTAGGTGAGTGATCACACCATCGTGATTATCTGGGTCATGAAGATCTTTTTTGTACAGTTCTTCTGTGTATTCTTGCCACCTCTTCTTAATATCTTCTGCTTCTGTTAGGTCCATACCATTTCTGTCCTTTATCGAGCCCATCTTTGCATGAAATGTTCCTTTGGTATCTCTAATTTTCTTGAAGAGATCTCTAGTCTTTCCTATTCTACTGGTTTCCTCTAATGTTTTAATTGTTTAAAAAAAAAAGCTGAGAAGTTGGAGGCAGAGATAAAGAGTGTATGACTGTATATTGGAGGTGTTACAGCCTGGAATGAGTACAGAAAATGTAAGACAAAAAATAGAAATGCAAAAATGGAAGAGATGTATTTAGCGAAACATTTGAAAGCCTTGGCAAGGGAAGTGGATCAACCTGACTTTAGAAATAGAAATAAAGGGGTAAGAAGAAGAGTTGGATATTTTCTGTGATAGTCTGTGAGCTGATTTAAAATCATTACCCAGTGTAAATAAACACTAAGTGATGCACACACAGGGAATAGAGTGCTGACAAAAGAGTAGATAGAATGGTGAGCGTGTGAGTCAGTCTTTTCTGTAAAAGCAGTCAAAGGCAGGTCCAAGGCAATGACTGAGGTATCAGGTATTTTTCATTTCATATGTAAAGTAGAAAGTGTATAACAAAGACAGGGTAAAAATTAAAACTATTGGGATTAGGATTTGGGAGTGGAGGTGCATTTTTTTTTAATTTGTTAAACAATATATGAAATAGAATAGATAAAGTTTTATCTTGGATAAGACTGTTCTAAAACTAAATGTCATATGTAAAAGTAAAATATCTATACTTTTTTTTTCTGTTATGGATCATTTAATCACAAGTGATTTATAGAGCTGTTGCACAGACTACACAAGATATGCATACACATAACTTGTGTATACACATAACTTTTTAGACTCTATTAACAACACTGTAATCATGGCTCTGCTTGATTACAATTTTCTTTTTGTGTTTAAATGCCACTTATATAATGTAACCAATTAGTATGTCCAAATAATTATATTTTTCATTTGATTGATTGATTTTAACCTAGCTTCTTCTCTAACTTCCAAATATCCAAGCTAAATTCTTGAAAGCTAAATATTTCTCTGAATCAATTCCTCAGTTTTCTCAGTGAGATCCAATAATCTACTATTCTACACTGTTGCGGTCCTTTAATGGACCGGAACCTGGTGGTCTAGAGTCGATGATAAGAAAGTGAAAGAAAGAGAGAGAGAGAAAGAAAGAAAGGCAGAAAGACACGGGGACCCAAGCTCTGATGGAGCAAGGGTGCTTTACTAGCAGAAATGCAGGCCTATATATCTTTAGTAAGATGATTACTCAGCTATTACAGAGGATAAAATTTTATCAATAGCCACAATATGGATAGTCTAATACGTACAAGGTCGCTGACGCTGAAAAGAGTCACTGAAGGGGATTCATGCATGTCTCATCCTATGACCTCAGTCCTGGGAGCAGCGTGCTGTTTCACTTGTTCCCAGAATAGGAACTGATAAGGAACAGAGAATCCTTGAGCAATGGCGACATGTTGGGTTCCTTAAAGTCAAACGTCCCCGGACACTACCATGTCAGTACTTTTCATACAGAAACACTTTGTTTGATGGTTATTGAGCATATTTTATGACTTTTTTAGTAAGAAACTTCCTAAAAAGAGTTGCATTCTGTTTCCCAAGTGTCTCCTACATAGTTGTCATTCAAAATGCATTGTTTCAAAAGGGACTTAAATAACTGAAATGCTGAAGTGTTTGTGAAATAAATCTATTAGAGATTTAGATTTAATGTGTATTACTATAACAAAGGTGGGAGAATGTGAACCTTAAGTTGCCAGCAAGAATTGTCCAGCATGTTGGTCTCAGAGCCAATTAGTAAGCAGAAAAAAGAGATGCAGAGGTGAAAATACTGTAAACATCGAGGTTTTATTTATTTATTTTGGTTTTGACTTGCTTTTTTTGGCACTCTTGATCAAGTTTTTTTTTTTTTTTTTTTTTCCCCCTTTGGCAAAATTATGCTAGCCTATAAATTTTCCTTTTTAACCTAAGCTCAACTGTTTTGCTATTACTTATAGTGAAATAGTCCTGAATAATGCATGATATCTCAATTGAAGGAAATCCTCCAAGTATAGTTTAAATATATATGAGAAAATGGTGAATTCCAAGGGAAAATTACAGTCAAGAATTTTGCGTTTGCAATAATCAGAAAAGAAATCAATATTCCTTAATACCTGGTGCCATGAAATGTTTATTCTGGCTTCAGTATGAATATATTACATAGACCACATGTTTATATCTACATATATTACACTCCTGCAAGCTCTATCAAATAGACTTAGCATAAGGACTTCCCTGGGTTTCCCAGGTGGTGCTAGTAGTAAAGAACTTGCCCACCGGTGCAGGAGACATAAAAGATGTGGGTTTGATTCCTGGGTTGGGAAGATCCCGTGGAGAAGGAAATGGCAACCCACTCCAGTATCCTTGCCTGGGAAATCCTATGGACGGAGGAGCCTGGAGGGCTACAGTCCATGGGGCTGCAAAGAGCTCGACAGGACTGAGTGACTCACACTTTCACTTTCACAACAAAATTATTCTTTCTATGACATTCATCATTTATACAGAATAAAATAATATTCATGTACTGTTTTAAAATATAATAAATGGCTACATACCTATCTCACCACCTGAGGTCTATAATTTATTAATTAGTTTATTAATTATAATTTATTAATTTGAGGTTCCCCTCTGTGTCTTTCTATAATCAACCTCTTATACTTTTATCCTACCCTTAAGATAAACACTCCTGTGAATTTTTTGTTGATCATTTCCTTGCCTTTTTTATCATTTGCTATATATATACGTATGATGAAGCATGTTGTTAAATTTTGCCTGCTTATGATTTTACAGAGTGGAATTTAATATTCAGCCTTACAAAGGAGGGGGTCTTGCCATTTGTGATGACATGGGTAGAACTTGAGGCCATTATATAAGTGAAATAAATTAGAAAGAGGTTTGCTTCTTCAGTGCCAACTTCCTACTTAATCTTGGAAGCCACCTTCAATACTTTTGCAGCTTTGGATTTCAGCACCCTTGGCTTCCCTGCCTGGGGCTTAGCGGGTCTCTGGGCAGCCTTCTTCAGCGATGCTGTGGGTTTGGCCTTCTTGGGGCTCCACACCTCTTTGGCCCCGGCGGCCCCGGGGCTCTCCACCTTCTTGGGGATCTTCTTCCAGGCTTCCTTCACTCTCTCAGCCTCCCTGGCTTAGGTGCGGCCCCTGCAGCTCCCTCTGACGTAGGAGCCCTGCCTTCTGGGCCCTGGGCTGGGCTCCGGGTGCAGCCACGTCCTTGCTGAGCTTAAGGGAGCTGGAGCACTGGTGGGCTCGGTCCCCACCGGGCTGTTCCTGCTCGGCGGGCTCTTGAGACCGTGGATGTGGCAGCGCTCCACCCCCAGGCCGACACCTGGAGGAAACCGTGCTTCAGAGACACACCAGCCCGATGGCCACTGCAGCTGTGTTTGCAAGAGCCAGGACAGGAAAGACCCAAAGCTCCATCAGCAGAGAAATGGGTAAAGATGTGCTACATATACACAGTGCAATATTCTTCAGCCATTTAAAAAGAACAAAATAAAGTCATTTGCAGCAACACTGATGGATCTAGAGATTGTCATACTGAGTGAAGTCAGTCAGACACAGGAAGGCAAGTATCATGTGATATCACTTACATGTAGACGCTAGGAAAAGGGCACACATGAACTTATCTACAAAACAGAAATAGAGTTACAGATGTAGAAAGCAAACCTATGGTCACCAGGGGGGAATGGGGGAGGGATAAATTGAGATTTGGAACTGATATGTACACACAACTGTATATAAAATATGTAGCTAGTCAGAACCTGCTTCATAGCGCAGGGACCTCTATGCAGGACTCTGTGATGGTCTACATGAGAAAGGAATCTAAAAAAAAAGGGTGGAGATCGATCTATCTATCTATCTATCTATATATATATATATATATCTGATTCATTTTGCTATACACCTGAAACTAACACAGCATTGTAATCAACTATACTCCAATCATTATTTTTAATTCAGAAAGAAAAATAATACCATATGATCTCTCTTATATATGAAATCTAAAAACAAACAAACACACAAAACCCAACACATAGACACAAAGAACAGATTAGGTGTTGCCAGAAGTGAAGAGGAGGAGGGTTGGAGAAGTGTGGAGTAGGTGAAGAGAGTCAAAATGTACACACTTCCAGTTATAAAATAAATAAATTATGAGATGTAATAAATGTAATAAAAAGAAATCATAGGATATATATTCTTCTTTGACTTGATTTTATCACTCAGTACATTTTTGAGATTAAATTCTGGCAAGCACAGTTCACCATTTTGCCAGCTTTTTAGCACTCTGCCTTTTTAACATAAAGTAATTGATTCATCTCTCTGATTGTGAAAGACTTTGTACTCCTTCAGTTTCTTGATATTAAGATCAGTGTTGGTAGGAATATTCCTGAAAATGTTTCCTTGAGTATATGTGCAATCATGGGCTGGGCATGATCATCTGGGAGCAGCATTTCTAGGACCTGTGTGTGCACATCTTCAAGGCAATTATGCAGAACCAAATTGTTTTCCAAGGAGGTTGTCTCAATTTACACTCTCCGTATGCAGAATATAAAAATCCCCAATGCTCCATTTCACTGCCTAACATTTGTTATTGTCTTTTAATTTTTCCCAGTCTGGTGGGAGTAGTGGGGGTAGCACATTATTTCAGGGTCATTTTAATTTCAATTTCTCTGAAAATCATGAGGCTGTGAGTATTCACTTTTCTTTTTGAAAATGCATGTTTTCTTTTCTGTAAAAGGCCTAATATGTTCATATTTTTGCCTACGTTTCCATTAAATTGTCTATTTCTTATGATGTCACTGTTCTTTAATTAATACAATAGTAATAATTCAAGATTATATGTGTTAAGAATACCTTCTTCAAGAGTTCAATTTGTCTTTTCAGTTTCTTTGAGGCAACATTGAGGTAGAAACTAAATTTATGAATTTAAATTTAGTCTAGCAAATCAAAACTGCAGTGAGCTACCACCTCACAATGGTCAAAATGACCATCAAATAAAATCTAGAACAAAATAAATGCTGGAGAGAGAACAGGGAAACGGGAACCCTCCTATACTGTTGGTGGGCTTGTAAATTGTTAGTCACTATGGAGACCAGTATGGAGCTCCTTTAAAAAAAAACTGAAACTACCACATGGCCAGGAATCCCACTCCTGGGTAAACATTCAGACAAAACCATAATATGAAAAGATGCTTGCACCCCAACATTCACTGGGGCACTGCTTACAATAGCCTGGGCACGGAAGCAACCTAGATGTCCATCAGCAGAGGAATGGATGAAGAAGACGCGGTTCATATACAAAACGGAATATTATTCAACCACAAAAAAGAGCAAAATGATGCCATTTTCCGTGACATGGATGAACCTAGAGATCATCACACTGAGTGAGGTAAAACACAGAAAAATAAATATCATATGATATATCACTTACATGTGGAATCTAAAAAAAAAAGTACAAATGAACGTATTCACAAAATAGAAGTAGAGTCTCCGAGGTAGAAAGCAAACTCATGATTACCAGAGAATTAGCAGGAGGAAGGATAAAGTGGGAGACTGGGTTTGACATTACACACTCTTATGTATAAAATCAATAAATAATAGGAATCTGCTCTATAGCACAAGGAACTCTACTCAATACCCTGTCATGGCCTATATAACAAAAGAGCCTTAAAATAAAAACCAAAAAACCAAACGGGTATATGTATAACTGATTTATTTTGCTGTACAGCTAAACTAATATAACATTGTAAATCAATTATACATTAATGAATTTTTTAAAAAGTATGTATTTATTTTAATTCATCAACCTGTTTATTTTTACTGTTGTTTTTGGACTTGTTAAAGAAATTCTTTCCTGTCTCAAAGTCATGTTTATTCTCTCATATGATTTTCTAAATGTTTCCATGTCTTAGCTTTTTATGTTTATATTTGTAACCTATCTGAAATTGGAGTAAAAGTGTCATTTTATTTTTTATATATAGAAAAACAGATATTCAGTATCACATATTGGATAGTCTTTCTTTTATCCACTGATTTGCATAGCAAGATCTTCTGCATTGCAATTAAAAAAATTAAGAGCATATGTATTTAAAAAAAAAGAACATATGTATTAAGATTTTCTGTTACTTTGCATTTGCTAATGGGTTTTATTTTGTTATCATGTTAATAGCATGATGTCTTTGTTACTCTAACTTTACGTTCACTCTTTTTATGAAAACATAATTAACATATAATATTATATTAATTTCAGATACACAACATAATTATTTGATATTTGTATGTTGTGAAACGACAATGACAATATCTGGCTAATACATAGCACACACGTAGTTACACTTTTTTCTTGTGATGAGAACTTTTAAGATGTATATACTTAGCAACTTTTAAACATAAAATACAGTACCATAAACTATAAACATCATGCTGTACATTAAATTCTAGGAATTATATTTTTACAAGTGAGAGTTTCTACATTTTAGCCACCTTCACCAATCTTTCCCACCTCTGTCAACCACCAGTCTCTGCTATGAGTTCAATATTGTTTATTTGGACTCCAAATATAAGATCATACAGTAATTGTCTTTCTCTTACTTAGCACAATGTCCTCAAAGTCCAATCATGTTGCTGCAAACTGCAAAGTTTCCTTCTTCTGTTTACTACTGCTGAATACTTTATTGTATCTGTGTGTGTGTGTGTGTGTGTGTGTGTGTATGGCTGCTTTATCCATTCATCATTTAATGGCATTTGTCTGGCTTCCATGCTTTGAATGCTAAAACAGCCATAGACATGTAGATACTTTTTTTGAGTTAGTGTTTTTATTTGCTTTGAATAAACATTCAGAAGTGGAATTGCTGCATCATATTAGTTCTACTTTTCCTTTTTTTTTTTTTTTAGTAACTTCTATACTGTTTTCCAAAGTGGCTGCGGCAATTGACATTCCCAAGAGTGCACAAGGGTTCTCTTTTCTAAATACTTCCTTGTCAATACTTGTGATCTTGTGTGTCTGATAATATCCAGTCTGATATGTGTGAGGTGACAGCTTTTTGTGGTTTTGATTTGCACTTTTCTGATGGCTAGTGCAGTAGAGTACCTTATCATAGACCTATTAGCCATCTATAAGTATTTGGAAAAATGTCTATTCAGATTCTGTCTTCAGTTATTAATTGGATTTTATGAGGCATTTTTTGAGTTGCATGACTTCTTTTTATAGTTTGGACATTAATCTTCTAGCAGATATATAATTTATAAATATTTTCTCCCATTCAGTAGGCTACCTGTTCATTTTGTTAATGGTTTGTTATTGCTGTGCAGAAGATTTTTTATTATGATGTAGAATATTTTTTTGTTGCCATTACTTTTGGGGTCAGACAGAATCACTCAATATAAGCCATGTATTTAGACTCTTCTTCCTAAAGAATATCTTGACTCTTCTTGATCATTTTCATTTACATATAAAATTTGAAATTAACTAGTCATTTTCCTCAGTATCTCACAAATAAAAGTGTTCAGATCTAGATTGAATCTGTGTTAACTGAAAAATGAATTTTTGAGAACTGACATAATTTAACTGACATAATAGCCTATTTCTGCTAATGAACATGGTATATTTGTCTATTTTAACGTTAATGCCTTAGAATAAATATTTATAAATCCCCACACTAAAAGTTTCTCACATTTTATTTGATTTATTTCTGTCTTATTATTGTTTATATTTAAAATTCATACTGAATTTTAATCAGTCTGATGCTATCATATAAAATATGATAGATTCCTTTCTGTGTGCTAGTAACTAGAGAGCTTAACTAATTTTTTTCACTGATTTTTCAGTCCTGGCAAAATCCTAAGCTAAGTGCCACCTTATTGTTCAGTCACTAAGTTGTGTCTGATTCTTTGTGACCCCAAAGACTACAGAATGCCAGGCCTTCCTGTCCTTCACCACCTCCCAGAGTCTGCTCAAACTCATGTCCATTGGTCTGTGATGCCATCCAACCATCTCATCCTTTGTCGTCCCCTTCTCCCCCTGCCTTCAATCTTTCTCAGCAGCAGGGTCTTTAGAATGAGTCAGCTCTTCACATCGGGTATTTAAAGTATTAGAGCTTCAGCTTCTGCATCAGTCCTTTCAATGAATGTTCAGAGTTGTATTCCTTTAGGATGGACCAGTTTGATCTCCTTGCAGTCCAAGGGACTCCCAAGAGTCCTCTAGAGCAACCACAGTTCAAAAGCATAAATTCTTCGGTGCTCAGCCTTCTTTATGGTCCAACTCTCACATGAGTGCATGACTACAGGAAAAACCTGGAGAAAGAAATGGCAACCCACTCCAGGATTCTTGCCTGGAGCATTTCATGGACAGGGAAGCCTGGCAGGCTAAAGTCTGTGGGGTCACAAAGAGTCAGATATGACTGAGCAACTGAGCACACAGGAAAAGCCGTCATTTTGACTCTGTTGGCCTTTATTGGCAAAGTGACGCCTTTGCTTTATAATACACTGCCTAGGTCTGTCATCCCTTTCCTTCCAAAGAGTAAGAGTCTTAATTTCATGGTTACAGTCAACATCCACGGTGATTTTGAAGCCCAAGAAAATAAAATCTGTCACTGATTCCACCTTCCCCCCTTCTGTTTGACAAGGAGTGATGGGACCAGACACCATGATCTTAGTTCTTTGAATGTTGAGTCTGAAGCAAAATTTTCCACCCTCACTCTCCTATTTTACCTTCATCAAGAGGCTCTTTGTTTCTTCTTTGATTTCTGCCATTAGCGTGGTATTACATGCACATTTGAGGTGGTTGATATTTCTCCTGGCAATCTTAAACCCAGCTTGTGTCTCATCCAGCCCAGCATTTCACATGATGTACCCTGCATATAAGTTAAATAAACAGGGTGACAATATATAGCCTTGAAATACTCCTTTCCTAATTTTGAACCAGTCTGTTGTTCCATGTCCAGTTCTAACTGTTCCTTTTTGACCCACAGGCAGGTTTCTCAGGAGGCAGATAAGGCAGTCAAGTATTCCCATCTCTTTAAGAATTTTCCACAGTTTGTTGTGATCCACACTAAGTCTTAGCATAACGAATGAAGCAAAAGTAGATTTTTTTTTTTAATACCTTTGCTTTCTCTATGGTCCAATGGATGTTGACAATTTGATCTTTGGTTCCTGCCTTTTCTAAAAAATATAGCTTGTACATTTGTACATTCTTGGTTCTCATACTTTTGAAGCCTAGCTTGAAGGATTTTGAGCTTTACCTTGCTAGCATGTTTAAATGAGCACACTTGTATGATAATTTGAACGTTCTTTGGCATTGCCTTTCTTTGGGATTGGAATGAAAACTGGCATTTTCCAGTTCTGTAGCCACTGGTGAGCTTTTCAAATGTGCTGGTATACTGAGTGTAGCATTTTAACAGCATCATCTTTTAAGATTTTAAATTCTAAAGTATCCTAATTCCATCACCTTCCCTAGCTTTGCTTGCAGTAATGCTTCCCAGGGCCCATCTGACTTCCCACTCCAGGATGTCTGGGTCTTGGAGAGTGACCACACCATCGTGGCTATCCGGGCCATTAAGACCTTCCGTGTATTCTTTCCACCTCTTCCTAGTCTCTCCCTAGATAACTGTATTTCTGAAGACGTGGCCCCAGTATTCCAGTCAGTTATTGGCAAATTGTCAAATTGTGGCACAGGATTTCCAAGTAGTCTTTCTATTTGGGACCCTTTTATTTTTTTGGGGGGACCCTTTTAACGTCATCCCACTTTCTCTTATTTCTGCTTTTCAGAATTTGAGAGTCAACGACTGAACCTTTAGCAAACATTCAACTATGTGGGAACTTCACACTGGAAGCTTCCCGCCGAGAATGTAAAATGGAGAGCATGAGCTACTGATATTACTGGAGCTTCCACTTCACCTGCAAGGCTTACTTGCAGCCTTCTTCTGTATGTAAGAATGAATCCATAACAGTTTTTCAAGATACTCTTTCTGCCAGAACCAAGTTCTTAATTCTTACATCAACAGATTTCATTATAATTGCATCTGCACTTATTAGAAAAAAGTCTTTACATCTGTAATCAGGAGAAAATCATGGAACAATTTTTTTTCCTTCTAAATACAAAAAAGTCACTTCCAAATAAGCACAATTAGCTGACATCTGTCGCCAAAAATAACTGTGCTTGAAATTGAGTTAGTCCATGAAAAATACCATTACATGTAAAAATGCCTGGGATGTAATGCATTGTTTTCTGCAGAATTTCAACATGTAGTAAGGATTTATTTTTTTTAATTATTTGTGTTAACATTAAAATACTAAAAATCAAATATATATGTTATCAGCTGGTAGCAGTGAAACACTTTCTTCAACAAGAGGTACTTGCCATCTTAAAGCTATATAATGTGGAGCATCATTATAAGATGAAGCATTCAACTGTTGATGATCTGTTTCCTCTCTATTGACAACTCAGAAGGCTTAAGTTGTGCAGCTGTTAGTTCCCATGATACGTGTACTTTTACCTTTATTGCAGCTAGGCAAACTATATTTTTTGGTATGCCTAAGATCAGAAGACAGGCACAAAATAATGTTCAGAAACATCCTTTGAATATTTTTATAGAATCCCTTGTCCCTAATCCTCACTGATTTGGGAAAGAAAAATGAATCGATGATTCAGGAGGGTTAAACACTGCCAGCTGATACTTTTTACTAGCTGCAGATGGAGCAGTTTCTTTTTAAAAAGCAAAGTTCAAGTCTTCGCACAAACAACAATTAGAAGAGTTAATGAGTCTCATTTTATTTAAACAGTTTCAGTTCAGCTGTGAGGAAGCTTAACCATTGAGTACGTTATGAGACAACTGCATTTAATTAAATGTTGGTTTCATAAACTGGGCAGCTGAATATGCTCAATTTCCCAGTGTTAAATTTGTTTATACAAACCTTTCATTCAACACACTTCTAACCACCTTCTGGCTTTCCTGTTATGTTTTCCATATTTCTTTCATTCTTAGGCCATCTCTATTTTCTATATTAATTCAAGAAATATGTATTACATATCTACTATGGACCAAGTTATGTTCTAAGGCTCAGCAACACAAATTTACCTAGGGTGCTCAGTGACGCAAGTTTAAAAATATCACATCGCTTGAGAATCGGTGCCATTAGAAGGACACACGAATGGGCAGGGTAAATCAAGACTTCTGTGTGAATGTCATGAGAATGCTTCACAGGTAAGTCTAATCATGCTTTTTAGTATTTTCTAATGTTCTTAGCTATTGGAAAAATAAATCTGCTATTCAATCAATAAAAAAAAAAGTATTGCAAACAAAAACTTATGAGAAGGTATAGGGAAATTAAGACAATAAATCTTATAGCAGTTTGCCCAAATTTCTCCTATATAAGTTAAATTTTGCTTTCTTTACACTTTACCTTTTTATAGTATGTGATAAAGAATGTTTAGAAAACTGTAATACTTGATGACCTAAAATATATTTTTCATATTTTAGAAGGTCTAAAATAAAGTATGTTTTATACTAAAGATATTTAATGTAACTATTAATGCAACCAATGTTAAGTTTCATTAGTGGGCATATAAAATATATATTATGAATATCAAGCTACAATAACAATTCAGATGTTCCAAACAATTTATGTGATAAAATCAGTTTTCCTAGGGAAACATATATATATACATACAGATATATAGAGAGATGTATATGTATGTACGTAGTTTAAAATAAACTCCCTCATAGCTCAGTTGGTAAAGAATCTGCCTGCAAAGCAGGAGACCTGGATTCAATTCCTGGGTCCGGAAGATCCCCAGGAGAAGGACATGGCAACCCACTCCAGTATTCTTGCCTAGAGAATCCCCATGGACAGAGGAGGCTGGCGGGCTACAGCCCATGGGGTCACAACAGTGGGACACAACTTAGTGACGAAACCACCACCACCAAACTATATATATAGTTTAAAATAAAACGGGGAGAAGAAAACAGATAATGTCTATGGCAGAGGACTTTGTAATAAGGACTAGAACCATGATGTTTCAAGGATTGTTTTTCATGGGAAAACCACCTAGAAATTCCATTGATTGTTGATTCAAAATCATTAATTAGTTGGTCAAATCTTACAAGAAACTAAACATGGTAATCCAACCAACATATTAGCCTTGAAGATAATATTTCATAAATTATAGATCACAGATACTAAAATAGTGCATTCACTTCTCTCTGATGAATAAACACCTTTCTAAAATTCATAGAATTTCAGACGTACAGGAATGTATATTCTTCTAATTGTATCTCTACTCCAATTGTTTCTCCCAGTTAAATGCATCCACTGACTTACTTTAGCAGAGGCCTGTCTTATGTCTTGCAGTTATCTCCTGGTCTAATAACTGTATCCATATTTACATTAGGACTTCCCAGGTGACGATAGTGGTAAAGAACCGCCTGCCAATGAAAGAGACTTCAGTTTGATCCCTGGGTTGGGAAGACCCCCTGGAGGAGGGGGTGGCAACCCACCCCAGTATTTTTGCCTGGAGAACCCCACTGACAGAGGAGCCTGGTGGGCTATAGTCCATGGGGTCGCAAAGAGCTGGACATGACTGAGCAGGTGCACGTCAATATCAATTCTTGAATTGATCTTTAATGGCAAACTTATTTCTTGGTCCTATTCTAGATCTTAATTATTCAGTATGAGGCCTGCTCCACCTTTGATATTTGCGTTGGTGATTTTAACTCATTCTCCTCAGAACTGTTCCCTTGCTCAGAGGTTGAAAACAGAAATCATTTCCATCCTTTTCTCTTGGGTATATGTCAGCAGCCCACAGAAGCCTGAAATATACCTATGGATTAGCAAGCACCTAGAGGGAAAAGCTTTGAGTCATAGGAACCAAGAATACTTGTTCATTTAATGTAAATCAATACTTACTAAGAATCTGTTATTCTGGAGACCCTTTACTAGGCACCTATTATGTTAGATAATAGACCTGTCCTTATTGGATTCATCTCAGTTCATTCCCTTTTTGGAAGATAATTTGGTTCAAGATCATTTTCAAGATTTATACAATGTGGAGGTGTTAGTCTACCCAGCTACCCAGGATGTATCTACCCACCAAAGAGAGTTAGAATTGTATATGATACTTTCGTACTTTAAAAGCGATGTAAGATCAAGAGTTTTCCTTGGTGAAACATTTCAGATGAATTCATACGTTGAATGTTTATTTTTGGTTTTGCTCTGTAATCAGAGAAAACCAGTGATATAAATAATGTAATATATGAGAAAACGTTACTTACTACTATTAGTATTTCTAACAGTTTATTGAGTAGTTTATAACAATAACAAAACATTCAAGATTGGAGACAGATAACAGAGAATTGAGGAAGTGAAAAGGAAAACCTTGATTCTTGCTTTGAATTTGTATTACTTGAGTATTTTTATATTATTTAATGTATTATTTAGCAAATGATATTAAAATCCAAAGAAAACCAAGTAGTAAGAACTATTTTTGAATGCATAAATAAGTGATAACTTCCACTATAAATATTTGAAAATAAAAGTTACAAAAATGAGTATTAAATCATAATCCTGCATCCATTCAATCTTTTATTCTTACATTTTAAGATTATAAATCATAAAAACTTTATATGACTTTTATTCTTTATCATTGTTTCTCCTTTGGTCTTTACCATCCCTACTAAAATTAAATTTTCTCCTCATCCTTTGTTAAGGTATTAACACGCTCAAGGTGATTTTACGTATCATAGTTTTGTGGGTTAAATGATGATTTCAATAAATTCTCTACATAAATTCTAAAGTTATATGATTCAGCTTACATTCAGGAAGAAAGGGCAAATTAATTGCTCTAGGTCTTCAGCCAGCTGCTTTTCTCTCATTTTTTCCCCAGCATAACTCCTTATCTCAGCTATTGTTTGTTTTAAGCAACATTGTTCATTATTTCCCATTTTACTTCTGAGACATATCTCAATCTAAACCTTAAGACTGAGATACCATTTCGCCTCTGATCGCCCATCTCTGTCGAACTTATATTTTCTTCAACTTTGCTTGAAAGCATGTTTTTGCCTTGGACCATGTCAAAATATGATAGCTGTAGAGACTACCCCATACGATGCAACTGCAGTGACTCCGTCTGTAATCACCACTGGGTAAGTTATCTCCATGTTTCTGTGTTTTAATTCATTTAAATGAAATTATTGATTTAAGTGTATTAACATATTCATCTAACACATATTAAAATAACTACTATGCAGACTTGTCCCAAAGTATAAACTAAGGAAGTCCTGAATGTATTCCAGTGAATGAAACAGTCTGGGTTTGATCCTATGGAGTCTGTAATCAAATATATAAAATGCTATGGTGCTGTTGATAATTTTTTTTAAGTGTTATGTACATAACTACAGTGGAGATGAAAGCATCTTAAGTTCAGGTGGTCAGGAAAGAGTTTTGAGAATATGATGCTTATGATGAGGAATTAAAAATGTCATTATTTTGACAAATGTGTAGAGGGGTTGAGGGTTGTGAGAAACATTACAGGGTGAGGCAATGAAATATGTGATGTCCTTGGGATGTAGTAAATAGCTTGGAGACTTAGAGGGCCTGAAGAAAAGAGTAATTTTTCAGGCATAAGTAACGGTGTAATAGAGACAGGCGAGTCTGGAGGAACAGCAAAGATGTGATCATAAAGTGTTCGAAGACCCTGGCAAGAAAACTATTTTATTAACTGCAATGGAACATCTTTGAAGAGTTTTAAAGAGAAATATCTCTCCTCTCTTTTTTTCTTCATTACTTCATTTCTTTCTTTTTTTTTCTTCATTTCTTTCTTCCTTATTTTTACCTATCAAACAGACATTGAACTTGAACCTCATGACAGGTTCTGTGCTCAGTAGGTTGGAATATATAGCTGATCAGTCATAATTTTCTGTTCTTCAGAAGCTGTTAGTGGTTGGCTTAGCAGATCTTTTAGCACAGTTTTTTTAATTGATATCCTATCATTATATCATTTACCTTCTGCTCAAATTAATAATAGAGTCCTTAAAGACAAGAACTCTTGGATAAAAATCATTCTTGTGACACAAAGCATCCCAGTCTCTGCAGACAAAGATTTTTGTGTGTGAAAAGGAGGGGTCTGAATATCTGAAGCATTACACATGAATTTCCTTGTTCATGTGTGGCTTCTGAAGTGGCAAGTCACACAAAAGTAGAAAGTGCTTAAAAGAAAGAAAAGTGAGGTGAGGAGAACAGACCTATAATGGACTCTCTGGAGTATTTTCTTGTCTACTACAGAACCTGAAAGATGGTTTGGTCCTGTAATAGCTGGCGTGAATTGTGTTCCAAAAGCTAAAAAGATCTGCAATGTCATTTCAAGCTTGGTAAGAGAAAGGATTATTAATTTGTGATCAAGCATCAGCTTTAGGAGGGAAAATATAAAAATTAGTCTTCACCTCATCCTTGAGGAAAACAGGAAAGGTAACTAAAACAAAACAATGGATGGGAAAGTTTTGTAAATCTACATTGGAAATCACATATGCATACATGCACACCAAACAGCACAAATAAATTCAGTAAAACTAGAAATGGCAAAAATGATTAAAACATCCTGTTCCAAACAACGAAACTATTCTTGTTAACCAAGGACTTGCAGCAGCACCCAAGATACAATCTTAAAAATGACTAGAATCCCCGAAGAGTATAAAAACAGCAAGTAGAGCAACCGATGTCATTTAAATTTTAATTAAAGCCACAATGATTAAAACTATGAATCAAATTGTCTCTCATAGTCCTGGAGAAAGAATGAAGCTAAATATCACTAGGGTTCGGAATTTCACCGCCAAGCTAATTGTAAGAAAAAGTGTTCAGAGAGGAAGTCTTCCCAGAGAGATTCGGATGCTCACTAAAATCAGAGGGAATGCACATATAGAACTACAGCAGGCCAAGTTCACTTTTCCAATCCTCCAATTCTGTTTTCTCCGGGAGAGCAGTTAGTAAAGAGTCTGCCTGCAATGAAGGAGGTCTGGGTTCAATTCCTGAGTTGGGAAGATCCCCTGGAAAAGGGAACAGCTACCCACTCCAGTGTTTTTGCCTGGAGAATTCCGTGGACAGAGGAGCCTGGCGGGCTATAGTCCATGGGGTAGCAAAGAGTCAGACACAACTGAGCAGCTAACACTTCATATTTTCTCTGGAAAGGAAAAATCAAATATTCAATAGCATTAAAAGAATATTAGCTTTATTAAATAAAACTTAATAAGAAGCTATTCTCTGTGTAAATGCAAAGGGAAGCTCTCAAAGGAAAGGCATTTCTTAGTTCAGCTCAATGTTCTTTTCTTTGCCCTACTTCTATTTAATATTATATCAAAATACAATCATATTCCTCTGTGTTTATTTTCTAAGCTATTCAATCTATAACAATTTTAAGGACAGGCTAACAATTAGAGTTTTGTTTAAGATTACAGCAAGGAATGGAAATACAATCTAAAGAAACCACGGACTACCAAGAAAAGGTAAACAAAAAATCAGTGATTAGTGAGTATGAGCTAGGCAAAAAAAAAGCATAGCTTAGTACCTCTTGTATTTACACCTGCCTAAGACATAGGCATCCCTATGTGACCTCCAATCCCATCACCATAATTACTTATTTCATATTTCAAATCACTTTCCCCGTCTGTTCATTCAACTATATGTCACCACATTAAGCCGACATATCTTGAAATTCATGGGGAGGCCTCTATATTCAAGTAGTTTCTGCACTAGGTTTGGATCTTCCTAAGACAACTTCTTCAGTTCCTTACATTTAGTACTTAAAACAACTTTCCACTAACCTATCGCAGTTCTGCTTTTATGTGTGTGTGTGTGAGTGTGTGTGTGTGAGTGTGTGTGTGAGTGTGTCTGTGAGTGTGTGTGTGTGAGCTGTGCACTTTTTTCTCTGTTAGCAAAACGAGCTGTATTTCTAACTGCACTCAGAGACTCACTGATACCCCAGGTGGCTCAGAGGGTAAAGAATCCACCTGCTAATGCAGGAGAGGTGGGTGTGATCCCTGGGTCAGGAAAGACCCTGGAGGAGGGCATGACGACCCACTCCAGTGCTCTTGCCTGGAGAATCCCATGGACAGAAGAGCCTGGGGGGCCACTGTCCATAGGGTCGCAAAAAGTCAGACACGACTGAAGCGGCTGAGCTTGCATCCCTGCATGCGGAACTTTTAGACTTGAAACGGTATTATCAATATTCTAAATTAGTCCCCCCACTATTTTTTCTTAATTTCTTCCTCGTTGTTATTCAGTTGCTCTTCTTAATTAGCAAAGAGCAACACAATTTCCTACACGTGACTTTTGGATATCTTTTACCTTGTTTAATCTTTTACATTTAATTCTTAATTTAGCATGATTGCAATTATATAAGCTTAACCAATGTCTATAGGACTTTGTGAGAAAATAGAAAAAAATGTAATACCTTTAATAGATAATTTTAAATAATTTTCAGTTTAGAAAAAGGTCACATTTTTGATTGGACCACATTATTAACAGAAATATTTAGTAATCTACAAAATATCTATCAGCTCAATTGCCCATACTTATAATTGAATTTATTCTTACCTATATGATAACTTCTTCCAAAATTTGTACAAGAATATTAAATGGATACTAATAGGAAATTTATTTTCAGCAGTCATTTTATAAAGTAAAAATAGTAATAAAGATATACATTTGCATCAATTATACCCATCTGGGGTTACAGTTACATGTGTGAAACTTATGGGAGGATTTTACAACAAATATACAATAAGCAGGATAATAGTTGTGATCTACCTTTAAAGCCAAAATGTTCCCATAGTTAAAATGTAACCACTCTGTGGGACAGCTTCCCTGATGGCTCAGATGTAAAGATTCTGCCTGCAATGCAGGAGACCCGGGTTAGATCCCTGCGTCGGGAAGACCCCCTGGAGGAGGGCGTGGCAACCCGCTCCAGTGTTCTTGCCTGGAGAATCCGTGGATAGAGGAGCCTGGCTACAGTCTGTAGGGTCACACAGAGTCGGACACGACTGAGGCGATTGAGCACGCATGCACGATAAAGTCAGTTACACAAGTTTCCTGGTTTCTCAGTGCATGTAAAAGTTATCTTCATCCTACACCGCGGCCTATTTAGTGTACTAGCATTGTGTCTAAAAAAAGTACATTCTTTAATTAAAAAATACCTTATTGCTAAAAATACTAACCATCATCTCAGCCTTCACTGTCATAATATTTTGCAATAGTAACATCAAATACCACTGATCACAGCTACCCATAATAAATGTAAAAATAATACAAAAGCTTGAAATACTGAGAGAATTACTAAAATATTACACAGAGACACAGTATGAGCTAATGATGCTTGAAAAATGACTCATAGACATTCGCAACCACAGACCTTCAATTTGTAAAAAAAACAGCAACAAAAAAAGCAATATCTGTGAAGCAAAATAAAATGAAGCACAAATAATGAGATATGCCTAAGAATATCAATATAGCTCTGCTGAATTATCCTGAAAAACAATACAGCTTCCACAAAACCAACAAAAGAATTCTTCAATGTTGATAATATGACAATCCTTTCTATATTCATAAAACAAGCTCTAGTTCTAAATTTATTAAATAGAATTGAATTAAATTAAATAGAATTCTTCCTCATGATGTAAAGAAATCATCTGCTATTTTGAGTTCACATAATTTCAACTCTTCATGGTGGGCTGTGCTTACTTCTACATCCATGTTATTTAGGCTGCTTACATATCTTCAAAGACTTTGCATTTTGAAGAATATTTATCATTAATCTAAAAGGAAAAATGAAAGATATAACATTAACCACCATTTCTCTCTTATTTATTGAAACTCTATTGTATTTGTACCATTTCTATTTAGAACATGTCTGTACTATTTTATTCCACAGTGTGGATAACCTCTTACATTTGACAAATAATCTATGATTATTAATGTTCATTACGGGCTACTCTTGAGCAAGTTGAAGTTGAGTCAGAGGTTCAACTTTAGTACAAGTAGTTTAAATTCTTAAAACTGCCACTAACAGACAAACCAGATAGGTGATTTTTTGTCCTTAATAGAATATGAATTCCTAGGAGACAGATGTCTAAATGACCCTAATTGAAATTTTATCTTTTTAAATTTCATTTAGTCTGAGTGGATTTATTATATTATTAAATGTTTATTACAGTCTAAGCTTTCGCCTTCATGGCTAGGAAATATAGTAATTAATAACAGAAATGTAGCCATCATGCTATTTTTCATTTCAGTTGAATCACACAGTCGTGTCCGACTCTTTGCGACCCCATGATCCACAGCACGCCAGGCCTCCCTGTCCATCACCAACTCCCAAAGTCCACCCAAACCCATGTCCATTGGGTCGGTGATGCCATCCAACTATCTCATCCTCTGTCATCCCCTTGTCCTCCTGCCTTCAATCTTTCCCAGCATGAGGGTCTTTACAAATGAGTCAGCTCTTCGCATCAGGTGGCCAAAGTATTGGAGTTTCAGCTTCAACATCAGTCCTTCCAATGAACACCCAGGACTGATCTCCTTTAGGATGGACTGGTTGGATCTCCTTGCAGTCCAAGGGACTCTCAAGAGTCTTCTCCAACACCACAGCTTAAAAGCATCAATTCTTCTTCAGTGCTCAGCTTTCTTTAGAGTCCAACTCTCACATCCATACATGACTACTGGAAAAACCATAGCCTTGACTAGACAGACCCTTGTTGGTAAAGTAATGTCTCTGCTTTTTAATATGCTATGTAGGTTGGTCATAATTTTCCTTCCAAAGAGTAAGCATCTTTTAGTTTCATGGCTGCAATCACCATCTGCAGTGATTTTGGAGCCCAGAAAAACAGTCAGCCCCTGTTTCCACTGTTTCCCCATCTATTTACCATGAAGTGATGGAATCGGATGCCGTGATCTTAGTTTTCTGAATGTTGAGCTTTAAGCCAACTTTTTCACTCTCCTCTTTCACATTCATCAAGAGGCTCTTGAGTTCTTCACTCTCTGCCATAAGGGTGGTTATCTGCATATCTGAGGTTATTGATATTTCTGTTGGCAATCTTGATTCCAGCTTGTGCTGCATCCAGCCCAGCATTTCTCATGGTGTACTCTGCATAGAAGTTAGATAAGCAGGGTGACAATATACAACCTTGACGTACTCCTTTTCCTGTTTGGAACCAGTCTGTTGTTCTGTGTCCAGTTTTAACTATTGATTCTTGACCTGCATATAGATTTCTTAGGAGGCAGGTCAGGTGGTCTGGTATTCCCATCTCTTTCAGAATTTTCCACAGTTTATTGTGATCCACACAGCCAAAGGCGTTGGCATAGTCAATAAATCAGAAGTAGATATTTTTCTGGAACTCTCTTGCTTTTTCAATGATCCAGTCAATGTTGGCAATTTGATTTCTGGTTCCTCTGCCTTTTCTAAATCCGGCTGGAACATCTGGCAGTCCACAGTTCACATACTGTTGAAGCCTAGCTTGAAGAATTTTGAGTATTTCTTTGTTAGCTTGTGAAATGAGTGCAATTGTGCAGTAGTTTGAACATTCTTTGGTATTGCCTTTCTTTGGGATTGGAGTGAAAACTGACCTTTTCCAGTCCCTTGACCACGGCTTAGTTTTCCAAATTTGCTGGCATATTGCAACACTTTAATAGCATCATCTTTTAGTATTTGAATTAGCTCATATGGAATTCCATCACCTCCACTAACTTTGTTGGTAGTGATGCTTCCTAAGGCCCACCTGACTTCACATTCCAGGATGTCTGCTCTAGGTTAGTGATCACACCATCGTGATTATATGGGTCATGAAGATCTTTTTTGTATAGTTCTTATGTGTATTCTTGCCACCTATTCTTAATATCATCTGCTTTTGTTAGGTCCATACCATTTCTGTCCTTTATTGAGCCCATCTTTGCATGAAATGTTCCCTTGGTATCCAATTTTCTTGAAGAGATCTCTAGTCTTCCCAACTGCACCTCTATTCCTCATACCCATCTTGAAATGTCTCCATCTTTATATCTTTAGTTGTGGAAAATGTTTTTGCTAGTATTCAGGGTGTTTTCATAGATAGTCCTCTGTATGTAGTTGAAATTTTGGTGTTTACCTGTGAGGGGGCAAGTTTGCTGTCTTCCCATTCCACCATTTTAATCCCACCTCCTGAGATTCAAATAGCTCGAGCAAATTTCAAGGTCATTTTTGGCAAATTTAACTCATGTCAGCTTCACAGAAGCTGCTGATGTGTGAAGCTATGTAACATTTTCAGGTTGAAAATCACTAGCCCAGGTGTTTGAGGAGTCTGTATAGGAAACAGAAAATGGAATAAACTGGAGATGATACTTTAAAGGTAGCTTTAAAGTTACATCATGAATAATCTTCACCGCATGTTATGGAGTATGTAATATTTTTGAGGGTTAAAGAGAAATATATAAACATATCTGCTATTTTGAAGCTAACTAATATAAATGACATGTATTTCACAATTATTGATCCTTCCTTTCCTTGAAAGCATAATAATTATTGCTTTTATAATTTGAAGGTTTTTGCCTTGAGATTTTTTATTCATTCTATTTTATATTTTACTATTAAAATAATTTATTATTTAACAAGTTATTTATTTACTTACATATAGGTTTTCCAAGGTAGTGGCCACGTTTTATGTTTCCATATGTCTTCCTTTTTATCCATCACACTGACTTCTTATGATCTGTCTTGAAAAAAGTTGATTAATTTAGTTCACTTTAATTGTGGAATTAAGCTATTTGGAATATACATTTGTGTAAATATATTAATTAGTACTAATCTTAAGAGAAAAAATGTGTATTTATGACAAGTATATTCAGTGGCATTTTGTAAAAATTTGCAAATATATATGTATCAAGCATATTTGTTTTAGAAGCTGAAATATAAAATGAATAAAAGTTATAATGCCACTTCCTTTTTTCCTTGCTTATTTATATTAATTTAACATGTTTTCAGAGGAAATCATCATGACTCATTTATGTACTTTATGTATGCAAAACCCACATGTAACAGGATGTACATGCATCAATAGATTGAAAAAGAAAAATTGTATGATTTTATTACTAGACAAAGAGTAAGCATTTAACAAAAGCCAGCATTCATTTGTGATTTTAAAAAAAAATGACAATTTTGGAACAGAAGGGAATTTATTCATGTGACAAAGAACAACTACAGGAAAAAAACTATAACATCGTGGAAATAAACGAGATGCCGTCTCCCTAAAATAACATGCAAGACAAGGATGCTCTATCTCACTGCTGTTACTCAAGATAGCACTGGATATCCTACCTAGTGCAGTCAGACAAAAAAAAAAGAAAAAGAAAAAAAATACAGATTTGAAAGGAAAATTAAAAAAATTTTTTCACATATGGCATACTCATCTATTTAGATTTTATTTTTAAATTTTTGAAAAAGCAAGTGATTACAGATGTTTGCAAAATACACATAAGTCAACTGTTTCCCCATGTACCAGCAATAAGCAATTGGAATTTGAAATTAAAAACCCATCACTGTCTATACTAGGACAAAAAAGAAAGAGAATATTTATGTACAAATCTAACAATATACATAAAAGATTTATTTGAAAAAATTCCAAAACTCTGATGAAAGAAATTAAAGAATATCTAAACAAATTAAGAGACTTTACCTGTTCATGAGATGGCAGACTCAATAAGAGTAAGATTTCAGTTCTTCACAAATTTATCCACCAAGTGAACACAATCCTATTCAAAATTCCAAGTTATTTTGTGGACTTTTAAAATAGTATTCAAAAGTTTATCCTGAAAAACAAAAACCTGGAAGAGCCAACATAATTCATTCAGTTCAGTTAATTTCATTTCAGTTCAGTTCAGTTCACTCACTCAGTCAAGTCCAACTCATTGCGACCCCATGAACTGCAGCATACCAGGCCTCCCTGTCCATCACCAACTCCCGGAGCTTACTCAAACTCAAGTCCATTGAGTCGTTGATGCCATCCAACCATCTCATCCTCTGTCTTCTCCTTCTCCTCCCACTTTCAATCTTTCCCAGCATCAACATCTTTCCCAATGCATCAGTTCTTTGCATCAGGTGGCCAAAGTATTGGACTTTCAGCTTTAGCATCAGTCTTTCCAGTGAATATTCAGGACTGATTTCCTTTAGGATGGACTGGTTGGATCTCCTTGCTGTCCAATGGTCTCTCAAGGGTCTTCTCCAACACTACAGTTCCAAAGCATCAATTCTTTGGCGCTGAGCTTTCTTTATAGTCCACCTCTCACATCTATACATGACTACTGGAAAAACCATAGCTTTGACTAGACAACATAATACTGAAGAACAAAGTAAGACAGATACTACTCTACTTTAAGACTTACCATGAAGCTACATGAATCGATACAGGGTGGTACTGGCAAATAAACAAAGAGACCAGTATAATGGAATAGAGAGACCAGAAACATTTATACAAATGGAGTCACCTGATCATTGGCATGGAGCAAAGGCCATGCAATGGAGAACAAAGACTTTTCAACAAATGATACTGGAACAAATGGACAATCAAATGTAATCACATGAATTTAGACACTGAAATTAAGCTTTCCACCTACAAGTAACAAAAGGAGTCATAGACCTAAATGTAAAATTCAGAACTATAAGCTCTGGAAAACAACCCAGTTGAAAACCTAGGTGACCTTGGTTGGCTATGACGTTTTAGATACAACAGAAAAAAAAAACAAAAACTGTTTATGAAAGAAAATTGGAAAGTTCAACAACACTAACATTAGAAACATCCACTCTGTGAAAAATACTACTAAAAAGTGAAAAGGCAAGCCAAAGACCTAGAGAAAATATTTGCAAATAACATTTTAGGTAAAGGACAGATATCCAAATTACACAAAAATTTCGAAAAACTCAACAATAAGAAAATAAAAATCAATTTAAAAGTGAGAAAAAGATCTGGACACCTCAATATAGAAGATGTATATTGAATAAGCAAATGAATATGTAGTTAATGTCATTGGTTAATAGAGATTTGTAAATAATACAAGGAGATACTACTATGCACCTGTTAGGATGGTGAAACTCTGGAACACCAACAACTCAAAATACTGGAGGGGATGCAAAGCAACAGAACATATCATTCATCGGTGAACGGAATGCAAAATGATACAGCTGGTTTGGATAAGTTTCACAGCTTCCTACAAAGGTAAACATAGTCTTCTCATATAATCCAGCAATTGTGTCTCTAAGTGTTTACTAAAATTAGTTAAAAATATATGGTCACACAAAAACAGAGAAAAGATTGTTTATGGAAACTATATTCATGCCAGTGAATTGGAAGCAACAAAGATGTCCTTCAATAGATAAATGGATAAAGAAGCTATGGTACTTCTATACACTAGAATATAATTCATTGCTAAAATGAAATGAGGTTTCAAGGGCTTCCCTGGTGGCTCAGACGGTAAAGCGTCTGCCTGCAGTGCAGGAGACCCGGGTTCAATCCCTGGGTCTGGAAGATCCCCTGGAGAAGGAAATGGCAGCCCGCTCCAGTATTCTTGCCTGGAGAATCCCATGAACAGGGGAGCCTGCCAGGCTACAGTCCACGGGGTCGCAAAGAGTCGGACATGACTGAGTGACTTTACTTCAAGCTATAAAAAGACATGGAGGAAACTTACATATATATTGGTAAATTAAAGAGGTAAAGCTGCATACTGTATAATTTCAATTACATGGAACTCTGTAAAAGGAAAAAACTATAGAGATGGTAAAAAGATGAGTTTCCAAAGGTTTGGGGGAGAAAGGAATAGGGGGACCAGAAGGGTTTTAGGGCAGTGAAACCATCTTATATGATACTCTAATGGTAGTTATGTGACCTGCATTTGCCAAAACCCATAGACCTGTACAACGTAAAGTGTACTTAATACAAGCTGTGAGCATTACTTAGAAACAATATGTAAGTACTGATTCAATTACAACAAATCTACTATATGAAGGCAAATTTTAATCATAGTGAAACTGGGTGGGGCCCTTAGTGGGGGAAATAGGTACTCTATGAAAACACTTTGCATTTTATTTTCTAATTTTCTGTAAACCTAAAACTACCATAAGAAATAGTCATTATTTAAAAAAATCACTAATGTTACTAGCAATGATGCTATAGGGGCTAATCTAAAATGATTGATGTGAAACAGTTCATGGTTTGTGTCAAGTTCACACTTCACTTTACATTGCTGGTACAAACACTTGATTAAGTGACTTTGGCATTCATCAGGTATTCAGTTCATGTGCTTCATTTATTAATATTACATTGGAGATTGTCTATGTTTATATCTTCACCTTCCAATTTTTAATGATAAGTATTTTCTAATGAAGAAAGAAAGAAAAGAAAGTGGAGTCGCTCAGCCGTATCCAACTCTTTGTAACCCCATGGACTGTAGCCCACCAGGCTTCTCCGTCCATGGGATTTTCCAGGCAAGAGTACTGGAGTGGGCCATTTCCTTCTCCAGGGGATCTTCCCGACCCAGGGATTGAACCCGGGTCTCCCACCTTGTAGGCAGACGGGTTACCGTCTGAGCCACCAGAGAAGTGTTAATGTAGGTGTCTGATAAAAAGCTAAATAATTTAAATCCTACAGTTATACAGTTCTTGGAATTTACTTCATTTCATTTCCTTGGATAGGTATTCTTTCTTTTACATTTTTATTAAACTTTACATTAAAAAACTACACACAGACTTTAAAATGTATTACTTTAAGTAGTATTTTCTTTCTTCCTGCCTGTTTATCATCCTGTATCTATCCATGTATCTGTGCAGAGATTCTCCATTAAAAATAATTTAATATCTTCAGTGATACCATTAATAATGCTTTGCTCAATAATATCATGTCTAATCACTTTAAAGGACTGATTACTGTAAATAATTCATAAGAAGACTACCAAAGCAAAAAATTGAAATTTTAGAAAGCTTAAGGTAAATTTCAAGTATTTTGCCAGGTGAATTTAAACAGTGTTTTAGGGGACTTAAAAGGAAAACATGAATGTTTGTATTAATATGTAACCCAAAAGTGCAATTTTTCTGTTATGAATACTCAACATGACATTGTTGAAGAATTGATGTATGGTATTTTACGAGCTCTTGAATTTTGGAGTCAGCCATATTCTCTTATGTCTAGATGATTTAAAGACTTTTAGGTTCTTTTTTGCTGTCCCCAAACAATACAGGAATTAATATTTGCCCCAAAACTATTATATTTAACTTCTCAAACTTAATTTGTACTTGACTCTTGAAGAAAAGAGTGTTCAACAAAAAGTATCTTCCCAAACCAAATAAATGAAAAGATTTTTCATACTTTAATTAAAAAAACAATTGAGCCCATACTTCTAGTAATTTTTTAAAATCTTTATCTTGATTTTTAAAGGGGAGCAGAGCTATTTTCTGTTTGTTTCTAAACCTTAAGCGCTGAACTGGAAAGAATTTAAGTTACAGACACCCTTAATGAAGGATGCACCTAATTAACACAGAAACCCAGCCCGCCCTGAGCCAAGCTTTTCAAGGATGAGTCTGTGTATCCTGCACTGCATAGTTAGGGTGTTTCCCAGCCCTTCTGTTAGTGTTTTCCTTTTTTATTCTTTTAATCTCCCTTTCTCCCCTCCTGTGACCACAGTTTAATATTAGCATTTTAATTTTTGTCTTGTGAGAAAATCACCAAAGACAGAAATTTTTTAAATGTTCACGTCCCTAAAATCTCTGTGACATTTTGTAGGTAATACAAAATATAGCAAAAACCAAGGTTGTCTTTTCTCATATAAGACTTCATCTCATGCAACGTTAATATTTATCTTCCTCTTATAGTCCTAATTTCCAATTCTGTCTTGAATATGTATGAAAGAGGCCATGTAGGTACAGTGTTCAAGATTACTAAAGAAATGCAGTCATTAATTCAAAGCACTAGAATTTCAATTTAACATCAGATGGCTATTTTCACATAACTTAGGTCTATGTGTAAAAATATGTAAATATGAAACTGGACAAAACCCTGTTGAAATGAAAGGATAATTTTCATTTAATAAAAAATGTGACCTTCAAGTCTTTATGAAAGAAAAGACAAGCTACTTTAGTGAGTTGCTATTTATGCATTTAAAAAATCAGAAAAGCATGCCAAACCAGATATATATATATAGCAAGGCATAAGCACATCTACTTTCATAAAGATGACTTCAACTTTGATATAGTTTTGGAAAAAAATATTCTGAGTATCTTTCAAAGTCATATTTAAGATTCCTAAATAGTTTAATTTTAAATATAGATAAATATCATTAGCAAATATAGATTTCTAAAAGGTAAAGTACACCAGTGGATTTATGAAATATAACATTTTTAACAAGTATTATATGAATAAAAAGGAAATATAATCAAAAATTTAAAACATACAAGGAAAAATATTTCATTTTTTAAAAATTAACTGTTACGTAATTTAATTGTAATGATGAAAATGAATAGTAATTTACTCAGTTTTTAGATTTGTTTTTAAGTAATGAGCTACCATATGTTATTTAATCAGGAATGCTGTTATTCCTGTATGTTTATTATGTTTAATTAATATTGCACTTTTCTCATTACACCTTAAATAATTTTTATCATCAATAAAAAGTTTGGAAATGGGACTGAATGAGAATCTTCTGGTCAATTCTTCAAAAGAAGTGGAACTTACAGAGACTAGGAATTCTGCAAGAATCTATTTCAGACATCACTCTGTGAACTGTAAACGTACTCCAAGTCTTCCTCTGACAGAGACAAACCCTCACACTTCTATTCTTAGAGTAGCCAGATTAAGATGGAAAACTACTTCCTGGCAAGATCAGTTTAGTTCAGTCGCTCAGTTGTGTCCAACTCTTTGCGACCCCATGAACCTCAGCACGCCAGGTCTCCCTGTCCATCACCGACTTCTGGACTTCACCCAAACCCCATGTCCATTGAGTCGGTAATGCCATCCAGCCATCTCATCCTTAATAGGCCCCTTCTCCTCCTGCCCCCAATCCCTCCAAGCATCAGGGTCTTTTGCTATGAGCCAGCTCTTCGCATCAGGTGGCCAAAGTACTGGAGTTTCAGCTTCAACATCAGTCCTTCCAATGAACACCCAGCACTGATCTCCTTTAGGATGGACTGGTTGGATCTCCTTGCAGTCCAAGGGACTCTCAAGAGTCTTCTCCAACACCACAGTTCAAATGCATCAATTCTTCGGTGCTCAGCTTTCTTTACGGTCCAGCTGTCACATCCATACATGACCACTGGAAAAACCATAGCCTTGACTAGACGGACCTTTGTTGGCAAAATAATGTCTCTGCTTTTTAATATGCTGCCTAGGTTGGTCATAAGATATTCAAGAACTGTTTATGTTTACATACATATACACATACACACACATGCAGAATACACAATGCATGTTTATGTAATAATAGTTCATTTTTATGTTTTATTAGTAGTACTTGTGTTCAAAATACGGGTCTATGATAGTCTGGGGCTGTCATTAAAGGACGATAATGAGAACTGTGATTCCTACCTGCCCAATCATGTCTCTTCATTGTGGTGATTCAGGTGCTGCGTGAAAAGTACAAGTTAGCCCACAGTCGTGTCCAACTGTGATCCCACAGTCTCAGCCCGTCCGGCTCCTCTGGCCGTGGACCCCTCCAGGCATGCGTGCGGGGGGGTGCCTTTCCCCCTGCAGGTGCTCTGTAAGTTATGATCACAGTGCGAAGTCCGAGGGCCACGTTTAACTGCTATGTGGCTGCTTTCATTATACAACTTGCTCTGTTCTTTTCCTCCATGATTTAAGCTTCACTTTTTGTACAGTGTCACCCTCTTACTATTTTATTTTGGCTTGGGTCCTGCACAAAATTTAACTTGGAAATTCTCATTTTGCAGCAAACCGTCCTCCACCCCCTCACACTCCTAGCTCCAGTTCCTCTCCATCCATCTCCTCTATTGTGAGTTTTACTGTGAAGCTATTTAATATATTAACATCAGCATTTGAGGTTCTATTAACTCCGTGCCTTTTCACTGCAAAACCACTGCTGGATTCAGTACAAAGTATTCAAGGGGAATTCAGGCAGATCAATCCAGACAATAATGTAGAAAAGACTTGGGACATCAGACTGTGGAGGGAAAAGATAACCTGGGGAGAATTTTGGTTTGGAATCCTCTGAGTTTTGGACCTGTTAACTCTCTATTAGAAAACCCTAGTCCCATGTGTGCCAAAAATGCAGTAAAATCAGAGTCTTAATTCACGATTCTTCAAAATATATTTTTCCTTATTAAAAATATAATACATATATGTTGGAAAATATGAAGAGATGTAAAAAATACTTTAAGCAGTGAAACATCATAAATGTTATCCTTTTTGTCATTTGTATTAGAAAAATGTGATCATTATCTTAATATAAATTTAATGAAACACCTTTTAAAATAAATAATTCAATACCATAAATATTTTTTTGAGCACATTGCTTTAACAGTTGTAGATTATCACATTATAAGCCTGTGGAATAATTTATCTATAATTTTCCTCATTTATTTTTAATATTAATAATGCTGATATGAGAAATATCATTCATAAATCCCTGTGTATGAGGTCATTTTCTTAGGTTAAAGTACTAGACATGTTCCTTAATGCTGCTGCTGCTGCTAAGTCACTTCAGTCATGTCCGACTCTGCGCGACCCCAGAGTCGGCAGCCCACCAGGCTCCCCCGTCCCTGGGATTCTCCAGGCAAGAACACTGGAGTGGGTTGCCATTTCCTTCTCCAATGCATGAAAGTGAAAAGTGAAAGTGAAGTCACTCAGTTGCGTCCGACTCTCAGGGACCACATGGACTGCAGCCCACCAGGCTCCTCCGTCCATGGGATTTTCCATGCAAGAGTATTGGAGTGGGGTATGTTCCTTAATACATGTGACTAAATTTCTTTTGGTGAAAAAAGAAAGTAATTGACAGAACATGATGATGTTAATCTGAATGCCCGATTTCAAACATAGAACATTACTTTCATCTAACATTTTATATAATTTGACAAATTTAAAAATTATCTGTCATTATTCTTTCTGTTTTATCATTTTTTATTACTAGCAAGAGATAAGTTGCATAAAATTTTACGTATTTTTAGCTATTTTATTACTTTTCCAGTTAATTGTTCTTACTCATTGCCCAATTGCTCTCTGGAATTGTTTATATTTTTAATTCCTTCTTAATAATTATGCTCTATAACTAAGGTATTAAAAATGTGTCATTTATTAGAGCATAATTTTTCTTTCCTTTTATTCTTTTTATGCTGTTCTTGGCATACATAGTTTTAAATTTATATTGTCAAATCTATCATGTTAGGCATTTACACAGATGATATATGGCCTTGTAAAACTCTTTGTGTAAAAATTTCAGCTCTAAAAATATAAGCTTCCTTGTATCCTTCATCTTTTCTAAAATACTTAGCATTTAATATACACATTTAAATTCATGAGAAAAGTTACTTTCTGGTTTGGTTTTCTAGTGTTTGAATGTCTTATTGTAAACATACAAACAACAGCTTGGGGAGTATTGTGATTATCTACTTGAAACTGGTAAAGAGTCATCACTATTTTAAATAAAGAGTGGTTACATGACTCGAATAAAAAGAAGCCTGTTTTACTAAAACGCACAAGACAGCATAAACTCTCTTCCCCACCTTTCACTGATGGGAACACAGGAAGAATGTGATGATCAGATCATTTTACTCTCCTCTTTTGATCAGAGATACGGATCTAGCTCTTGAGCAACCTCCCAGGAAAAACTTACTGGAAACAGAGTTACTTAAAACTTTTTATACTTGACTTGTGATATTCATCTAACATTAGACTCAAAAACATATTCAATCTGTCTCTTACATTTTCAGGACTTGGGCAAGAATACACATAAAGACTCACCATACATGAAAGTAGCTTAAAATTTAAGCCGTCAAACTTTTCATTAAAATATATCTTATATTTATACCTTGACAAATACTCTTCACGATGACCTGGAAGGCCAGGTTCAAATGGAGAGTTCTCTGCCCCTTATATATCCATGGCTGAACAGCAGAGGATAGGGAGAGCTGGGCACTGCCTTCAAGTTCCCGGCCCGGGAGCCTCTCCTTGGTTCTCACGAGGGTGTGTGTGGACAATCAAGTCCAGGCCCCTGCTCTTCCCAGTCCAAACCCCGTCTAAGTAGCCAATCAAAATATTCTTCAAGGCTCAGGTACACAGAAACCAGAATGACACTCAGGGTCTTGTGGTACAATTACCAGGTTTCTGGAGCATAGTCTAGAGTGGAGAGTGTTACATTCTAAATGGGAAACTCTCCTTGGCCCTGAAATCCCTGATCCCGTGGAAAGGGGTGTAGCCATAGGCAGTGAAGTGCAGGACTCCTTAAAATTCAAGATGCTCTGAAGCAAAGATTCCTGTGCTTTGTAATCTGTTAATTGGGCTTAAGGTCTTAGCTCGCTCATCACTGAGAAGACAAACTAGAAGGTGGGCATCAGGAAAGGCATGAGGGGGGAAAACCCTAGAAAGCTTTTTAAATGACTCTCCCTTTCACTGGTTGTTCTGAAGTTATTGTGGTCTAAAGGACACTTTTCTTAGAACTAAATGATGGAAATATATTTAAGACAAACGTGCATAAAGCGGTTTAGAAACATGATTGATGTTTCCACAGCAGTAATATCCATCTTCAAACACTTTACAGAGCTATCCCACTGATTAGCTTCCATTTAAAATGGTGACTTACATTCATTAGGGTTCTATTATTCCAGTATTATGGTTTCACGCATAACAGTTTCAAAGCAACAATTTTTGGCAACATAAGGAATGGAATGTTTCAAGGAGCAATAAATATTGTTCTTGCTGGTTTCCATGTGATAAACTCTGTGAGTATATTCAGAGATCTTTGCAAATGACAAGTCTGTAATTTGGTAATATGGTCTATAATACAAATGGTAAAGCAAGCACAAAAGACGATGTATCTCCTGTCTACTCTCTCGAGCTACAAGTTATTTGTACCCTGTTATGCTAACTGGAGCTGTTATTTTAACTAGTTTCTGTACTATAGAAAAGAAAGCAATGATAAAATAAATGTGGTATACCCACATAATAGATATCACTCAGGAAAATGAATTAAAATTTTAAAAATGAATTACTTATGTGTGCAAAAAACATAGATGGATGTCAAAAACATTGTGTTGGGAACTAAAGCTGACTACAGAAGCATACATATGGCCTGATTCTATCAATATGAAATTCTAGAAAAATCCAACATTATTAGGAAGAAGATCATAAGGCCTCCCTACCAAATCAGTGGCATGACCCTTGAACCATCTTCACCCACTAGCTCAGGGGCCTGCAGACAGAGACTTCAGGTCTCCATTCTACCCACCGGTGTCTGGCACTACTTTTGGGACCACATGGGCCCACGTCCCATTCACCAATGGGCTGACACCAGCTCCGGGCCCCGCAGAGCCTACAGGAGAGATCACAGGAGCTGGGTCCACCACCAGTGGGCAGACAGCAGCCCCACAACACTCTCATCACAGCTGTGCCGAACAGCCTGCCAACATCAGCTCCAGGACTACCGAAGCCCCACAGCCTGCGGTGTCAGGATCCGGGTCCAGTTCTACCCACAGAGAGGCTAACGCCAAGCTTGGAGAGTGAACCCTGCGGCCAGTTATATATCAGAGATGTCATAGTGGGCACCCCACTAGACAGCTATCGTTAGACCCAAGACCCTGGACACGCAAACACTCACTATGCGTCCTGGTTCCCCCTGCCTCTCTGCCATCCCTACCCTCTGCCACCCCACCCATCAGGGGGCTGACAGCCGCTCTGAGACTCCTTGGGCCTCTCAGTCAGCAGCCCTGGAACTGGGCCCCACTCAGTAGCTTTGGGACACCCCAGACCCTGCAGCTAGCATGTCAGGAACGGGCTTTGCTTATGAACAGGCAGACGCTAAATCAGAAACTCCTGACCCCACAATCAGTCATCCTATGTGCCATCTCCTACTTGAGAGTCCCAGATAGGATCAAAGCAAAGAGGGCCACAGCAAGATACACTGTGATTAAAATGACAAAAATTAAGTATAAAGAGAGAATACTTTTAACAAAGTATTATTTAACAAAAAAATAGCAGATCTTTTAGTGATTTCTTATTAAACAAATGGCAAAACAAAAACATTAATGTTTGAGGTAAGTGGTACAATGTCGAAGGTTGTGTGAATGCGCAGTGTGTTTTGCCGAAAGTTTTCACTTTCATCTCAGGTTCAAAGGGCTTATTAACAAAAAAAGTCACTCATTCTATACAAATAAATAATACTAATATTTGTTAGAGAATTATCTAGCTTACTTTCAATGCACCAACATTAAAAGAAAAGAGAAATAGAAACAGCAGAAGACATATCACCAAATCAGGTTTTGACCAACACGCGGACTCAAACAGCGCGGAGAAGTCCCGTGACCCAGCACATCTGGAGTCCGGCCGGAAAAGGTCTCAGGCAGCGCCTCCACTGCAGGGGTCAGACTGCGAAGGCTGCAGTTTGGGCTTCCCGTTTATAATCCCCAGGCCGCAGATGGATGTCATCAGACTGCAGGCGAAACTGCACCTCTCTTATTATCACTATTCTTTACAATGCTGCTCGCTTTGTTCTGCAAATCTTGGAAAGTTGCTAAACCCAGGGGTGGTTGGCCAGACATCCTCCAGGGACTTAACAAATTCCGAAGATCTGCTTCCCATTATCTATTGTGTTTTTATTCCAACACTCTCAGCAGGTGTGGCTGAAACCGCAATAGTTGAAGCCTAAATAAGACTATTTATATAATTTCCCTAACAGCGTGCTCAGGCCTGTCCGACTCTTTGCCACCCCATGGATTGTAGCCGCCAGGCTCCTCCATCTGTGAAATTTTCCAGGCAAGAACACTGGAGTGGGCTGCCATTTCCTCCTCCATGGGATCTTCCCGACCCAGGGATTGAGCCCGGGTCTATTCTGTTTTCCATGTCTCCTGCATTAGTGGGTGTGTTCTTTATGACTGCACCACCTGGGAAACCCATGTCAAAGGTTAAGAATCCTTAATTTCATCAGCAAAAGTTTGACCTCTGTCACATACATGAGATAAAATACCCCTTAGTTTGCAATGAGTCAGATAAACCTCCATAAGAGGAATTTTCCAGCATATAAGGTAAAGACTTCTCAAATTTTAGAAGTGTTTAAGCAGATTCAATGCACTCATTTGGTAAAGAATCTGCCTGCAATGCAGGGCACTTGGGTTTGATTCTCGATTGGGAAGATCCCCTGGAGAAAGAAATGGCAACCCACTCCAGCATTCTTGCCTAGAGAATCCTATGGACAGAGGAGCCTGGCGGGCTACAGTCCATGGAGTCACAGAGTCGGACACGACTGAGTGACTAAACCACCAAGCAGGTTCAAACTACTTGCTGGAGTTATAGAGCAGAGAACTGAATAAGATACCTGGTTGAACTAAATTTCCTCTAATTGTCTTTTATGAAAGATTAGATTAAAATATTTTTAAAAAATAAAAATCTAACCTATTTTTTTCTTCCTTTACATAAAGACTATTAAGAAATACAAGCATTTATTAGTATTCATGTGGGACTCAATAAAGGAAACATTTGGTTCTTAACTAATGCCAGTGAATAAAATAAAAATACTTCAAATTGCTGACACTCCTTTCTTTCTAGCTCATAAGAACCAACATGACAGAAGATATCATACTATTTTCCAGGAAAATTTTAACTAAAGTATATCATTACTGTCATCTAATGCACTTTTGGGAGATTCATTTATCTCTGAGGAATTACACTTGGTGGAAGCAGATTGAAATGGGTATGACTAGTGTTTATAAATGGGCTTGATCTGCTAGACATATGGAAGAAAATCATATTTGATTCATTCCAAAATGTATCAAATATAATGTGAATGACAACTAAACTTCCTAAAAGAAAAAGCCATCTGTGTAATTATAGACTTATTTCCAGTGGGGGGAAAAAATGATGGCAAACTATTTCTCTCATCATGCTAGCAACCGCCCTTGAGTTAGTCTCCACATTTATTTATTGTGTTAATTAAAAAAAAAAAAACTTTTATTTTTATCAAGATATTGCTTCAGCTCTTCCTTCTTGCAAGTACAATGTAACCTTGTTAAAATTCTAGGGACAAAGAGTCCAATTTTGTTGCAACGGTTCCATTTTAAATAATATACTCCAATGTATATGTTTGAATCTGTGGTCTCGGCACCCTTTAACGTCATTTTTCTTAAATCACATTCAGAACAATAAAGCAAAAGCTGCAATTAAAAAAGAGGTGTTCCATATTCAGGAAGTCTTCATTTCCAAAATGAAAGGAATTTAGATTTCTAGGTGAAAATAGGAAAGCAATGCATGCACATTTTTAGAGAAAGGGTAGGCTGTACTATTTTAAAAGCTTCCATTTTTATATATAGCAAGAGTTTGTAAGCAATTCATTATTTTGGACCAGAGTGCACAGAGGCCACATTTGCCCCTCTACTGCTAAACATGTAGAATGGCAAACAGCCAGTAGGGCAGCCTGAAACTTTGAACTGATCGTTCCACTGAGAACAACTGAGAAAGCTGCAGAAAAAATTTCAAAAATCAAAGACTGAGATCATGAGGACAGAGCAGCAGTATATAAAATGTAGAAAAAAGAAACCCAATGAGCTGAGTCAAACATTTTGAGCCACTTTCTACCAAAAGATGCTAACTCTGCCCTTATAGGTGACTGAGAAAGAAAATAAGAGATTTTAATAGTGTCTCAAGATGAGAGAAATCAAAATTGCAGTACAAAACCCTCTAAAAATAGGGGGGATGGATACCCTCCAGAACCCCTGTAACCCGAGGTGTAGAGTAACAGATACTAAGCAGCCCCCATTAAAATGAAAATCCAGCTTTGAACTGGATTGTTTCCTGAGTAGATTAGCTTGAAATGCAGTTCCTGATTCAGGTAAATACTTGCCAAAAGCAAATAAATTATTTCTGAGGAAAGATATATCAGCCTTAGCCTTGGATTATCTCTATAATATTTAACATTTAATTTTGCATACTCAAAATTAGTCAGATATATGAATAAAAAAGTTGATATTGCTGCAGACCAAAGAAACAACAGAAGTGGAAACATATGCACAAAAGATCTGGAAATGAAGATTGGTGGTCAGTGTTAATATCCAAGTATAAATCTACCTGGCTACTATATATAGGTTTTTTTCTTTCATTTTTAGCCAAGATGATTTATAAGCCATTGCAATAACACACACAAAAATAGCTTTCCTGTTTCCTCACTCCATCCGAAGCATGAAGGTTTGAATGTAACACCTCTGCACTCTTTCTGTTGCTTCTGTCTCTAACTGTGGCAGCTTAGCGCCTTAAAACAACAGAACCCTGACACAGAATCTCACTGGACTAAGATCACGGTGTCAGCAAGGCTGAGTGACTTTCTGGAAACAATGAAAAGAGTCTCTTTCTTTGTATTGTTCAGCTGTACAGGCAGCCCACATTCCTTGGCTTGTTGCCGGTCTTCACCCTCAAAGCCAGCCACAGAGTGAAATCTTCTGCATTATCACAGCCCCTTGACACTTTTCTTCTGCGTCCTCTTCTTCCGTCTTTAAGGAATCATGTCATCAGTTTGGGGCCGCCCAGATAACCTTGGATAATCCTCCTCAGTTAAAAAAATGAATTGATTAGTCAACTAATTGCCTCTGAAATCTTAATTTCCTGTTGCCAAGTCAGGGAACATATTAATAGTTTATGGGAAGTAAGACATGGGCATTTTTAGGTGGGGGAGCATTATTATCCTTGCTCCTATGGAAGGATACAAAAAGGGAATACAAATCACCCATTTTTATGCTAATTAAATTTGAATATTTTGGATGCACTTTTGTGTCATTTGGGAAGCATCATATGGAAAAACCAAGACATCATGACGATTGTTGACACTGAAGCTGAATGCTGAGATAGTCAAAAATGATGGCCTGTGATTTAATGATGCTATTCCTCAATAAATTTTCTGCAACTTTTCACACAGCTAACTTATCCCTGTTCAGTCATACCCTATCCTCACTCATAAAGATTCATGGGTAAGTGACCTGAACGATAAACCTGGGCCATGCTGTGCTGAGATGACCTGGATGCCCTGACCCCTCCAATTCCTGGTCAGATGTGCATAACTTTGAGAATGGTTTAAGGTAACCTGTTTCCTCTGTTTTATGCTTTGTTCTGAGATATGATCTCTTAAACTTAGCCCGTATATTAAGTAAGTACCTTAAGGTCTTGAAATCTAGATGATTTTGCGTAAAATCCCAATTCCATGCTCCTTAGAAATCTAAAATCCTACCCCAAATTTGGCCAAGATGCAAGGTTGTTTGTGTCCTTGCTCATCTCTCTCTCTCTCTCTTTCTATTTCTTTATCTCTTGTCTTTGACACATTTCCAGTTAATATAAAAGAGAAACTTGTCCACTTTTGTTTTTATGAGATAAAAATAAATAAATAAGGTCCAGTCACAGGAAAATGGGATTAAGGAAAAAAGGAGTTGTGTTTATGAAAGTGTATGTGTTTGGGGAGGTGGGGGTGATGGAAAGAATGTGGGTCTTAGTTTTTAAATTAACTTTTATTGGAGAATAGCTAATTTACAACATTGTGTTAGTTTCTGCTTTAAAGTAAACTAGTTACACATATACATGTATCCACTCTTGATTTTTAGATTTCTTTTTTCCCCCATATAGGTCATTGAACAGTATTAGAGTTCCCTGGTCTATAAAAGAGGTTCTTATTATCTATTTTATATATTATGGTCAGTATGTGTCCATCCCAATCTCCCAAGTTATCGCTACTCCTCCTTTCTACTTGGTAGCCATCTCTTTGTTTTTTATGACTCTATTTCTGTTTTGTAAATAGGATCATAATGTAGGTTTTAGTGAGTAAACTTGGGGAAATTGGCAAATCTTCAGTAGACTTGGGAATTCATTAACTGTTCTGAATATTAATCTCATCTATAAAATTATAATAAAATCATTCATTGCAGTTGTTTCAAGAAATAAATTGAAATCAGTATATACATTTTAACAATGAATAGGCATTCAACTGAAGCAGGAAATGGCAACCCACTGCAGTATTTATCTGGAAAATCTCGTGGACAGAGGAGCCTGGAGGGCTGCAGTCCATGGGGTCACAGGGAGTCAGACATGCCTGAAGTACCTTGACATGGCCTGGCCCGGCATGGCAGCTAGCAACATCCATTATTTTTTTGTTGTTTAGTTGCTAAGCATGTCCAAATCTTTTGCGACTCCATGGGACTAGGGCATGGTAACTTTTATGAATTGATGAGAAGAACTGTTTCAATCTTACATTTGTAGAAAGAACAATTTTATATTAAGTTAAAATTGAAAGGATTCCAAAAATTCACTATAGTTGAAGCACCTATAACTATGTATTTGTTAGATCAAATAAAATTAGTGAAGGAAATTGATATAGATAATGTTAATTAAAACCTTATTTTTCTATAACATTAAGCTGCTTGGTTTCACATTTCAACAGATTTTCAGTAGTTTCCAGCATTCACTCCCAAAGGATATCTTGATTATTGAAAATGCATTTAATATGTTTCTCTTTGTGTCTCCCTAACGCTGACATATACAGTTATACTACATATATGTATACTCTTGTCTGAGACCAAAAAGGCAGTATGACCTTGGCATGCAACTATTTTTTTCTTTACTGTAGGCAAGGTAAGTATATTTTTAAAGTTATGAATTGAATAATTATATCTATTAACCACAGAACAAGCTCATTTTCTTGAGTGTGACCACTAATTTAAGAATTATATTATTTTTATGAAAACACGCTTGCCCCTCTTCTTCAGTCAACACTTTATTACCCACTTTATTACTCACAGTCATCATCTGCTCTGGTCTTTTCTCATCCTTTAGTCAAATATTTCTTTTGCCATCAAATAGCAACACCCAGCGAAAATATGTACAAAATTCATCTCTATCAATTACTGAAATTATTATTTTATTCTTCCAGTTTAACATTATGTATTCTTGAATACCATTCTCAACATGCACAAAACCGAGGTCACTATACCTCTCAAAACAGAATTGGAAAATATTTTGGTTTCATTAAAGATTTTTTTGTTCTCATGTAAAGCTGTTTGCCTTGTATTTTATGCTACAGGAACTTTATACACTCTCTCAAAATCCTCATTAAAGTTCCTTCCAAAAAAATAAAATAAAATAAAATAAAGTTCTTTCCAACTTAAGAGTTCAATTAATATCTCTGAAAAATAAATTGAAGAATTGATTGAATTATGTAGGTGAAATATAGATATGCATAAACTTACCTTTTATTTACTATTAAATACTTTCACATTTGTGAAAACTTTCAAGTTAACAACTATTTTCCTTGTATATTTAAATTCAATACTGAAGCAGTTATGTTTTAATTATTTTTAATTTATAAAATAATTAATAATGATTTATAAAATAACTAAAAATGAGAAGAGGCACTTTGTTCTTGTAAAACTACTCTAAGGTAAATGTATATATAGTAAAGAGTGAGGAATAAAAGATGGAGATAAAAAAATTTCAGAATTAGGTTTATTTAGACTTGCTAGAATCTTATGACAAACCAATTATAATGTAAAATGGACATTAAGTGTTAAGTATGATAACTGACCCATTTATAGGTTAGAAAACTGAAAGTATGAAAAAGGGCATTCTTTTCAGACTATCATATACATAGTGAAGTGCAAGTCGTTCAGTTGTGTCCGACTCTTTGCAACCCCATGGACTATGCAGTCCATGGAATTCTCCGGGCCAGAACACTGGAGAGGGTAGCCTTTCCCTTCTCCGGGGTATCTTCCCAACCCAGGGATTTAACCCAGGTCTCCCGCATTGCAGGCAGATTCTTTACCAGCTGAGCCACCAGGGAAGCCTATCATATACATAAATGTCATATATAATAGAGTTTGGAATACTAGTAAATTGTCCCCAAACTGTAAATATTCTTTATCATATATTTTCATATATTTCTTAAAATCTCACCCCCGAATTTATCTCAATTACATGAATAAATGAAGCACATATAGGCATATTTCTTAAAATTGTAAATTAAATTTGGATTTTGGCATAAATAAAAGTTTTAAATATAAATCATTTAGTATTGCTACTTTACAACCTAAAAGAAGTACTATTTTATATTTAAGAACTGGTCAAAGAAAGAGGATATAATTCTGTTGGTGAGAAGTCCATAAGGATGAACAGAAATTTTAGAAGAAAAGATTGAATTTATTTTTTAACATATTTTGATTATTTACACCATTTGTGTGCATGCTAAGTAGCTTCAGTCATGTCTGACCCTTGGCGACCCCATGGACGGTAGCCTGCCACGCTCCTCTGTCCATGGGATTCTCCAGGCAGGAATACTGGAGTGGGTTGCCATTTCCTTCTCTGGGGGATCTTCTCCACCCAGCAGTCAAACCTATATCTTTTATGCCTTTGGCATTGGCAGGTAGGTTCTTTGCCACTAATGCCACTCGAGAAGCCCTAAGTTATATGGAAAACCCACAAATTATGTATTAAATTAAACTTCTGTTGAAAAACCTAACACATGGAATTGTGATCATCTCCAGGACGTTCTCTTTGCTGGTATTTATATGTCAAGCATCACATCTTGAAAAGCTCTTGCTCTTAATAATCCAAAACAGCACTATCTTACAGGTTCATATGATCAAAGTAGACTTTTATAAGTGGTAGCACAAATATTGATTATATATTTATAGAAATCATAAAGAATTAATTTTAAAAATCCAATGTCATAAAGCATATTTATACTTAGAAAAATTAAATTATTGTTCCAATGTCATTTGGCAAAAAATTCAATCTTGTAGGTGTCTATAACTTCAACAACATTCATAAAACTAGCTGATCTCTTGTGACTATGGCTATATTAGAGTTATATTGGGCTGAGCTGTATTATTAGGTTGATAAAGACAGAAAATATCTTTCCTTGCCAGTTGATGAACTGAAGCCATAACTTATATACGCATTCTTGATTCAAGGTAGTGGAGAATATGGAAAAATGGATGATTATTTCAATCTCCCAGCATCTTTTGCTACTTGAAGATATACAACAACAGTGTCTATAGAAGAACTTGCACATATGTTTCTCATCACTGAAATATTTAAAATCTTATTTAGAATTACTGCATTTTTCAATGCACTCTTTTAAACTGATGACTATTTTCATTGCCTATTTTTATGCTAATCTATATATCTTAATGTTGAGTAATTATCTTTTATAACTTTATGCATATACTTTCTCTCAAATACAGATAACCTCTATTATGGTTATTATTATAATTTTCTTTTGATGAACTTAAGCAGTAAAACAAGCAGCTACAGAAATAAAGAGTATATTATATCATGTGATCAAATATTCTAATTTTCAATAACAAAGTAGTGATAATTTTTCCTGTGATTTGTGAAAATATACCTATTGAGATATATGTATAAACTAATTTAATAATTGTGTTATTAAAAAGTTATTGAGTCTGCAAAATGAAGTAATTGCTATGCAAAAGTTAAAAAGCAATACACCTCTTGGTTTTAAAAACCTTTCTGTAGACCAGTATATATACACGTGTGCATGCTAAGTTGCTGAAGGCATGTCCGTCTCTTGGTGAGCATATGGGCCATGGTTCACCAGGCTCCTCTGTCCATGGGATTCTCCAGGTAAGAACACTGGAGTGGGTTGTCATGCCCTCCTCTGGGGATCTCTCTGACCCAGGGATCAAACCCACATCTCTTACATCTTCTGTTTTGGCAGGCAGAACTTTTTACCACTAGTGCCACCTGGGAAGCCCCTATATATGTATACATATATACAAATAGTATAATTAAATAACTATATGTATATAATTATATGTATAACTATATACAAATGCACACATATAATTACATGTATAGAATTATACACATAAATTGTATAATATATGATATAGCTTTATATATATAATTATATATAAAGTTATAATTATATATTTGTTGTTGCTGTTCAGTCTCCAAGTTGTGTCTGACTCTGTGGCCCCATGGACTGCAGCACGCCAGGCCTCCTTGTCCCTCACCTTCTCCCAGAGTTTGCCCAATTATATATATACAATTACACTATTTATTTCAATTTGGAAAATATTTTGAAAGCACAGGATGCTAATTGAGTATGTGGGTATATAAATTAATTGGAGTTCCTTTATAACTGAGGAATGCATCCTAAAATCAATATTTATTTTAAAATAGTGTACAATCAAAAATACTATTAGATTTCTTATTAACAAATATTTTATATGGTTCTTTAATTAGCTTATTTATTTTAACTGGAGGATAACCCCTCTAAGTACCGTGGTGGTCTTCTCCATACAGCGACATGAATCAGCCACGGGTGCACGTGTGTTATTCCATCCTGAACCGCCCCTACCTCCCTCCCCACCCCGACAAAACTTTGTACGTGGTTTTGTTTAAACTCTGGTGAATGAGGAAATATGTGGAACACTCGAGATGGTTCAAAGAAAGGAACATGAGAGATATATTTAGCAGATCTGGATATTTGACCTATTCTTACCTTTAGCCAACTACAGAACCCCTAGAGATAAATTTGAAGACGGGCGAAATGTCTTGCTGGCCTTTAGTGTTTCAACATTCAGCTACAATATAAAGCTTTATTAAACTTCACATAACTGCATTTTTGTATATTTTTATAAAGATTGTGCAAGTTAGTGAGGTTGGGTTTTAAAATAGGCTCAAAAGTCTTGAGGAAATTTGAATGTGCGCGCAGTCCAACTCTAACCCATGTCTGTGTCTCTATCTCTATCTGTCTATACCCGGATCTGGCTTATCTAGGCTGCAGTCTAGTGGGAAATGTCCCTCTCAGAATCTGACCTGAGGTCTGAGATCTGTAGGATTCAGCCGAGCAGAGGACTGACCAGAAGCACCCAGGAGGCAGAACGCAGAGGCGCCCGGGCAGAGAAAAGGCAGCACCGCCAGGACAGGAGCCTGTGTCCACAGCCAGGCGTGCGGGGAGCGTGCGGGCGAGGGCCGAGCGCAGCGGTCGGTAACACGGGCCCGGGTGCCAAACAAGGGGTTTGCATTCGGTTCTGAACGTCAAGGAGAGCCACGCATCAAACAGAACTCGACTCATACACAATTGAAAACAGGGGTGAAAAAAGAAAAAGGAAACTGGCTGCTAGTATTGTTAGTGTTGTTGTGTAGTCGCTCAGGCGTGTCTGACTCTCTGCGACCCCGTGGACTGTAGCCCGCCAGGCTCCTCTGTCCGTGGGATTTCCCAGCAAGAATACTGGAGTGGGGGGCCATGTCCTTCTCCAGGGGACCTTTCCAAGCCGGGGATCTAACCTGCTCTCTCTTGCATTAGCAGGTTGGATTCTTTACCGCTGAGCTACCAGGGAAGCCCAGGTTACTAGTATAGTTTCATTTTAATAAACAGTTCAAAAGATAAAGCAGTATTAGAAATACTAAACATGTCTTATCTTAGGCTTCTACTTAGTAAAGAGGTTTCAAAGCAATGAGGCAGCTAAGAACAAAATTGTTATCTGATCCTTTATAGTTACAATGACATATTAGAACATTAGTCTGCAATGGTCCTGCAGGAGGGAGGGAGCATTCACATAAGACTCTGCAACTGCAGACAACTAAAATACTTGAAATAATTCGTATTACTTTCTAAGTGCTTGAGTGTTGAGAGATTACCATGAGGCTCTTCATCAATAATGGGTACAGAATCTCTGGGAATGGTTTATTACTTGGAGGTACACACCACGGATACCTAAAACCTACTTATTTGAATTTGTGTCAGCTAACAGTTGTAAAGACTGCATGTATCTTTTATGACAATGTATTTGAATGGCTCTAGAGCCTCAACTAATTCCAAACTTGAGGTATATGTCCTTCATTATTAAACTGTCAATGAACACCTAGTATGGGTCAAATCTATTGCATCAATATGTGCATACATGCTAAGTTGTTTAGTTGTTTCTGACTCTTTGCGACCCTATGGACTGTAGCCCACCAGGCTCCTCTGTCAATGGGGATTCTCCAGGCAAGAATACTTGAATGGGTTGTCACGCCCTCCTCCAGGAGATCTTCCTGACCCTGGGATCCAATCCATGTCTCTTATGTCTCCTGCAGACACGCTCTTTACACTGGTACTATCTGGGAAGCCTGTACGTAAGTTCAATTTAGGCTGGCATGATAAATAGAGATGAGAAATGTAAATATAATTTACATCTGAATTCACAGAAATATTTTGTACTCTAAGTTTATAGAGAATGTTTTGAAGCTAGATTCTGCTCTTTAATAACTAAATGACCTTAAGACTGACAACATACTAATTTATTGATATGGAAGGAACCAATACTCAATGTTCTTTAGAAGATTAAGTGATGTAACATATACAACATTTCCTGATCAAATAACAAGAATAATATTAATCAGTCCTTCAATAAATATATCTTGGATGAAACATTACTGTTTTTTGACATATGTAAATGGTTATCAGTATAGTCCTGTCGAATCAAGAGAAAGCTTAATTAATATGATAGAAATCACATACCTACTTACACAAAATGCTTCAGCAATTCTTTTTCTTTCTATATCACATTGTTAAGGTTATTCTGTTACACAGAGAAAATCAATTTGGAAGACACTAAAAAGCAGACTAAACTTTTAAGAGAGTAAAGCACGACTACATAAGAAAAGTGGACGCTACACTGTAATTACTGTGCTTCTGAAAGTCACTGTTGTCACTGCAAAATAGACCTGGATAGATTTGATCTTGCCATGAGTAACTACCTTCCCAAAGCAGAATATTCACCCATGTGTGGTCAATTACAGTGCCTCAAGACACAACCTAGTAAATTGCTTCTTCTTAGGTATTGACTGGAACCCCTTACAAAAAATAAAATCATTGTGTGCAAGTGAACTCTGTCTTCCTAGACAAATTGTTTTCCGTAAGATTAGTGTAACAAAAACAATTGTGTGTCTATGGTGTAGTACTTGTTTTTCCTTATAAAATAATCTACAAGTTTATATTCGCTTAAGGTCATGTATATCTTCAATTCATCTGAAAGAGTTGGAAATAGCAAAGAGCATTGTTCTTTTACCAGTTTGGTGTATATTCAGTCATAACAAAAGAAATCAGCTGCATCTGAGAATCAGTATTAAACACAGGCAATTTTATAACAACCTAAGAGAATATTGCTGTTAGTAATCTATGAGTTAAAGCAAAAACCTTGAGATATTCTTGAATATGAATATTAAAAGCTTATTCATTAAAGTTTATTCATTCTTTTTCCTACATATTTTTAGAGACAACACTATCAGACATTCACACAAAAATATGTATATTTTGCAAAGTTACAGGATTGATACTCTTGCCTATGAAAATATTAAATAAGGAAACCTTCAGAGGTCTCAGTTTTGTAAATGTTCAATTTAAGATAAATTGATGACTCAATTTTGCAATTGCACTTATTATCAGAGAGCCCATGCCTAGCATCCCAATTGATACCTATTAGAAATAATATAATCAAACTTCTAAACTAACATGATCTAAAGCAAAACTGGACTCGTGCATAACCTTCTTTTATTGTGATTTATGCATATCTATAAAATATTACTGGTTTAAGTCTACGTTCATAGGAAGCCCTTGATACAGTTGATGAATTTGTGCTGAAGTTCAGATATTGGCACACTATTTCTAGCCTCACTGTCAACACAGCCTTAGGATATTTTATTTCAGTAAAAGCCCTCTGGGGTCCGCCGGGATGAGTTTCTGTGAAGTCCATCCATTCTACTCTGAGAGCACTCAGGCCCTCTCTAGCGGCCCTGAGCAGAGAGCCAGGGCGGCTCCGCTCCGCACACAGACGTTTCTCATCCAGGGGGCCTCTCCTGTGGACCACGGGCTCTGGCGGCCCTGAGCAGAGAGCCAGGGCAGCTCCGCTCCGCGGAGCAGGCGCTTCTCGTCCTGGGCGCCCCTCCTGTGGACCACCGGCTCTAGCGCACGGGGCACAGAAGCTGTGTCCCCCGGGTTCCAGACCGCGGGCTCAGGAGTGGCGGTTCGCCGGCTCAGGTGCTCCCGGCATGCTGGATCCTTGCTGACCGGGGATCACACCTGTGTCTCCTGCGTTGGCAGGCGGATTCTCATCCCCTGAGCCACCAGAAAACCACGGTCCTCTACCGTTTAAACAGGTAACACTTTTCTTTTTCATAAAGACTTAACAGATACGAATCCCTATGCCTATTTTTGACCGAATCACTGTGACCGTTAGCACTTTTTCTATGTCCAATGAAGCATCATTCTCCAATTATGGTGATATCAGTGAGAAAAAAGAACCCAGATAATTAGGAAGCTGTGGGATCTTGAATATTTAACTCTAAAGAACTAGAAATAATAGATTTAGGTTTTTATCTGAGTAAAAAGTCAGTTAACTTCCTCTTTTATAACATTATAAATCCTTAATTATTTAATTAATTTAACTTCCTAAAATAAATCTTTACTGTGAACCTACTATGATGGGCTTCCCAGGTGGCGCTAGTGGTAAAGAACCCGCCTGCCAATGCAGGTGCCCTAAGAGCTGCAGGTCGGATCCATGGCAGCCCACGCCCGTGTCCTTGCCTGGAGAATCCCCACGGACAGAGGAGCCTGGCAGGCTACATACAGTCGATGGGGTCGCAAGGAGTCAGATGCAACTGAAGCGACTTGGCACGCAAACTAACTTTGGAGCATGCAACAAGGAACAAGCCATCATTATTGCCCTAAAGATGCTTATAATCCACTACAGTAGATCTTAAGGTTTTGTGATTGTGAGTTCCATATCTACATTCCATTTTCAATTCATCCAATATAGGACTTACTTATTACTAATAGCAAAATTATATAGTATCGTTTAACTTTTTAAAAATTTTAAACATATAAGCAGTTAAGCTATTTATTAGATGAATCACATCTTAAATATAATTTATCATTGCTATAAAAGAATTTTGCTTTTTTTATAAAATACTTCTGGAAAATGTTTAATTTGACTTGTGGACACAGAGAGGGAAGGAGAGGGTAGGATGAGTTGAGAGAACAGCATGGAATCCCGTAAAGGACCATATGTAAGCTAGACAGCCAGTGGTGATTTGTTGCATGGCGCAGGGAGCTCACATCAGTTGCTGACAACCTAGAGGCTGGGATGATGGTGTGGGAGAAGGGGGGAGTTTCAAGAGGGATGGCACATATGTATACCTATGGCTGACTCATGTTGATGGATGGCGGAAACCAACATAGTGTTGTAATGCAACTGCTGCTGCTGCTGCTAAGTCGCTTCAGTCGTGTCCGCCTCTGTGCGACCCCATGGACGGCAGCCCACCAGGCTCCCCCGTCCCTGGGATTCTCCAGGCAAGAACACTGGAGTGGGTTGCCATTGCCTTCTCCAATGCATGAAATAGAAAAGTGAAAGTCAAGGCACTCGGTCGTGTCCGACTCCTGGTGACCCCATGGACGGCAGCCGACCAGGCTCCTCCGTCCATGGGGTTTTCCAGGCAAGAGCACTGGAGTGGGGTGCCATTGCCTTCTCCAGTAAAGCAACTATCCTCCAATTAAAAACTTTAAAAATTTATTGAACAATTTATTCTCTTATAAAAGACATAATTTTCTTTTGATATATGATTCTAGAGTTTTAATACATTTATTTGAAATTTTAATTTTAATGGCTTTCAAAACTATAACTAAAAATGATAGCCTTTCATGGAGATAGTGTACTGTTTTGATATCAATTGCTAAATATGAGTGTTCTTTTTTGATTTCTTGCATAAATCACATAGGAATTTAAAATAGGTGGATATTTTTCTACTCCCAATGGTATCAAAATTGCATATTCAAATATTCAACAAGTGATCCAATACCTAATTCATTCTTTCCCACTTATCATTATATGCTTGTCCAAATTCATAGAATGTACAATCTGAAAAGTGAACTGTAATGACAATCTGGAAATGATTAGAAGGTGCTAAGGTAAATTCATCAGGTGTAACAAAGTACCACTCCAATGAGAGATATTAATAATGGGAGAGATTTTGCACATCTAGGTGGGGTTATCTGGGAAGTATTAGTAATTATGACTTTTTAAAATTGCTTAAGGTTCATAGGTAAAATAACGAGAAGGCATAGGGGCTTTCTATACTTTCCATACATCATACTGTATGATTCCAACCATACGGCATCCTGAAATAGGCAAAACTTCAGAAGACAGTAAAATGATCAGGGTTTCCGGGGGCTAGTGAGGAGGACAACAGGGATGAGGAGGTGAAACACATGGCATTTCTAGGGCAATGAAACTATTTTGGATGACATTCCAATGATAAATATATGACATTTGTATTTGTTAAAACCCATAAAGCTATATAAAATAGATACATTTAATGTAAACAATGAACTTTAGTTAGTGGTAAGACGTCAATATTGGTTTATCAGTTTTAGCTAATGTGCCGCTCTAATTCAAGATGTTCCGAATAGAGGAAACTGTAAGAAAAACTGAGAAAACGTATTGGATCTCTCTGTATTATCCAGTCAATTGTGCATAAACTTAAAACATATAAAAATAGCATCCATTATAACATTTTAAAAGCAACTCAGTGAGTTTGTGTTTTCTATAGGTACATCTTATGCACAACTACTTGTGTATCTTCATTGTTTTTTTCATCACTTGTTGCTTTCAATAAATAAATAATGGCCTCTGAACCCTACCATTTCAAATCTTGAGTAGTTGTCTCTATATATTCAGCTGGAAAAGCTCCCTTTTTCTATAGAGGCATAGGAATTGTAAGGCACAGTGGTCAGTTTTCTTAATAGTGAAGGCCTAAATTAATCAGCTTTAATCATCACCTAGCAGGGTGGTTCTTTCAGTATGCCAGAAGGTATAAATTGCTTACTTGAATTTCTTATTTTTTGGAATTTCAAGCATTTCAACTGATTTTTGATAAGTCATGTTAGAAATTTCACTTTCTTATTTATTTATAAATGAATTATTTCAAAATGCACTGTGAAGCAAATACATAAAGACAAATTAGAATATATATTTAAATGTTATATTACCATAAAACATTTTTCATTGCAGTATTGGGTAAATTATTTCACTTAATCCTGAAGTTAGAAACATACTTCATATGAATTTTGATAATTTATTTGATCATTACTTGATTTACACTGGTTATTATTATAGTATTATTGAATCCTGATTACTTATCTCTATCATAAAAATATAAAACTCAACACTTCCGTTATCCTAGCAGTCAAAATTTCTCTCCACTCAGCTTAACTCTTATGTTCTGCTAGATATCTGTCCTTTATTTTTAAGTGGGTACCATATATATTTTGAAATGCTTGGGCACCCGTTACAGGTACACAAGTGACAATAAGTCTCACTCATTTACAATTGCTCAAGACACATAGAAAATTTTGTACAGTTGGGTTTGATTTGGGACATAGACTTTCATCAAATGGTAAGTCGATGGAGGCTTACCATGCCTGTAATCTTCTGCATATTTTCTTACAATTCCATTTGCACCTCCTCCCAAATTTAAATAAATAAATAAAATAGTTCTGCAGTGAATTTTAAGCCTTTAAAAGGATCTCCAACTCAAAACCTTTGACTGTGCCTACTTGTAACGCACGGAATTGGATGCTATGAGGACAATACTGGATACCAGAAGGTAAGCTAAAGAAAGGAGTCTAGGTGAAAGATGGTGGGGATACGGGCAGTGAGCGTGGTGAGAAGCAGAGGAATCTGAAAGATTTGCTTTCAGTAGAGTTCTGAAGAATTTTATAACTGATTTTGGTTAAAAAATTGAGAGGCAGTCGTCAGAGAGCTCTCACACACGAGTTTTCAACTCAGACAACACAGAATCACCTGTCAAAGGAGAAGGAAAAAAAGACAAGAATTTCTCTTAAGCTGATTTTTCAAAGCATTTGTTTGCTCTGTGTAAGAACTGAAACGTCCTGAAGTATACATGACAGACTCTATTACCTTTCTTTTTATGTTATTGCTTTTTTGTAAAAGATGTTGCATTATCTTACTGAAAAACATTGACAGACTTAGGAATTTTGTTGTTTTATTAATAAAGTGTTCAAGAAATTGAGAGTGGTAGAATATTAATGCCATGTTTATATAGCACCCTGTGAGAGGGCTAAGCGTTACACGGTTTAGAACTATTATTACATCTTTCAAAAAAGTCACACTAATATTTACTTTCAATTTTATAAAGATTTTATAAATCACTTTAAGATTTTTTTTTTTAAGAATGATTCAGTCTCTAGGAATGCTTCGAATAGTAAGTCAGAGTAAGGTTATCAATGCTGGAAAAAATTTCAGAAGGGAAAATATTTATTCAGCAAATTCTTGTTCAAGTTGATGATGAAATCAGTGTCAATGAAAATTATGTAGAAATTTGAAAAGAATACCACCTGTCCAGTTTATTTTGCTTGGTTTTACCTGGCTCAACTATTGACTGTATTTACCATCCTGTCCTATGACGGTCTTAAGCTGCCTAACAGAGCAAAACTTTTATCTCTAAAATTTTAACAAACTGAATTTTGAAAATTATTCAAATAAAAAATGATCAACATATTTCATATTTAATCTCTCCTCTTCTTTCACTTTACAGGTGCTTATACTACTGCCCGTCCTGAGTGTACAAAATCCTGGGTCTGTCTCCTCTCCTTTATATCATAATTTTAAAATTCTAGCGCTTAGAATTAACTACATGAATAAATAAAAATGTCATTCCTTTGACATTTTTGGCTGAAAATCAAAGAAGAATATATATTCCTTTTTTTCATATTTACTGTGCAGAAACCCAGCCAACACTTAACATTTTACACATGGAGAGGATATTAAATGTTCAGTCCAACACCAGTTTTCCACTTTTCTTTATGCTAGTCACCTGCTTACCAAAATAAATATGCTGCCATACAAATTTCTCAATAGAAAAAGAATATCAAGTGGTAAGTGGTTTGCTTAGAAGAAAATTAGTCTATTTTAGTGACATCATTAAAAATTTTTCAATTCATTTAAAATGTAGTATTGAAAATAAAGAGGAAACATGATGATTATGTTGAACAACAGCAAAAGTAAAAACTCACCTTCTTCAAATGGAATAAAATGCAGTGGTATATTTGTCTCACTCTTTCTTTATCATTTCTACATACAGTATTGATTTTACTTACTCAAAACTTTATTTGGTTTATTGTTCATTTTCCATTTAGAATTAAGATGGTGTTTTGAAAAGTATAAATTTCAAGTACATTAGTTCCAATAAGATGAGTTTGTTCAAAGATACAATAAACATTGCATTTAATAAACTCCCTTTCTCAGAAAAAAAAAACTGTGGTATTAAAATTTGAAGTTAGGAGTGACGGGGGTGGATATAAAAAGTGCAGAGTTGAGACATATATATGAATTTTGTGCTGCTTATCAGCCGCCCTCAACTTCACCCTTCTTTATCTCAGCTCACGCCTTCCTCATAGAAGGCTGTCCCTTCACTGCTATGAAAGTGCTGGCTGCTGTCACGTCCACCTCTGTGATCCCAAGGACCGTAGCCCACCAGGCTCCCCTGCCCATGGCGTCCTCCAGGCAGAAACACTGGAGAGGGTTGCCACGCCCTTCTGCGGGGATCTTCCCGACCCAGAAACCAAATCTGGATCTCACGCATTGAAATCAGTTTCTTTGCTGTCCAAGCTACAGAAAAACAAATACCCAGCAGGTTTTGAGACCTAACTTCATGGAAAAACAACATGAAAAGTGGCAGAGATAGTTCCCACTCAGGGGGTACCCCAAGCAATAGAAAATGAGCGCGAACAAGGAAATGTGTGATTCCTTCTCTGTCTAGCCTGGTGCTATCAGGAGCGTGGTTTCTTTTTTCAACCTTTCCATAGCAGATTTGTCTGAAGAGCAACTGGCTGCCAAAATCATGTCTCTTTAGATGGAGAGCATAATAACACAATCAGGGCATTGTATCTTTCTTTGCCTAATTTATTTTGTTAAATCATCTTCACTATTTTTGACTTTGACTTCTCAAATAAGTATATCACAACAAACTGTGGAAAATTCTGAAAGAGATGGGAATACCAGACCACTCTATCGATCTCCTGAGAAACATGTATGCAGATCAAGAAGCAACAGCTAGAACCAGACATGGAATGATGGACTGGTTCCCAATCGGGAAAGGAGTATGTCAAGGCTGTATATTGTCACTCTGCTTATTTAACTTATATGCAAAGTACATCATGCAGAATACTGGGCCAGATGAAGCACAAGCTGGAGACAAGATTGAGGGGAGAAATATCATAACCCCAGATATGCAGATAACACCACACTTATGGCAGAAATTGAAGAGGAATTAAAAAGCCTCTTGTGAAGGAGAGTGAAAAAGTTGGCTTAAAACTCAACATTCAGAAAACTAAGATCATGGCATCTGGTCTCATCACTTCATGGCAAATAGATGGGGAAACAATGGAAACAGTGACAGACTGTTTTCTTGGGCTCCAAAATCACTGTGGATTGCAACTGCAGCCATGAAATTAAAAGATGCTTGCTCCTTGGAAGAAAAACAATGGCAAACCTATTCTAGACAGCATTTTAAAAACCAGAGGCATTACTTTGCCTGTGAGGATCCGGATAGTCAAGGCTATGTTTTCTTCCTGTAGTCATGTATGGGTGTGAGAACTGGACAATTAAAAAGGCTGAATGCCAAAGAATGATGCCTTTGACCTGTAGTGCTGGAGAAGACTCTTGAGTGTCCCTTGGAAAGTAAGGAGGTCAAACCAGTAAATCCTAAAGGAAATCAACCCTGAATATTCACTGGAAGGACTGATGCTGAAGCTGAAGCTCCATTACTTTGGCCACCTGATAAGAAGAGCTGATTCATTGGAAAAGACCCTGATGGTGGCAAAGATTGAAGGCAGGAGAAAGTGATGGCCAAGGGTGAGATGATTGGATGGCATCACTGATTCGATGGACATGATTTTGAGCAAACTCCAGGAGATGGTGAAGGACAGGGAAGCCTAGCATGCTGCAGTCCATGGGGTCACAAAGAGTCAGACATAACTGAGAAACTGAATAACAACTTATGGTTTGTTTAAAGAAGAGTAAGGTTAAAGAAAGATATAACCAGTCTGATTTAGGATATGCTAAATCCTAAATGCTGTCTGTACATATTCTCATTTCTATTATAACTGGTTTACTTCTCTTGAAAGAAAAAGAGTTGGAAGAAAAGATTATCTGTGAAAAGGGATAATGGATTAAAAAAGTTATCCCTAGCCAGTTCATTTCTTACACTCGGAGTCAATCAAACTTTCTTTTGAATAATATTACCTCACATATGTTTACCATCCTTTTAGATTTAACATATTTTTTACTTATTTAAAAGTAGATTTCTTATAGGCTGCATATGGCAAGAGGTTTCATTTGTTTTATTTTAAATTTATTTTTCTACTTGAAGGACAATTTCTTCACAGAATGTTGTGCTTTTCTGTCGTACATCAACAAGAATCAGCCAGAGGTACACCCGTGTCCCGTCCCTCCTGAACCTCTCAGAGACTTCATTTTTATTCAATTTGTCCATCTCTGACTTTTAATTGTTGTTTTTAGACTATTTATGCTTAATATGAATATAATTTTTAAATTGAATGCTAATATTTGATAATAGAAAAATGGTTTTTTTTCAAATATATATTCATGAATTTGACACCCATCACGTGATTTCTTGATAGGATACATTTGTTGCCAAAATATGACTTATTACAACTGTGAGTGCTTTGAAAACACTTATGACCATTGGTTCATTGTTATACTAATTTCTAAGTTTTGTGAATTTTCCAATAAAAACTCTCTCATTGCTCAAATTAATCCATTGCTTCATGCCATTTTGAAAAATATTTTTGGCACTGTATATGCTGTTTTCCTATAGATTATTTAAAGATAAATCTATTATTGCTTCTAAATTGCATTTCATGACATATTTATTCTTTGTGCTAATTTTGTTCCTACCACAATATTTTTAAGCATTTTCATACAAATTATTTGGAGCTTCCCAGAGATGAACATCATGTAATATTAATTATGTCATTAAAAAGACAATAAATTATTTAAAATGACACCAGCTCAAATAAAATGAGTAAAATTACATGTTTTAAAAAATCCTTATTAAGGAATATAGAATACCCATAAAATTATAAGTTCTTATGCAAAAGGTTGATGATAGTGCTCCAGGGTCAACTCCCTAATTATATTTTAGTTAGATTAATATTAAAATCAATTTACATTCTGAGAGAATTTACCAACCAGCAGTGAGAAGAGTCCTTGAAGCAGAGTAGTGCCTAAGGAATGTCAAACTGGTGCAATAATTCGGTGAAGATAATTAATGAAACATCAGGAGTTGAGGGCATTTTGCAAATTAATGGAAAAAGTTAAACTCACTGCTATAATTTCCAGGCAGCTTATGTATTAATTTATTTAATTTACTTACATTTTTGCATTTATTGCTTTTGGAAACAAGAGACCATTCTTTAAATTTCATTATGCTAATTTTGATTTTGTTAAATTATGACATACAAGTTGTTCAAACAGTTCTAAAGTGCTGAAAACACTATCACGCCAATAACAATAATAGAAGTTCCTCTTCCATCGTTTTTTCAGTCTTTCTCCCTTCCCAGAGGAAACCACTGTCAACAGTCAGGCATGCACATGTTTGTGTGTGTTTTGAAAGGTATGTTGAAAATTGAAAGCATGTAGAAAACAATAATATTCTTATATCTCCTAATGCTTTGCATTTAAACTTTTTAGTGACTTCCTTTATCAGAGGTGAAGATTTAAGCTCACTTGCAAGCCCACACATTTTCTTCATTCATCTTCCTCATAAATATTTGGTTAAATTCATGTTTAGTATTTTAGCTAGTAAACTACATGAGTATAACTTAATACAGACTCAAATAGTTTTATATGGTTATATTTTCTCTTTAGAACTGTTATTTTCACTGGAGTCACCCATTAGTTTTTTTCCCTTTTATTTTAAATACCCCTCTTGCTAATTCATCTCAATATTGATGAGATAACTGTTAATTGATATTCTAATGAAGTATGAATGACATTTTAATATTTTTGCAACCTCTTCTGGAGCCCTTGGATGTCCTGTTTTATATCATATATTTTGCTCTTTAGACCTGCTATACTGTTGATAATGATCAAGATTCTAGAAATTTCCTTTTGTTTAAAATGAGAATTGTGAGTTTTGGATTTCATGTTCTCTCTCTCTTATTTATTCATGTTTGGAGGAACATAGTCTCAAAGAATTGTCTCAGGTTTTAAAGTAAGTGTGACATGCTATTATATTTGGCTGATAATCTTGCAAGCAGTAGAAATCTTATTTGAAAATATTTTTTACTTAGAATGATTAATACATTTCTCTGTTTCCTTCTGGATTCCATTGATACATTGAGACCTGTGCTATTTTTTTTTTTCCCCAATTACTTCCATTTTTTATTTTTTTTCTTTTGTTTAACAGAATTTCATCTTACATTCTATGAACTTCCACATGCGGATCAAAGTATTTTAATTTCCCTGCTTCATGGATCACTGCCTTGCCATGGCAAAGTGGCTTGCACAATTCAGTGAAGCTATGAGCAATGCCGGACAGGTCATAGTGAAGAGTTCTAACAGCACATGGTCCACAGGAAGAGGGAATGGCAAGACACTCCAATATTCTTGCCCCAAGAACCCCATGAACAGTATAAAAAGGTAAAAGATATGACAGTGAAAGATGAGTCCATCAGATTGGAAGCTGTCCAATATGCCACTGGGGAAGAGCAGAGGGCAATTACTACTAGCTCCAAAAACAATGAAGTGGCTGGGCAAAGCAGAAACAATGCTCAGTTGTGGATGGGTCTGGTGGTGAAAGTAAAATGTGACGCTGTAAAGAGCAGTATTGCACAGGAACCTGGACTGTTAGGTCCATGAATCAAGGTAAATTGAACATGGTCAAGCAGGAGATGGCAAGAGTGAACATCGACATTTTAGGAATCAGTGAACTAAAATGGGTAGGAATGTGTGAATAATTCAGATGACCACTCTACATACTACTGTAGGCAAGAACCCCTCAGAAGAAATGGAGTAGCCCTCAGGGTCAACAAGAGAGTCCAAAATGTAGTATTTGCATGCAAACTCAAAAATGACAGAACGATCTCATTTTGTTTCCAAGGCAACGCATTCAGCATCACAGTAATCCAAGTCTATGCCACAATCACAGATGTCAAAAAAGTGAAGGTGATCAATTCTACAAAGACCTACAACACCTTCTAGAACTAACACACACACACACACACACACACACACACACACACGTCTTTTCCATCTTAGGGGATTGGAATGCAAAACAAGGAAGTCAAGATATACTTGGAAAACAGGCAAGTTTGGCCTTGGAGTAACAAATAAAGCAGGTTAAAGAGTTTTGCCAAGAGAATGCACTGTTCATAGCAAACACCCTTTTGCAACAACACGAGAGATGACTCTACATATAGTGAAAAAGTGAAGTCGTTCAGTCATGTCCGACTCTGTGCGACCCCATGAACTGTAGCCTGCCAGGCTCCTCCATCCATGGAATTCTCCAGGCAAGAGTACTGGAGTGGGTTGCTATTTCCTTCTCCAGGGGATCCTCCCAACCCAGGGATCGAACCCTGGGCTCCCACATTGCAGGGAAGCCCAACTTTACATATGGACACCACCAAATAGTCAATAACAAAATCAGATTGATTGCATTCTTTGCAACCAAAGATGGAGAAGCTCTATACAGTCAGCAACAACAAGAACCGGGGCTGACTAACTCAGATCATCAGTTCCCTATAGCAAAGTACAGACTTAAGCTAAAGAAAGTGGGGGAAACCACTAAGCAATTCAGATATGATTTAAATTCCTTAGATTAGTCAGTGGAAGTGATAAACAGATTCAAGGGACTGAATCTAATAGACAGAGTGCCTGAAGATCTATGGGCAGAAGTTCATAACATCGTATGGGAGGCAGTGACCAAAACCATCCCAAAGAAAAAGCAATGCAGAAAGGCAAGGTGTTTGTCTGAGGAGGCTGTACAAACAGCTGAGGAAAGGAGAGAAGCTAAAAGCAAAGGAGAAAGGAATAGATATATCCAGCTGAATGCAGAGTTTCAGAGAAAAGTAAGGAAAAATAAGAAGGCCTTCTTCAATGAACAATGCAAAGAAATAGAGGAAAACAATAGAATGGGACAGACCAAAGATATCTTCAAGAAAATTGGAGATATTAAAATAAAATTTTATACAAGGATGTGCATGATAAAGGACAGAAGTGTGGAAAATCTTTCCCTTTATTTATGCTCTCTTCAATTTATTTCATCAATGTCTTATAGCTTTCAGTGTTCATTTCTTTCCCCTGTTTAAGTAAAATTATTACTGATATTTTATCTTTTTTAAATGTAGTTGTAAGTGAGTTTGCTTTCTTGATGTCTCTGACAATTTATTATTAGTAGGTAGAAATTCAACTGATTTTTGTTGTTGATTTTGTATCCGGCAACTTTACTGTTAATTGAAATTTTCTGACAATAAAATGTAAATATTATCACAAAATGTATAAATAAATAAATAGATAAATGCATTGGTGGAAGTGTTAATTAACTATAGGAGGGAAATTCTCTCACAATGTATACATATAATAAATGAACACAATATACATGGTAAAAATCTCACAATTTTGTCAACTATAACTCAATAAAACTGATTTTTAAAAAGCAAAAAAGTAAAATAAGATTGGAAGTGCTTTGTGTGTTGGAAATGAAAGTAGCCACAGATCCTTTAGATCTGCTACTAAAATTTTGTTGAATGGTGAGTCTGCCTTTTCATTAGGTAATTCAAAATAGAAATATTTTCTTCAGATTATACAGAAAAAGGGAAAGCAACTTCAGCCTCCTTCCTTGTGATATATGCATGATAGCTGTCATCTGGAAGTTAAGAAGTGTATGGAGTGAGGTATAATCAATAGGCAGATTAGTACTAAACTTCTCTAATTTCACAATGTTTATCTTTTATGCTTCTTGTGCTGAGGATCTTTATTTATTTTACTTGAGATGCTTGCTCCTTGGAAGAAAGGTTATGACCAACTTAGACAGCATATTAAAAAACAAAGACATTACTTTGCCAACAAAGGTCCGTCTAGTCAATGCTCTGGTTTTTCCAGTGGTCATGTATGGATGTGAGAGTTAGACTATAAAGAAAGTTGAACGCTGAAGAATTGATGCTTTTGAACTGTGGTGTTGGAGAAGACTCTTGAGAGTCCCTTGGACTGCAAGGAGATCCAACCAGTCCTTCCTAAAAGAGATCAGTCCTGGGTGTTCACTGGAAGGACTGATGCTGAAGCTGAAACTCCAGTACTTGGCCACGTGATGCGAGGAACCAACTCACTGGAAAAGACCCTGATGCTGGGGAAGATTGAAGGTGGAAGGAGAAGGGGACGACAGAGGATGAGATGGCTGGATGGCATCATAGACTCAATGGACATGAGTTTCAGTAAACTCTGGGATTTGGCGATGGACAGGGAAGCCTGGAGTGCTGCAGTCCATGGAATCGCAAGAGTTGGACACGACTGATCAATTGAACTGAATTGAACTGAGAAAGATATAAGGGATAGTAAACATGTGATTTCTTGGATTAAGTAATTTAGTTTATTATGTTTTAAAATCTGATGCTAGGTAGGTGGAAGAGACTCATGCTGGGAGATATCTAAGGTCGGAGAAGGGCACAACAGAGAATGAGATGATTGGGTGCAATCATCAGCTCAATGAACATGATTTGACAAAACTCTGGGAGATGGTGAAGGTCAGGGAAGCCTGGTGTGCAAAGAGGGGTTGCAAAGAGTCAGGACACGACTGAATGACTGAACAGCAACAAGTAGGTAGAAGTTATTCAACAAGTCATCATTGGCATCTCAAATATTCTTTTGAAAAAAATTAAAATGTTTTATTTAGTATGAAACATGCAAAGCTTAATGAAGATAATCATTTATTTTTAATTTTTAGTATGTATATATGGTTTTTAAATTTCTCCTTCAAACTTTGTCAAAAATGAGTGATTATTTCCTTTGCTTTGCCTGAAATTCATTTTTACATTATTGTATGTTTCCAGTACAACACACACATGCAGGTAACCTTATGGGTCTCTTATTGTAGCTCTAGTTGTGATAGCATTATGTACTCTTTAAGAAATTATTGGCAGAAAGTAACGGGAAGAGTTGTTTATGACTCCCAGTCTTTATTTACAATATGCTGTGTAACCATGCTGTCTACTTCTGGGGTTAACATATGTTGTATGGTTATTATATCAAAATGATACCTAAATATTTTTAGTCACATTTCCAAAATGTTATTAAAAATTGCTGACATTCAAAAAATATTTTATTTTCAAATTTAGAATTTCTTTCTTATAAAACCAACATCCTATTTTATTATACTATACCAATTTACCTTCAACTGCTCTTTAATAAAACAAAAAAGAATAAAAGTATTACATAAAAAGTAAGACAAATTAATTTAATTCTAAGCCTTTTTCAAGGTAAAAAATGAGGTAAAATCTGTTGTTACTGTTCAGTCACTAGGTCATGTGCAACTTTTTGCGACCCCATGGACTGCAGCACACCAGGCTCCCCTGTCCTTCACTGTCTCCCAGAGTTTGCTCAAATTCATTCCATTGAGTCGGTGATGCCATCCAACCATCTCATCCTCTGCCACCCCCTTCTCCTTTTGTCTTCCATCTTTCCCAGCATCAGGGACTTTTTAATTGAGTCAGCTCTTCCCATCAGGTGTCCAAAGTATTAAAGCTGCAAGATAAAAGTAAAATGGTACAAAAGTAGACTTTTAAAATGTTTCAAAATATTTTATTGTATCCTAGAAAGGAAAATATTTTATCCACAGCCATTAACATCTCAATTTCATTTCAGAACTTTGGTAATACAATTATGCTTATGGACATTTAAAATATTTTTCATATTTAACAAAAATGCATGGAACTTTACTTTTCCCAAAAGATTAACTAACATCCTCACATCATTAGCCTCCCATATATATTGCCATTAGAGACCTTAACTTTCTTCAGCAATTCACTCTAAGCATATTTTATTTATATTTTTTACCAAATTTTAACTTATTGAAATGCCACATGGAGGGGAAAGAGAAGTCTGATTTCAATTTCTTTCTACATTTTTTTTAATTGGAGGATAATTGCTTTACAATATTGTGCTGGTTTCTGCCTGCATCGACATGCATCACCCACAGGCATACACATGCCCCTCCTTCTTGAGCCTCCCTCCCATCTCCCTCCCGATCCGTCCCTCTAAGTTGTCAGAGCACTCAGTTAAGCCCCTGCGTGACACAGCAAGTCCCCACCGGCTAGTTTAACCTGTATCATGTACGTATTTCCATGCTGCTCTCTAGTCTGTCTTACTCTCTCCTTCCCTCGCTGTGTCCACAGCCTGTTCTCCATGCCTGTGTCTGCACTGCTGCCCTGCAAATAGGCTCATTAGCACCAGCCATCTAGATGACATTTGTTGTTCCGTTGCTAAGTCTTGTCTGGCTCTTTGCCACCCCATGGACTGCAGCATGCCAACCTCCCCTGGCCTTCACTCTCACCCTGAGTTTGCTCAAATTCAACGTCTGGTGAGTCGGTGATGCTATCTAACCACTTCATCCTCCGCTGCCCTCCTCTCCTTTTGCCTTTGACCGTTTTTTAGCATCAGTGTCTTTTCCAGTGAGTCAGCTCTTCACATCAGGGGGCCAAAGTATTGGAGCTTCAGCTTCAGCATGAGTTCTTCCAATACATATTTTAAATATTTGTTTATCTTTTTTTAATTGAAGAATAATTGCTTTACAGTATTGTATTGGTTTTACCGAACATCAACATGCATCAGCCATAGGTTTACAAATGTCCCCTTCCACTTGAACGTCCCTCCCAACTCTCCCCATCCCACCGCTCTAGGCGGTTTCTGAGCCCTGGTTTAGTTCCCCAGACATACAGCTCATCCCCGCTGGCTGTCTATTTTACACATGCTAATGCATGTGTCCATGTTACTGTCTACATACCCCGCCCCCCAAGCCGCGTCCATAAGCCTCTTCTCAATGGCTGCTCCATTGCTGCTCTGCAAATAGGTTCAGCAATGCCATCATTCTAGATTCCATATTTAAGTATTAGTATACAATAATTGCTTTTCTCTTTCTGACTTACTTCCCTCTGTATAATAGTCTCTAGGAACACCCACCTCACTAGGACTGACTCAAATGCATTCTTTTGTATGGCTGAGTAATATTCCACTGTATATATGTACCACAGCTGCTTTATCCATTCATCTGTTGATGGACATTTAGGCTGTTATCATGTCCTAGTTATTGTAAATAAAGCTGTGATGAACACTGGATTACATGCGTCTTTCTCAGTGTTGCTTTCCTCAGGGTATAGGCCTAGTAGTGGGATTGCTGGGTCATATGGTGGTTTAATTCCTAGTTTTTTTAAGGAATCTTGTAATGTTCCCCATAGTGGCTCTATCAATTTGCATTCTACCAAAAGTGCAGGAGGGTTCCCTTTTCTCCACACCCTCTCCAGCATTTATTGTTTGTAGATTTTTTGATGATTGCCATTCAGACGTATGTGAGGTGATATCTCATTGCAGTTTTAATTTGCATTTCTCTATGTTGAGAATGCTCTATGTTGAGCATCTTTTCATGTGCTTAATAGCCATCTGTATGTTTTCTTTGGAGAAATGTCTGTTAAGATTTTTAGCCCATTTTTTGATTGGGTTGTTTGTTTTTTTGGCATTGATTTGCCTGAGCTGCTTGAATATTCTTGAAATTAATCCTTTATCATTTGTTTCATTTGCTATTATTTTTTTTTCCCCATTCTGAGGGTTGTCTTTTCACCTTGTTTACAGTTTCCTTTGCTGTGCAAAAGCTTTTAAGTTTAATTAAGTTCCACTTGTTTATTTTTGTTTTTATATCCATTACTCTAGGAGGTGGGTCATAGAGGGTCTTGCTATAATTTATGTCATACAGTGTTCTGTTTATGTTTTCCTCTAAGAGTTTTATAGTTTCTTATCTTACATTTAGGTCTTTAATCCATGTTGAGTTTATCTTTGTGTATGGTATTAGGAAGCGTTCCAATTTCATTCTTTTACACATTGCTGTCCAGTTTTCACAACACCACTTATTGAAGAGACTATCCTTGCCCCATTTTATATTTTTGTCTCTTTTGTCAAAAATAAGTTATCCATAGGTACATGGGTTTATGCCTGGACTTTCTATTTTGTCCCATTGGCCTATATTTTGGTTTTTGTTCCACTCCTCTTCCAACGAGTCTTAAGGGAATATTTATCTTTCTATTTCTGACTTACTTCGTCCTGTACAATAAGCTTTAGGTTCATCCACCTCATTAGGACTGACTCAAATGCCTCCTTTGTGTGTATATATATACACCACAGTTTCTGTATCCATTCATCTGTCAGTGGCCATCTAGATTGCTTCCACATCCTGCGTGTGTTAATTGCTCAGCTGTGTCCAGCTCTTTGTGAATCCATGGACTGTAGTCCACGGGCTCCTCTGTCCATGGAATTCTTCAGACAAGAACATTGGAGTGGGTTGCCATTCCCTTCTTCAGGATATCTTCCCAATGCAGGGATTGAACCTGGGTCTCCTGCATTGCAGGGAGGTTCCTTATCATCTGAGCCAACAGGGAAGCTCTGCTTCCATGTCCTAGATATTGTAAAAAGTGCTGTAATGGACACAGTACTGTTTAAACAGTGAACATTAACTTCAGCACAATATTTTCCCAGAGGAAACTGTGCAGGAAAATGGAATTATCTTGTCACAAAGGTAAAATATTTGTTTCTGGGTAGTGATATGCTAGATTCACATGGATTGGTAATTTGTACTATAATCCAAAGCTAACATAAAGAATTAGTAAGTTCATTTAAGAATTGTCTGCATTTTACATAGTAGATGGCAGGAGGAAAAATAGGAAATAGAAAAGGTCATCATTAGACAACTCACATAAAAATAGATTTTTGGTGAGATAATCCAATTTCCCAATAAGGTCAATAAGATTATTTTGAACAATATTTGCTATAAAAATTTTACTTCTTGAGTACCTACTTTCCAAACCTAATTTTTATGAATTCTATAATCAACAAGCATACCTAGCAGATTTGGAAGAATTTCTACAATTACTTCTTTATTTCCAACTAAATCTCAAGCTGTATGTTTTGCCTAAATGAGATCAATCATGTACACCTAGATTTCAGAGCTCTTTTTATCTATATGACAAAGGTTGTGCATGTTCATAATTTAACAGAACTAAAATATGCAGCCCTAATCAATTTGTCATGAAATATCCATAAGATCATGCCATGTAGTACAACTTTAAAATACTAATTCTTCTGAAAACACTGCTCCTTTTATCTTGTTAATTTAAATATGTATATTCAGATAACTGAAGTCTCCAAGTGTTCTTGTGAAATCTACAGTCATCCTTAACAGTTGGCAGAGAGAAAATTTCCCTTCTTTTCCCATCAGTTCATTTCAATTCAGTCTCTCAGTCGTGTCCTATTCTTTGCAACTCCATGGACTGTAGCACGTCAGACTTCCCTGTCCATCACCAACTCCTGTAGCTTGCTCAAACTCATGTCCATTGAGTTGGTGATCCATCCAACCACCTCATCCTCTGTCATCCCCTTCTCCTTATCTTTTTCCATAAGATAAGCTATTAAGGGCAGACTCATATTATATGCACACTAAGTTGCTTCAGCCGTTTTTGATCCTTTGCAACCCTGTGGACTATAGCCAGCCAGCCTCCTCTGTCCATGAGATTCTCTAAGCAAGAATACTGCAGTGGGTTGACTCATATTGTACATATATTTAATTCTTTATTTTTTTTTTCTGTTAGGACTAAGTGTTCACCAATATGTTTTTGTTTTATTAAGGAAGGGTACATACAGGAAATTCTAGAACAATTTTCAAATGTGTCCTCTAATAAAATGCTGAGTTTATCAGCCTACTCTGATGAAATATAAAGCTTAGCACTTATATTATCTCTATTTATTAAATGCAATATATTTGATCTAGTTGAATTAAAAATTGAACACAGATTTTTTTAAAAAGCTCAATTCATTTTTTTTCAGTAATAAAAATTGCAGTAAATCAATTAATGCTGACTTTCTTATAATTTTTTGAGAATACCTAATGGCTTGGTTGCCATCAAGTAAGGAAGGGCTTCCCCTTTGTCTCAGCTTAAAGAATCTGCCCACACTGCAGGAGCCACAGGAGATGCAAGTTTGATCCCTGGGTAGGGAGATCCTTTGGAGGAGGGCATGTAACCCACTCCAGTCTTCCTGCCTCTCATGAACAGAGGAGCCTGGAGGGCTAGAGTCCATGCGGTTGCAAAAAGTCAGACAGGACTGAAGTGACTTAGTCTGCATGCAAGCAATCAAGTGAGGAAACAAAGATAACTATGCCAGGTATTTCCTACCACTGTGATAGAAAGTCACTCATTTATTATTTACCTCATAGGTGTTTATCTTATCAAATTCATAAATAGACCCTGTGAAATTACTGCTGTTTTCCCATTCTTATTCAATGATCTCAAATATATTCTATTAGTGAAGAAGGCTCTAACTTACTCTAGATTGACCAACATTTAAGTTGCCATTAACAAGGTAGCTGTATCAGCCAAAACAATATATTTCTCAAATTTTTTATGTTTGAAATAATAAATATTTTGCATCTGATGTTAATGGAGAGCTGTTAACAGACATGCTGAATTGAGATGTGAAAATCAAGTAAGATTAAATTACTTACAGTTAAATACAACATTTGAAAAACGTGTTCATGACTAAAAATTTTATTCCCACAAACAGATAATTTAAAATATTATAGTCATTAGAAATATTTATGTATTCTAACCTCAATGGGAAAAAATGCATTTAGTACAATCTTATGTGTCACACATATAACCAGACCTGGCATGAAGGATAATATTCCTAGGACACCTTTCTTGATATAACTAACCTTATAATACTACTGATTAGGAGTGAATATCTTCTTCTTATGTTGTGTTACATAGTATCAAATATCCACTCCTCAAAAAAGACATTTATTTTATTTGACATTCATTCTCCTTAGAGACTAAATGTCTTTGACATAAAATTTGCCACATTTCATCATAGCTGTCTAGGTTTTCAGTTGGAAATGCTCTATATATTCTCTTCACATTCTGTGCGAGGTATCAATTTATTGCCTCTTTGCTCCTAATTCACTCTTTACGACTTTCTCACCAATAATGGACCCCTGCCATATGTACACATAATAAGTCTTCCACCGTGTCTTCCCTGAAGGACTCTGGCCATGTACAAGAGTAATGGAATAGGGGGAAATTAAATACCCATAACTTTTAAAGACTTTGAGACACTGAGTCAGAATGAACACTAATTCTGAGGGCCCAGGATTCCCAGAGGTCCACCAAGTAGAAATATAGGGTGCCCTGATGATACATACGTAGGTATCTATACTGGTCCATAGTTTCACTACATATTTCCCTCCAGTTCCTGGAGCTGTAATTGAAATAGACACACTTCATAATCTGAAGAATCCTCACATTGGCTTCTACAAGCCAAGTGGAAGCCCTTGAAAGCTTCCATGTTTGAGGAAAGTAAACCAGGAGTAAGATCACAGAGATTAAGTCCACATCAAAGACATAAAAGGAAAAATGTGTTAGTATCTATCTCTATTCTGGTTATCCCATCAGTTTGACTTCTGCTCAAGTCAGCTGGATCTTGGAAGCTAGTGCAGACCACCAAAAACATTATGGGTGATGGCTCGCATTGCAGCTCCTGTCCAGGACACAGTCTCTTTAACCAGTGCATCCCTGGTCCTTGGTATCCAGCTATTTGCCTTGCTAATGTCTTTTTTTTTTTTTTTTTGGCAAACCAACTTGCAAAGACAGCCTGAAGTGCTTTAACTCACAAGTGCCACAATATGACTCCAGATTGTTGCCTTAAGACAACATAAATTCTTCTGCTTTCTAGTACAATATAGTCCCCAAAGATCTTAGTCATTTTGGTGTCAACAAAGCATCACACTGGTCCTCTATATTGAGGGCATTGAGATGATTTAGACATGATGAGCTGGAAATGCATGTATTTTATGACCTTAGTTGAGAAATTTGGAAACTACAAGATGGAAGATGAATAACAGAAAAATTCAGGGGCCACTGTGTCAGGGAAACTTCTAAGGGCTTAATGATATTGGGGATTAATTAAATACCCCTCTCAAAACAAAGGGGCTTCCCACGTGAAGTGAAAGTGAAAGTTGCTCAAGTTGTGTCCAACTCTTTGAGACCTCATGGACTATACAGTCCATGAAATTCTCCAGGCCAGAATACTGGAGTTGGTAGCTTTTCCCTTCTCCAGGGGATCTTCCCAACCCAGGGATCAAACCCAGGTCTCCCACATTGCAGGCAGATTCTTTACCAGCTGAGCCACCAGGAAAGCCCTGTGGTAGATAAAGAATCTGCCTGTTAGTGCAGGAGACACAGAGACAAGGGTTGGACCCCAGGGTTGGGAAAATCCTCTGAAGTAGGAAATGGCAACATGCTCCAGTATTCTTGCCTGTAAAATTCAATGGACAGAGGAGCCTGGCGGGCTACAGTCCACGGGGTTGCAAATTTGGACACGAACTGAGAGCACGTATGCAAAGCAAAACACAAGCTGCTTCAGTTTGTCCCATCTATCGAGTAAAAACAAGGCAAAGGCTTAATGGGCCTCATAATTTTGGAGTTGACATAAAATTTTGAGAGTATTACTTCGACCCATATACAGTCAACCAATTTGCGGTCTGGCAAGCACCAACAGGAGGGTCATAGGGCAGATCTCTATTATCTTGAAACAAATCTATGCCCTCTTCTTTGGATAACTATTATTTTGCCAAAAAAAAAGAAAAGAAAACTTCTGTTTAATATCAGGCCTTGATAAGTATGGAAAGTCTGACCCTTAACCATCAAGTGATCATGCAGCTTCCCATCTTGAGCTTGATGCTGTCTGACCTGGTAGGTATAAACAGCTAGTTGATTGCAGGAGAGAAATGTTTGAATTTTGTTTATAGATGGGAGTTCAAATATGTAGAACATAAATGTGAAAACCGAGTACCCAAAGAGGAGACTGTGCGGTTATGCAGTCATTGCCTCTCAGCTCCAAAAGTGCGTTTCAGAGCCTCTGTCACGGTAATGAACTAGAGTCTGGCTCCTGAAACAATATGTGGTTGATTAGCCTTGTGGGTGGGCTTCCCCGGTGTCTCAGGGGTAAAGAATCTGGATCTACAGCTTCTCAAATGGGGCATGAGTCTCAGCTTTGGGGAGGAAGGCTTCCCTTTCAAGTTTGATTTTCTTTGGGACTCTCTGTCAGCTCTAGGGTAGCCTCTTGATTTCTCTTTACATGTTTATAGTTACTGTCTTATTGTAGCTTAATAATTCCTTATATTGAATTTCTCCTGTTAGTTGCTATTACTACTTTGCCTTTATTGAGTCCAGTCTCACACACAATCATCTTATTAGAGACTATTAGTAACAGAGACAGTGGTGCGACTGTTATTTGCTCTTGCGTGACTGCTCTTCCCTGTTCATTCTCCTCTTCCACTCTGTAGGACACACCAGCATGAAAGAAATTTCTCACAGCCTGTAATTTTTCTAAATACATGACGATGAATAATCATATTTGTGTTCTATTGACAAGATACGAAGCCTTTGCTAAGGTCCCTAATCTCAGTTCCCTTTCTTTAAATCTATTTTCAGAAAACAAACTAGCACTCCTCCCTATTAACTATTCCAAATGAATCTTAGAATTTTTAAAACATTCATTGTTCCCCATGGGGTCACAAAGAGTCAGTCACAACTGAGCGACTGAACTTCCTTAAAAGAGTTACTTCACACTCTCTATGCGGAAATCAGTCTCCTTTCCCCGTTATCTTTACTAGAATGAGAGTTAGGACAGGTATCCTGTTCTTTCAGTTTGCACATACACGATCTAGGATTAGGTTAATATCTTTGCTTCTCTCATATAGCGCACCTGTATTTTCTGTCAAATCTTGTACAGGAGTACCTAGGCACTTCTCAAGGTCGTTTTCATCCCTAAATGAAAATATGGTCTTTTGGATGCTCACTGTGATTTAGCCAATGAGAAGCAGATATTTTAAATAGTCCTTTTAAAAAACATAACTGAACACAAATACTGTATTTTTGAAGTTAACTTCTCATGGACTGAAGAGATTAGCCCCAAGATAAAAAGAGCAATGACATAGTCAGATCTGATTTATTTTTAAATTCTAACAAGAATTTGTCAGCTCAAACAATGTCACCAACTGACAAGCACACGTTAGGAATCCAAGGAATAAGAAACAACAAAAAAATATTTCAAGATGTGTTGTATGTGTTCTAATGATAGGACCTTTATTAATGGTGGTCCCATTAAATGCTGGACTTCCTCGGTGGAAAAGGAAGAGGTTGTTTTAAGCATCTTTGAGCTGTTGACAACTGAGCGCTGATTGAAGTAGTGAAGGAAGTAATTTTTTTAGTGTGTCTGGATTTCACTTTTTATACAAGAAGACAACGCTTCTGGACCAAACTCATCTCAGGTGTAGGAAGAAAATCAGCATTATACTGGATTATTGTTAAGGGGAAACATTTTGACACAAGTCATTTTCTTTATAACTTATGTGGTAGTTCCTTTGCCCCATTAGCATAACTTTTATCTTCTTTCTGTGAAGGGAAATTCAGTTTGGGAAGTTGTCCTAAAATGAGTTAAGTAAAAAGCCAAAATTTGGCAAGCTAAAACAGATATTGGAAAACCTGAGATCATTTTGTTTAAATACAAGTTTCAATAAAGCAAGAAAAGGATGTGTAGCAGAGATCACAATATAGCAGAATGTGGAAATAGCCACAGTTTAAATCATTAAAGTCTAAGTAGTTTAACATTTAGAGACTTTAAAAAGTCAGTGGTGAGTCTTTTATTATACTTCAAAATTTGAAATAAATAAAAGCATTTAAAATATTAATATATTAATACATTATCAATATATTATATTATGTATAATATAATATGTATTATATATTATATAATAATATATATTATATACACACTATTATAATATTATATGTTATAATATTATAATATGACATTATTATATTTAATATTATAATATGGTATTATAATATTAATATATTATTAATATATTAAAATCCACCATACAGAATTCATTGTGTAAAGCACTGATTTAGGTGCATTTAGGGCTTCCCTTGTGTCTCAGATGATAAAGAACCGTCCTGTGATGCAGGAGACCCAGGCTCAATCCCTGGGTCAAGAAGATCCCTGGAGAAGGGAATGGCCACGCACTCGAGTATTCTTGCCTGGAGAATTCCATGGACAGAGGAACTTGGTGAGTTACAGTCCATGGGTCTCAAAAAGTCAGACACCCTGAGAGACTAACACTTTCACTTTCAGGATGCGTTTTGGATATATTCTTTTACTAAGGAAAATTGTGGAACATAGATTTCCCCCCACTCAGTATTCTGATTCATCTGATTAATTATCTTAAATTTTAGGGTAAGATTCACTGAGACTGTTTAACACTTGCAATAAGTGGTAAGCCTTAATCACTGCTAACCTATTGATTCTGATTAATCCTGTAGTGATTAAAATGCATTAAGTGATCTTTAATGCACCGAGTTCTTGAATTTCTAATGTAAATTGAAATCCCAAAAATTTAAACAGAATGATATGTGAACTCATTTCAGATATTCTGAGAAGGGTTTTAGTAGTCTCTGTTTTTTTTTGCTTCTTGGCAAACATCAATATGTGGGTGTAATATTAAATTTCAAAAGACTGAATGTCAACCCTTTATAAAAAGGCTTTGCTATTTTATATGTATGCTTAAAAGACATTTAAATATGTAACTGAAGATTTATATTTAACAAGACACAAGACTATCTGTTTAAGAAAAAATTGTAGAGCAGTTTTAGCTTCACAGGAAAATAGAGATTTCCTGTATACTCCCTTCCCCCACACATGCATTGTCCCTCAGTTATCAACATCCCACCAGAGTGGTGTATTAATGACAATTGTTGAACTTGTATTGACACATAATAATCACTCAAAGTCCATAATTTACATAAGAGTTTACTCTTGGTATCGTACATTCTATGGATTTGGAAAAAATGTATAATGACACATATCCTCAATTGTTATGGTGTCACGCAGAGTATTTTAACTTTCCCCCAAATCCCCTGTGCCCTGCCCTCTTCTCCCCCAGCCCCAGCCCCAGCAACTCCTTGCGAGCACTGATCATTTCCTGTCTCTATTGCTGTGACTTTTCTAAAATGGTGTAGAGCCGGCATTCCACAGCATGCAGCATCTGCAGATTCACTTTTCTTTCCCCTAGTGATGTGCATTTCAAGTTTTCTCCACGACTTCTCATGGCTTGATAGCTTCTCTCTTTTCAGCACCTACTAATATTCAACTGATTGGATGTATCACTCACTGATCTCCTCAGCTATGAAGGACATCTTGGTTGCTTCTGAGTTTTGGCAAACATGAATAAAGCTGCTATAAAATTGTTGCACAGGTTTTTGTGTAGACCTTAATTTTCAAATGCTCTGGATAAATATCAAGGAGAGCAATTGCGGTACCACGTGGTAAGAGGATGTTTACTTTTGTGGGAAACTGCAAAACTGTTTCCCAGCGTGTCTGTCTGTACCATTTTTGTGTTCCCACCAGCAGTGATGGGAGTTCACATTGCTCCCCATCCTCACCATGTTGTCAGTGATCTGGATTCGGGCCCTAACAGGAGTGTAGGGGAATCTTGTTATTCTTTTAATGTGCATTTCCCTGATGATGAATGACGTGAAACTTCTATTCATTGGCTTACTTTTCATCTTCACAGCTTGTCTCCTGAGATGATTGTTAAGGTCTTAGGTCCATCTCTTGATAAGGTAGTCTGTTTTCTTATTCTTGAGTTTTAACAGCTCTTTTTTTTTTTTTTTTGTATGTTTCGGGGAGCAGTCCTGTTTCAGATGTATATTTTGCAAGTATTTTCTCTTACTCTGTGGCTGGTCTCCTCATTCTCCTACATTGTATTTCAGGGATCGGAACGTCTTCATGTTGATGAAGTCTATTATTTCTTTCACGGATCATGCCTTTGATGTTGTATCTGAAGTCATCATCATTCCCAAGGTCATCTAAGATTTTTCCTATGGTATCTTGCAGAAGTTGTATAGTTTTGCATTTTATACAATACTGTCTCTTTCCTAGACACTTTCTCACTAGTAATATCATCAGTTTACATGAAGGTGTTCATGAACATGAGTAGCATATATTTTTAAAAACCTAAACACAATTTAATAATGGTTTGACCATATTCATGAACTCACCACATGTATTTGTAAGTTTAATATTCATATCAGGAAAAATTATCTTGTAAGTATGTTTGTAGAAAATGAACTTATTTAAAGCTTAAATGTACTTAAACATAAAAATAGAACAATGCTTGTAATTCTCAAAAGATACACTCAACATGCATATTTTAACGGAGACAAAAAGCTAATTTAAATGATTACAAATTAAACATTTTAGTTAGGCATTTTCATTGAAAAGTATATTATGCATAGTTCTCAGATCTCCAGAATACCCAGAGCTCCATGTCAAAACTAATCAGATTACAATGACACAATTGAGATTGTTAACTTAATGGGTTGATTATTTGGAAATTAAATCTTTTAAAAAATATTTCCTGAAGCTTTTTGCATATTTTTAATATATCATTAATATTTTAATAATTTATTTCATTAGAAGAGAAGTGGTGTTTTAATGTGCAATGTTGATGTGTACAAATAAGTCTAAAGTGGTTATTTTATAAATGCAATCATTCTCTTATACAGAGAAAAGGTACTGAAAGTAATGAATTGTGATGAAGTTAGAATTTAAATTAGGATCAACAGAAAATACAGAACAGAAGCAAATGTAGGGAAAGTAAAATCTTTCAGGTTCCAGATATCATAGCCTAATTTAGATGTATTAATGTACACATGAAAACAATATATAATTTTTCCAAAACATTTAATTTTGAACTAATTTTTTACAAAGTTGCATAAATAGCAAACTTAGTTTCCAACTATTTCTTATCATTTTCTCATAATAGTGATGAGTTTTCTAAGTAAATATGTAATTGTCAAAAACAAGAAGTACTATTAGTACAATATTATTGACTAAATTATATGACCCATTCTAGCTTCACTATTTTTCCTACTAATATCTTTCTGTTCCAGATATCTACTAAGGGTTTCACATTGCGTTTTGTTATGATTTCTCCTCAATCTTTTCCAGGTTGTAGCATTTTCCTAGTCTTTCCTTGTCTACTGCGACCCTGAAACTTGGCAGGAGCACTGAGTTATTTATAAAGTGTCCTCAGCTTGTATTTGTCTCTATTTTTCCATGATTGGGATAAGAAAGCTGTACATTTCATATGGGAACACCACAAAAAATTGCATTATGCCTATCTCAGTATATCACAGCCTGGAGTTCCTAATGTCAATATGTATGCCTTGTTACTGGAGATATCGTATTGACTATATGGTTAGCTTTGTGTCCACTGGATTACTCAACTATAAGGTTGCCATTTTGGCTTGTGCATTTAATAAATATCATAATATCATATCATAAATATCATAAATAATATATCTATAACATGGATATTGTTTTGTCCTCAGACCTCTGCCTACATGAAGCAATCTGTTTTCTTCATTCGGTTGCTCTTTGAGGATGTCCAGAGTCACAGTTATTATGGTCATGTTTCCTGTATTGCTTTAAAACTTTTTAACTCGAGAGCGTGGCACATCTAACATTTGCACTCTGACTACTCATGCACCTACCAAATCTCATCTTAATGTATATAAATAAATTAAATAATTTGAAATATGGACATGTATACTTAGTCAATATTTTGGAAGTCTTATATTTAAAATATATTTTAAAAACATGCTGGATGGAAAGTATAAGCAGATGAATTAATTTTCAGATAATTTTGATATTAAATGCTACCTATTGTGATTTTAGTAATCTCACTTGTCTTTAGAAAGATTTAATATCTGACACTGTTAAGAGGGAATATTAATAGCTATTTTGTACATTTGTGTATGTGTAAGAACTAAATAAAATATTCAAATAAATTGTTCATGTAATTATTTTTCAACAAAGCAAAACTCATTCAACTCACTTTTTTCTTTGATACGACATATTTTTGAGTGTAAACATATTTGTAACTGTGTGCACTGGGCTTGGGCCAATGTGATGTGAAATGTTTCGTTTCAATTTTTAAGTTTCTCAGCTCTAAGCTTCACATGTGTTTATCCTTTCCAGTTCCCTTTATCCTCTCATTCTTCTGGTACCCAGGAAACATTGCTGATATAATTTATTTTTTCCACTTTCAATTGAGAATCCAAAGTTTCATTTATTCTTATTATATTTCCCAATATATATAGAATGTCTCCATTCTTTCTCCTCCCAAAACTCTGTCTTCTTTCTAATAGTAGTTCTGTATTAATATAGAAAGACATTTGAAAAACATAGTTTGGCAACATCTAAAGCATGGCTCACGTGGAAAGTTTGTGCATATAGATATCTTTAGTTTTTATAAATGATTGTTCTCAAGTAGAGGTCAGAGATTCAGAAGTGTACAGACAAATTTGCTATTACTTTTCGCAATTTTTTTCATAGTGTAAAACACATTTAACTGTGCTCTGACATTTTAATATAGTACAAATAATTTTACAGTTAATGGACATTCTATTTCTGTTAACTCCTTTTAAAATCTAGAAGCTTTATCCATTATACCTATTTTTATTAATTTTATGATTTCTCTATTTTTCTAGGTACTTTTGTGCCAAGTTGAGAGCAGCTACTGTTAAGATGTCATATTTATCCAGAAATGTTTATATTTGACATTTACTTCACTGAAAAGTTATTCAATAAGCCAAGAAATTTGTTCTACTTTTCCACTCATTGATTTGCACTAACTAGACATCTTTGAATGCCAGGTTTTAGCCTTATTGCATAAAGGAGTCTTTAAAACTCAGAAATATCCCCTCTCATTTTATTGCACAATGTAACACAGTAGCAAAAATAATTATTATAAATATATTTATATATAATTTTAATCAACAACTGAACAGCAGCCTGCTGTGCTAATTATTTTTGGTACATGAAGACTGATTGCATTTTCCTAATTAAACATTTTTTCTTAGTATTTTTTATATTTACATATTCACTGAATCATGACAAGTATTATTAGAATTTACTTTGTCATTCCTAAAACTTATATTTAAAGTAAAAATGTAATTTTTCTTTCTACAACAACCAGAAATAATATGTATGAGAAAATATAATATTGGACATATCAGATGATATAAACATTTGGGTCAGATTAAGGTCATTATAAATTCATGTTAAATTTTACATGATTCCTAATTCTAAGATGTGACAAAATAAATAACATATTACTTTAGACATAAGATAATAATTTAAAAATTTTATCTTCAGCTTACAAAATATTTTTGAAAATATAATTTGCTTATGTGTTGAGAATTCAACCATGAAATGATATCTCACCTAGTCCTACTACATAGAATGCAAAGTAGGGGAAACCTAGGTTTGCCTGAGAAGGAAAGGAAAGAATTCCAAAATACATAGCGCATGGACTGAGGCTTGACGTACAAATAGGAGTTCACTGTGACAAAGGATGGGGGACTGCAAAAGGTGATTTTAAGATAGAGCAGATGTGAACTAACAGGCAAAGGAGTACGTAACTACAGAAAATTTCTGACAACTCAGGTTTTTCAGTTTGACTGAAAAATTGATCATTCTAAAAAATAGGTGTTGTGAGTGGTAGAGAGATATAGTAAGAGGCCAGATGGTCAATATCCTTTCATATTAAATAAAGAATTTAAACATTATTATCTTACATATAATGAAAAGAAGGGCTACTTCTGAAAACCTTCAATTTTGTGATTATCATTATAAGAAAACATATACTACTTGGTACAAAATGTGGAAATGGAGGGAAGAACTTGTGGGAAAGAAAAAAAAAAATCAAGGAAACTAGGAGACACGTCTTTGTAAAACTATTGGAGATGCTATCCTTTTCCCGTTGCGTGTTCTTATCACTATTGTTGAAAATTAAGAGACTGTATATGCTTTAGTTTACTTCTGGGCTTCCTATTTTGTTTCACTAGTTTACATATCTGCTTTTATGTCAGTAGCAAACTATTTTGATTGCTATTACTTTGTAATGTAATTTGAAATTGAGACTTGAGATGTATATACCTGTCTCCATTCTTCTTTCCCTAGATCACTTGGTCACTAGAGTTCCCTTGTGGTTTCATATAAACTTTGGGATTATTTGTTCTACTTTTTAAAAAATGTCATTGTAAGTTTTGATAGAGAAATGATCAATCTGTTTATCACTTTAGGTAGTATAGATAATTTAACAGTATTACTTCTTTCAGCTCATGGACATGGGCAATCCATCTTCCCAACTATTTGCATTTCCTATTGCTTTCATCAGTTTTTCATGGTTTCCAGTTAAGATCTTTTACCACCTTGGTTAAATTTATTTCTAAGCCTTTTCTTCACTTTAATACTTTATAAATTGAAAAATTCATTATTTACTTTTCAGATTGATTGTTTTTGATGTAAATGCAATGCAATTACTCACTCAGTCATGTCGGACCCTTTGCAACCCTATGGACTGTAACCTGCCAGGCCCTTCTCTCCATGGAATTCTCCAGGACAGAATACTGGAATAGGTAACCCATTCCTTTCTCCAGGAGATCTTCCCAAACCAAAGATCAAACCTGGATCTCCCATATCACAGGCAGATTATTTACCATCTGAGCCACCAGGGAAGCCCTTTGATATAGATATGCATTTACCAGTTCTAACTTAGTTTGTTTGTTTGTGGTATAGTTAGGGTTTTCTACACACAAGATGGTGTCCTCTAAAGAGATAAATTTCTTCTTCTTCGAATTTGGTACCATTTATATCTTTTTATTTTCTGATTGCACTTGCTAGTAATTTCAATACTATGTTTGATGGAAGTGGAGAGAATGGATATCCTTGCCTTGAACTGTATCTTATAAAGAAAGCTATCAGATTTCCTTTTTAATTATGATTTTAGCTGTGGGCTCTTCATAGCCTTTGTCCTTTATTACGCTTTCTTTCCGTGAAATGTTCCCTCAGTATCTCCAATTTTCTTGAAGAGATCTCTAGTCTTTCCCATGTTATTGCTTTTCTCTATTTCTTCACATTGCTTTAAGAAGACTTGTATCTCTCCTTGCTATTCTCTGGAACTCTGCGTTTAGTTGGGTATATCTTTTCCTTTCTCCTTTGCCGTTTGCTTCTCTTCTTTTCTCAGCGATCTGTAAGGCCTCTTCAGACAGCCATTTTGCCTTTTTGCATTTCTTTCTCTTGGGGATGTTTTTTTATAGTCATCACCTCCTGTACAATGTCATGAACCTCTGCCCATAGTTCTTCAGGCACTCTGTCTATCAGATCCAATCCCTTCATTCTATTTGCCACTTCTACTGAATAACTGTAAGGGATTTGATTTAGCTCATACCTGAATGGTCTAGTGGTTTTCCCTAGTTTCTTCAATTTAAGTCTGAATTTGACAATAAGGAGTTCATGTTCTGAGACAGAGTCAGCTCCCACTCTTGTTTTTGCTGACTGTATAGAGCTTCGTCATCTTCCACTGCAAAGAATATAATCAGTCTATTTTGTATTGACCATCTGGTGATGTCCATGTGTAGTATCATCTCTTGTGTTGGTGGAAGAGGGTGTTTTTTATGACTAGTGTGTTCTCTGGGCAAAACTCTGTTAACTTTGGCCTGCTTCATTTTGTAGGCCAAGGCCAGCCTGCCTGTTACTCCAGGTATCTCTTGACTTCCTACTTTTGCATTGCGGTCCCTTATGATGAAAAGAACACATTTTATTGGTGTTAGTTCTAGGAGATCTTGCAGGTTTTCATAGAATTGTTCGACTTGGGCTTCTTCAGCATTGGTGGTTGTGGCATAGACTTGGATTACTGTGATGTTGAATGGTTTGCCTTGGAAACAAACTAAGATCTTTCTCTCATTCTTGAAATTACCATCAAGTACTGCATTTTGGACTATTATGTTGACCAGGCTGTACATCTGAGAACTGTACAAAAAAGCTCATAATGGCCCAGATAACCATCATGGTGTGGTCACTCACCTGGAGTCAGATATCCTGGAGTGTGAAATCAAGTGGGCCTTCAGAAGTATTACTATGAGCAAATCTAGTGGAGATGATGAAATTCCAGATAAGCTATTTCAAATTATAAAAGATATTGCTGTTAAAATACTATTCTCATTATGCAAACAAATTTGGAAAAATCAGCAGTGGCCACAGGACTGAAAAATTTCAGCTTTCATTGCAATCCCAAAGAAAGGCAATGCCAAAGAATATTCAAATTAACATACAATTGCATTCACTTCACATGCTAGCAAGGTTATGCTCAAAATTCTTCAAGCTAGGCTTCAGCAGTATGTGAACCAAGAATTTCCAGATGTACAAACTGGATTTAGAAAATCCAGACGAGCCAGAAATTGAATTGCCAAAATACACTGGATCATAGAAAAAGCAAGACAGTCCCCAAAAACATCTACTTCGGCTGCACTAACTATAGTAAAACCTTTAATTGTGTGGATCACAACAGACTGTGGGATATTCTTAAAGAGATGGGAACACCAGACCACATTACCTACCTCCTGAGAAACCTTTACAGAGGACAAGAAACAATAGTTAGAGCTGGGCATGGAACAGCAGACTGGTTCAAAATTGGGAAAGGGGTACATGAAGGCTGTATTTTGTGCCCCGGCTTATTTAACCTATATGCAGAGGACATCATATGAAATGCCTGGCTGGATGACTCAAAAGCTGGAATCAATATTGTCAGGAGAAATATCAACAACCTCAGATATGGAGATGATGCCACTTTTTGGCAGAAAGTGAAGAGGAACTAAATAGGCTCTCGATGGAGGTGAAAGAGAAAAGTGAAAAAGCTGGTTTAAAACTCAGCATTCAAAAAACAAAGATTGTGTCATCCCTTCCTATCATTTCTTGGCAAATAGGCGGAGGAAATTTGAAACAATGTCAGATTTCATTTTCATGCACTCCAAAATCAATGTGGATGTGATTGTAGCCATGAAATTAAGACTCTTGTTCCTTGGAAGAGTAGCTATGACCAACCTAGACAGCATATTAAAAGCAGAGATGTTACTTTGCCAACAAATGTCCATAGAGTCACACCTATGGCTTTTCCAGTGGTCATGTGAGAGCTGGACCGTAAAGAAAGCTGAGCATTGAAGAATTGATGCTTTTGAACTGTGGTGTTAGAGAAGACTCTTGAGAGTCCCTTGGACTGCAAGGGGATCAAATCAGTCAGTTCTGACGGAAATCAACCCTGAATATGAACTTTAAAGACTAATGCTGAAGCTGAAACTCTAATACTTTAGCCACCTGCTATAAAAACCCTACTTGTTGGAAAAAAATCCCTGACTCTGGGGAAGTCTGAGGGCAAGAGGAGAAGGGAGCTACAGAGGATGAAATGGTTGGATGGCATCACTGGCTCAACAGACATGAGTTTGAGCAAGCTCTGGGACATAGTTAAGGACAGTGAAGGCTGGCATGCTGCAGTTCATGGGGTCGCAAAGAGTTGTACATGATTTAGTGACTGAAAAACAACTTCATAGTTGGTCTTAGTCGTGTTGAGACAATTTCCATTCTTATCTATTTTATTTTTCTCATTTTTATTATCACAAATGGATGTTGAACTTTGTCAAATGTTTTTGTCCGCATCTGATGAGATAATTATGTGGTTTTTATATTTCATTGTTTTAGTGTAGTATATCACATTGGTTGATGTGCATGTCTTAAATCCATTCTTATTTCTGAGATAAGTCTCACCTGATCTTGGTGTAAATTTTTTTTTTGATGTATTGCTGAATTTACTTTGCTAGTATTTCACTGAGAAATTTGCACATTTGTGCATCAGAGATATATGCCTGCTGTTTTTGCTGTTTAGTTGCTAAGTTGTGTCCAACCCTTTGAGATCGCATGGACTACACCTTTCCATCATTGTGACCTCTTTGTCTGGTTTAGGTACAAGGGTAGCTATGTCTTCTTTAAACCAGTTTGGTAGTATTCTGTCTACATTAAATTTTTGGAGCAATTTAAGAAGGATTGGTGTTAACTCTTCTTTGGTGTTACTCTTTCCTGGAGAATCCTGTGGATGGCGGAGCCTTTGAGGCTAGAGTCCATGGGGTCGCAAAGAGTCAGACATGACTGAGTGACTTCACTTTCACTTTTCTTTCTAATGACCTCAAAGTCCATCTGTTATGTCACAAATGTCATGATTTCCTTCTTTGTATGGCTATATGCTATTATTGTGTGTGTATGTGTGTGTATACACAGTTTACCTTTAAGCAATGTGCGAGTTGGGAAGCTGACACCATCCCCACCCCCAGCATTCAAAAGTCTACATAGACCTTTAAATTCAACCCTCCATATCTACAGTTCTGCATTTGTGGATTCAGCCAAACTTAGATTATTGTATTATTGGAGTATATGTTTACTGAAAAGAACTATGTGTGAGTGAACTCACATAGTCAAAACTGGTGTTGCTCAAGGGTCTACTATGTATGCATGAGTTAATGTCTGGCCATCTAATATATTCTATTAATTAATGTATCTCTTTTTATGCCAATTAGATACTATTTTCATTACTACAGCTTTGTAATACACTGTGAAGTCAGGAACTGTGATGCCTCTAGCTTTGTTCTTCTTTCTTAAGATTGCTTTGGCTCCTTGAGGTCTTTTACAGTTTCATAAAACTTTTAGGATTCCTTTTTTTATTTTTCTGTAAATTTTCATTGCTATTTTAATAGGGGTTGTGTTGAATCTACAGATTGCTTTGGATAACCTGAACATTTTAACAATATTGATTCTTCCTGTCTATAAGCAAGAATATTCTTCCACTTGTGTCTTCAGTTTTGTTTATCAGTGTCTTAAAGTTTACAATGTACAAATCCTTATCCTTTTTTGGTTAAATTTACTCCTAGATGTAGTCTTATTTTATGAAAATACAAATATCATTTCCTTAATTTCTTTTCCTGATAGCTTGTAGTGGATAAGCATGCAACTTATTTTCCATGTGGACTTTTCATCCTGCAACTTAACTAACTTTGCTGATTAGTTCTAACAGATTTTTGGTCCAGTCTTTAGAGTTTTTATATACACTATAAAGTTATTTGCAAATGAAGAAAACTTAACTTTTTCCTTGTTTTTGATGCCTTTTATTTATTTATTTTTCATGCCTACTGCTCTAGCTAGGACTTTCAGTACTATGTTAAATACAAATGGTGAGAGGTAGCATTCTTTCCTTAGAGAAAATGCTTTCAGATTTTACTAATTATATAATATCTGTGGACTTTCCACATAAGGATTTTATTATATTGAGGTATGTTCCCTCTACAGTAATGATATAATGGAGTATAGTTTATTTAAAATGTGTTAGTTTCAGAGGTAAGAAAAGTGATTGTTATACATATATTTGTTGATCAGTCACTCAGGCATGTCCAACTTTTTGAGGCCCCATGGACTATAGCACACCAGGCTTCCTTGTCCTTCAACATCTCCCAGAGCTTGTTCAAACTCATGTCCATTGTGTTGGTGATGCCATTTAACCATCTCATTGTCTGTTGTCCCCTTCTCAATCTTTTGCAGCATCAGGGTCTCTCTAATGAGTCAGTTCTTCATATCAGGTGGCCAAAGTATTGGAGCTTCAGCTTCAGCATCAGTCCGTCCAGTGAATATTCAGGACTGATTTCCTTTAGGATGAACTGGTTGGATCTGCTTGCAGTCCAAGGGACTCTCAAGAGTATTCTCCAACACCACAGTTCAAAAGTATCAATTCTTTGACGCTCAGCCTTCTTTATAGTCCACTCTCACATCCATACATGAGTACTGGAAAAATCATAGCTTTAACTAAACAGAACTCTGCTTTTAAATATAAATATGTACTTTTAGATTTGCCAAAGCTTTTCTTCCAAGGAGCAAGTGCATTTTAATTTCATGGCTGCAATCACCATCTGTAGTGATTTTGGAGCCCAGAAAAATAAAGTCAGCCACAGTTTCCACTGTTTCCCCAGCTATTTGCCATGAAGTGATGGGGCCAAATGTCATGATCTTTTCTTGAATGCTGAGCGTTAAGTCAGTTTTTCACTCTCCGCTTTCACCTTCATCAAGAGGCTCTTCAGGTGGCAGTGATCAAAACCTTCTCCAAGAAAAAGAAATGCAAAAAGCCAAAACGGTTGTCTGAGGAGGCCTTACAAATAGCTAAGAAAAGAAGTGAAGTGAAAGGCAAATGACGAAAGGAAAGCCATCTGAAAGCAGAGTTCCAAAGAACAGCAAGGAGAGATAAGAAAGCTTTCCTCAGTGATCAGTGGAAAGAAATAGAGGAAAACAATAGTAAATATAATATCGCCACATATACATGAATGTGTATAGTATATAGCTACATATACTTGTAGCTATTCTTTTTCAAATTCTTTTCTCATTTAGAGTGTTACAGAATATTGAGCAGAGATCCTTAGGCTATAGAGGATTTTTTTTTTTTTAATCATGAATGAAAGTTGAAAATTTTCAAAAGCTTTTCCAACATCTATTGAGATAACCATTTTACTTTAAAAAATATTTGTTCACTTGTTTGGCTGCACCTGATCTCAGAGCACGTGAGATCCTCATTGCATCATGCAGGATCTTTCCGTGCCCCATGGGCTTATTAGCCCCGTGGCATGTGGGATCTTAGTTCCTGGACTGGAGAGCAAACCTGAGTCCCCTGCATTGCAGGACAGCTTCTTAACCACTGAACCATCGGGGAAGTCCCAACCATATTATTTTTACCCTCCATTTTATTAATGTTGTGCATCACATTGATGCAAGTATAAAGCCATACTTGCATCCCTGGATAAATCTCATTAGAGCAGTATATGATTTTTTTCAAATGTACTGCTGAATTTTGTTTGCTAATATTTTGATATCTGCATTTATGTTCATTAAGGATATTCACCTGTAATGTTCTTTTATTATAGCACTCTTGTTTGGTTTTGGTATCTGGACAATGTTGACCTTGTAAAATGAGTTTGAAATGATTTCCTCCCCATCTGTTTTTGTAAAAGTTTCAGAATAATCAGTGTCAATTCTTCCTTAAATGTTTGGTAGATGGATACTTTGCTAATTCTATCACTTTAGGAAGTGGTATCCTTGTTAATATTACCTTTATTTCCAGTGGACCTACTCAACATATTACTCAAAATAGCATGGTTTCAAATTTTCTTCTGCAATTACAAAATTTCCCTCCTAACAGAAAGGAAAATATACACACACAGAAAATTTACAAGGTTGTCCAATGAGGTCCATTACATTTATTGAAATGTGTGGTCTGCCCAAAATGACTTCTTCTAGAAATATGATACTTTCAGATTTATTCCCAGAGCTGCCAAAAATTTCTTTTTTTCTTATTCATCAAAGCTTTCTTATTGCATTAGATGTCACTTTGCTATATAGTACCAAATCTTTGAAGTCTACACTTTTCCAAACCAACATGTTTATTTATCAAAATCTCTAGAAAGCATGAAGAGGCTAATTGTAACTCAAGATTTTATGGGGGCATCAAAATTGTTAACGTGCAGAAGATATCACAGTTTGCATATAGCTACATTATGGAGAGGTGGTAGGTTAGTAAGAATACTGACTCGGAAGTAAAGCGTTTTACTCTTTTCTCGTCACTATTGACCAGGCCCTGTGTATTCTAAATGAAATCACATAGTAAAACTGAAGCTCAATCTCCTTTTGTATAAAATGAGCACACCAAATATATATGCCTTCAAAACAGTAAGGGACATTATCACAGCATTTGAGTAGACAGAAGCCTTAAGAACCAAAGATGTTATTTTAAAAGTGTAAAGAACTAAGCTTTTCCCAATTATTGAATATATATAATAACATTATTTGCTTTCATATGGTATTTTCTTTAATCCTGGAGTTTTAATTTTTATTTTTCAAGAATATTTTAAGAAAATAAAATGTCAATGTTCATTTTGTAATCCTTATAATGTAAAAATAATATGTATTCATAAGAATGAAAGTGAAAGTGAAAAGTCATGTCTGACTCTTTGCAACCCCATGGACTGTAGCCTACCAGGCTCCTCCGTCTGTGGGATTCTCCAGGCAAGCATATTGGAGTGGGTTGCCATTTCCTTCTCCAATTCATAAGAATGGACCAAAAATAAAAGCAGATACATCTTGGCTCCAAGTAAACAGTTGAGTAAGCACACCACAAAAGAGCATCTCTAACAACACTAAAGACTCTGTCATACTTTCTTCCAATCATCTATCTCTTTGGCAAAATACTCTTTATCTTAATTTGTATTGTTACTGCTTTTATTCTTTTTGTAATGATTTTGCCATATAAGTTTGCTTTCAAAGAAGTCTACCTATTTCTCTCCATTTTTTTTCGTAAAATACATTTTACAAAGTATGTGTCACTGTAACCCTTTTTTGCTATTATATTTTCCCCATTTTTTAAAGTTAAGTATGACATTATATTTTAGGAGGACACCACAGATTCTTTAAGCATTTTTCTGGTTATGAAACGTGGCTTGTTTCTAGTTTGTGTCTGTTGTAATAATGCTTTTATGTACTTTATTGAAATTTTGTCTTAGTTGAATGTCTATGAAATTTTTTAGTGTGTATTTAGAAATAGAATTGGGCTTCCCTAGTGTTAAAGAATATGTCTGCAGGGCAGGAGACCTAGGTTTAATCCCTGGGTTGGGAAGATTCCCTGGAGAAGAAAATGGCTACCCATTTTCTTGCCTGGATTGTTATTCTTGCCAGAGGAGCCTGGTGGGCTACAGTCCCTGAGGTCCCAAAGAGTAGGAAATGACTGAGCAACTAACACTTTCACTTAGGAATAGAATTGCTAAGTTTGGAGAATACACGTTTCTAAGTATAATAGAGAATCTCTGTTTTACCAGTGATTAAACAAATATATATTATATATAGCAATATATGAGAATTCCTGTTTTACATTTGATCCAACACTTTTTAATCTCTATCTACATTCCTTCCTTTTTCTTTCTTAGTCATTAAGGATGGTAAGTAGTTTGGTATTATATTGAGGCTTTCAATTTGCATTTTCTTAATGCAATGATCTTAATGAGAATAATGATGATTATCACATTAGGATATCTTATGTTTCTACTTGTCTGTTTAAGACTTTCATTTTTTATTCTATTTAGGTATTATTGATTTTAGATATTTTCAAAGATATTATTCAGACATGAGATACTTCTGTTCATTTTGGTTCAAATATTCTCCCATTATGTGACTTTCTAACTTCCATTATATATTCTTTTTATTTAATTAATTTTAGTGGAATTTAGTTGATTTACAATGTTGTGTTAGTTTCTGCTTTATAGAGAAAGACAAATATCATATAGATAATTCATTATATACTCTTTTAGTTATATTATTTGATGAACTGGAGTTCTACCTTTTATAGTATTCAACTTGACTATAGTTTTTTCTTTATGGATAATGTCTATGAATAAATATACAAAAAAGGACTTTTAGAAAGCAATACTGTTTTGCATTTTAAGGTATATCAAATTTTTTCAAGAGTTTTTTTACTTATTTACATTCCCACTAATATAATAATCACGTGTATACAATCCCTGTTTTTTCTACTTTTTCATGATTATCGGGCTTTCATTTGCTAGATTGTTTGTTTTTGCCCATTTCAAAGTTAAGCTTATTATTCCTCAATTTGCATTTCACCAACTTTTAATAATTTTGAAAAATGTTCAGATTATTATTCACCTCTATCTACTCTTCAATAAATTGCATGGTTCTATTCCTCTCATTACAGTATATTACTTTTTCTTCTTTGGGAATTCAATTTATGTTAGAGATATGAATCTTTTGTTTGGCATAAAATTGCACATGCTATTGTAATAAATTGCTGACAAAAAATGGCCCCGATTCCTCACCACTTTCTCTATTCACATGCATTGGAATCTAACTTGAAGTTTCTCTAATAACAAAAGCAGTATATTTTCTTTCTTTCTTTCTTTCTTTTCAAATTTGGGTTCACTACATAACTTACTTTGGTATAGAGAGCAAAATAGAAAAGATGATGTGTCAGTTTTGACCCTGAGCCTCAAGAAGCCCCGCACACTGAAGGTTATCATTCTATAAACCTGCTACCACTTGATGTGAGGAAGCCTAGACTACCTTAACGCGGGAGCTGAGACAAGTGGTCCAGCTATCCTTGTCACTTCAGCCAACAGTCACGCTGTGTCTTGACGGGTGAAAGGGCCAGCCCATCCATGATGTTACCACGGGTGTGCACGTCTAACCTGGCTCGGATCAGCAGAACCATGAGAGAACCACAAAATCTTCAGTAATAATAAGTGCTTTAATTTTTATGAACACTACAGTTTGAACGTGTTGGCTATGCACATGTGAATAACTGATACAGTTTTCACTGTTTTAATTTTTATCACATTTTTATGACTTGATATTTAAATCTTTCCTTAGAAAATCTGCTTCTCCATGAATTGTAAAATCATTTTCCTGTAGTTTATTCTAAACTCTTAAAAATATAGCTTTGATGCATCTGAAATTGATTTTATATATACTTAATTTTTTCCAAGTAGAAAGCCAATTCAGTATTGCTATTTAATGACTTCTCAACAACTGTTGTCTGTGATTTAATCAGGTATTGGCACCATTCTACTTTTAATTTTTTATTTCTTTCTATTCTGTAAGGTAGTACAGAGACCATGCATTATAGTAGTTCAAAAAATTCAAGCATATATGACTTTTAAATCTAGAATTAATTTTTAGAGAATAAAAATGGTGCTTGCCAAAAATTTTATTAAATTTTCATAGATGCTATTAGAACAAAATTAAAAAGATAAGATAATGCTGCAATTATCTTGTATCCTAATTTTGCAATTCACTTATTTTACAGCAATAAGTTCCTTCAGCAATGATTGATTGAGTGACATTTTTTCATTGTATTCTGAATGTCTAGCACAAGAGTTACACAATTTAGACCAAGATGTTGACATTCATAAACTTTAAAATCAAATCCACACACAGAAATAGGTGTGGAATAGGGCCTTGATGGGGTGATAGAGAAACTGTATCTGAAAGAAAAATAAGTCATCCCTCCATTGTGTTTCTATATTACCTTCTTCTCCTGCAAGAACTCCAAAATTACAACTCGCTGCTAAACAACCATCGATGGGAGAATGTTGAACCCCACCAGAAAAAGATACCCCAAGTCCAAGGGCAAAGGACTCCAGCAAGGGCAAGGGCTCCAGCAAGATGGTAGGAGGAATGAAATCGCATTTAGAATCAAACTGCATGCCTGTCAGAGACGCTCAGAGGGCTCAAAGAAACCTTGCACACACCAGGACCCAGAGACCCCACAGCGACTGAACCAAAACTGTGTTTGAGTGTCTCCTGCAGTGGTGTGGGTCAGCAGTGGCCTGCCACAGGGGAGGGGGCTTGGGGTGCAGCAGACCTGGGTGTGGCATAAGCCCTCTTGGAGGAGGTCGCCATCAACCCTCCATAGAGCCACCAGAACTTCCACAGGACTGGGAAGCAGACTCTTGGAGGGCACAAACAGAACCTTGTGGGCAGGAGAGAGGACCCAGGAGAAAGGAGCAGTGACCCCACAGGGGACTGACCCAGACTTGTCCGTGAGTGTCCAGGAGTCTCTGGTGGGGGCGTGGGTCAGCGGCGGCCTGCTGCAGGGTTGGGGTTATGGAGTGCAGCAATGCCTGTGTGGGACCTTTTGAAGGAGGTCGCCATTATCTCCATCACCTCCATCACATTTTGTCCTCAGGTCAAATAACCGGGAGGGAACACAGCCCCTGCCTCCCCACACCCCCATCAACAGAAAATTGGATTAAAGATTTACTGAGTGTGGCCATGTTTTTCTGGAGCTCTCTCGATTAACCCATGATCTAATGGATGTTGCCAATTTAATCTCTGGTTCCTTTGCCCCTTCTCAATCCAGCTTGAACATCTGGAAGTTCACGGCTCACGTACTGTTGAAGCCTGGTTTGAAGAATTTTGAGCATTACGTTGCTAGCCTGTGAGATGAGTGCAATTGTGTGGTAGTATGAGCATTCCTTGGCATTGCCTTTCCTAGGGATTGGAATGAAAACTGACCTTTTCCAGTCCTGTGGCCACTGCTGAGTTTTCCAGATTCGCTGGCATATTGAGTGTAGCACTTTCATATCATCATCTTTTAAGATTTGAACTAGCTCAACTGGAATTCCATCACCTCCACTAACTTTGTTCATTGTGATCCTTCCTAAGGCCCACTTGATTTCACATTCCAGGACGTCTGGCTCTAGGTGAGTGATCACACTGTCGTGATTATCTGAGTCATGAAGATCTTTTTTTGTGTAGTTCTTCTGTATATTCTTGCCATTTCTTCTTAATATCTTCTGCTTCTGTTAGGTCCATACAATTTCTGTCCTTTGTTGAGCCCATCTTTGCATGAAATGTTCCCTTGGTATCTCTAATTTTCTTGAAAAGATCTCTAGTCTTTCCCATTCTATTGTTTTCCTCTATTTCTTTGCACTGATCACTGAGGAAGGCTTTCTTATCTCTCCTTGTTATTCTTTGGAACTCTGCATTCAAATGGGTATATTTCTCCTTTTCTCCTTTGCCTTTAGCTTCTCTTTCTTTCTTGGCTATTTGTAAGGCCTACTCAGACAACCATTTTGCCTTTTTGCATTTCTTTCCCTTTCATGCAAAGATGGGCACAATAAAGGAAAGAAATGGTATGGATGTGAGAGTTGGACTATAAAGAAAGCTGAGTGCCAAAGAATTGATGCTTTTGAACTGTGGTGTCGAAGAAGACTCTTGAGAGTCCCTTGGACTGCAAGGAGATCCAACCAGTCCATCCTAAAGGAAATCAGTCCTGAATATTCATTGGAAGAACTGATGCTGAAGCTGAGGCTCGAATACTTTGGCCACCTGATGCAAAGAACTGACTCATTGGAAAGATCCTGATGCTGGAAAAGATTGAAGGTGGGAGGAGAAGGGGATGACAGAGGATGAGATGGTTGGATGGTGTCACCAACTCAATGGACATGAGTTTGAGGAAGCTCCGGGAGTTGGTGATGGACATAGAAGCTTGGTGTGCTGCAGTTCATGGCATCGCAAAGAGTCAGACACAACTATCAAACTGAACTGAACTGAAAGCCTGAGTAAATGGAAGATATGATTGTGCTTTAAATTAATTCTACCTTTAATTGTCATAGGATGACCTGGCTAGATCAATAGATAGGTGACTCGATTCAGGATAGAGTTCTTTATATATTGTCCCAAAGCCTATATTTTTGCTCAGGATTTTACAGATCTTCCATAAGGGTAGCCAAGTAGATCCCACTAGGGAAGTAAAAATTACTTAAAATAGCAGGAAGCCCAGATACAAACACCAAAAACTAAGGAGTTTCAGTTTTTAAATTCTGATTTATCCATTTATTCAACATACATTTATTTTATTAAATATATATTATGTATCAGAAATTATGAAAACTGTTATACATTGTGGTGAGCATGTATAGATAGTAAAACACTTATGTACACAGAGAAACATCATGTACACAGAAAGAGTTAATACAATTAAGAAAACAAGAGAAATGAATATCTATAAGACTCACATTCCAGAAAGAAAAAGAGTAAGTTCAAAGGCCAGGATGTGAAATATGCTTGGGATGTTACAGAAACATAGACAGAGTCGTATAGCTGGATAAGAGAAAGGCACCATAATTTGATAGATAATGAGGTAAGAGTAGTAGAAAAATCAAATTCTGTAGGCTGTCTAATCCTTTATACTGATGTTGCCTTTACTGTATTAGCATGTGAATTCATTTAAGTAGCCAGAGCTCAGGAATCATATTATCTAATTTAAATATTGAGAGGATCACCTTGGCTGGCAGAGGAGAACAGACTACAAGGCTAAGAATGAGAGCAGAAAGAACAATCAAGAGACAATTAGAATAATTATATTAAATGATGGTGTCTCAGAATGCAGTGGTAGACAGTGTACTTTGAAGATAAGTTTGGCAGAATTTGCCATGTCTTCTGTGTTGGTATGCAAGGAAGAAAGAAGAGAATGATGCTCATACTTTTGAAGCTGAATAAGAGAGTCTATTGATCCTTCACAGGGATGAAGATATGAGTAGGTTTGGGTGGAGAGGAGAAATTGATTTCGGAGATGTTAAGTTTAAAAATTATACATACAAAAGAGAATGCATAGGGAGTTGTAGAGATGTGTCAGGATTTCAGTGTAAACGTCTGGCTAGAGGCACATGTTTAAGATTGTTAACACATTGTTGATATATCAAGCTGTAATCATGGGTAATAAGAAATGTAGAGATAGGGCAGCACTAATGATTGAGTGCCAGCCATGGAAGTCCAATACGGATACATCAGAGAGACAGGAAATATAGCTGAGAAAGGTCAGTCATTAATGGTGCTTTGCAAGCTAAGGGAGTCAAGTATTTCACGAAGTAGAACATGATCAATTGTCACATGCTTCTTATAGGTCAATAAGGTGATCAATGGACTTGGTCACTTGGAAGTCACCTGTGACTTTGGTAAGGATATACTTTCTGAATACCAACTGCAGTGGTTTCAAGAACGACTGAAAAAGGGATATAATAAGAAGGGAGAAGTACAAAAGAATTATAGAGGCTAGACGGGGACCAAATGAAATAGGGAACTATGCAGAAATCTTGGGAAGTACGTGGTTAATGCTTTTCTCTAGTGTTATTAAGCTACTTATTTAAAGGGGCAGAATAGGTCAAGTTGAACCGAACAAAATTTGATATATTTGCATTTAAAGGACAGAAGGAGTGAGGGATAAGGAAGGGTAAGAGGTTAACCAGGGGATGACCGTGATCATGGACAACGTGTCATATCCTACATAAAGAGGGAAGTGAAGACACGTGTTGGGTGTGTGTTTGTGGTTGAAGGGGGCACAGTTAGAATACCATTTTCCCCAACATGAATGGACCTGGAGATTAGGGTACTAAATGATGTAAGCCAGACTGAATAAGACAAACATCATATGATATCTTGTGTGTGTGTGTGTGTGTGTGTGTGTGTGTGTGTGTGTGTGCGCGCTTAGTCATGTCTGATTTTTTGTGACCTCATTGACTATAGCCCTCCAGGCTTCTCTGCTCATGAAATTTTCCAGACAAGAATACTGGAGTGGGTTGCTATTTCCTACTCCAAAGGATCTTCTTGACCCAGGGCCCAGGGATAAAGCCCACATCTCTTTCATCTCCTGCATTGGCAGGCAGATTCTTTACTACTGCACCACTTGGGAAGCCAAATGTGGAATCCATATGTATGTGTGTATGTGTATGTGTGTGTGTGTGTGTGTGTGTATGTGTGTATATGTGTGTATGTGTATATGTGTGTGTATGTGTGCATGTGTGTGTGTATGTGTGTGTGTGTGTTATATACACAAATAAATTTATATACAAAGCAGAAGTAGATCCAGAGACAGAAAACTAACTTATGGTTAGCAAAATGAAAACAATGCAGGGAGGAATAAAGTAGAAGTTTGAGATGAACATTCATATGTTACTGTATATAAAACATAACCAACAAGGGCTTGCTAAGTAGCACAGAGAACTATTATCAATATTCTGCAGTAACCTATAAGGTGAAAGAATCTGAGAAAGAACGTATATACATCCAAATCACTTTGTTGTATGCCTTAAAGTAGCCCTGCATTGTAAATGAACTATACTTCAGTGAAAAAAATAAAATTTAAAAAAAGAAATAGAAAGAAAAGCCAATGTGCAGTAAACTAAAGAAATACAGAGGGGGTGGTCAGATGTGGTAGCCGACTGATGAGTGTCAGAAAATTGTAGAATGCTAGGTTAACCGAGGGGCTAGAAGGTAAAGAGATGATGAAATGACACAAGGATGTCTGCAATTTCAGATTTATTGACAGGGGCAAAGATGGTTGAAGTGGGTGGCTAAAATGGGTTGGGGACAAGAACTTTGGAAAAGAATTTGGAGTCAGGCTATTGAAAAACTCAGATTTATAATGAACTAGATGTCAAAGTTTAAGAAATACATGTAGATGACCCCTGGCTCTGTAGATGACTGTAATGAGGAGGGACAGGTCACAACAGACCCCAAACATTAAAATGCACTATTGGTATACACACTGGGAAAAGAAGTGAAATAATAAAGCTTGAAAAATAGTGTCCATGTTCAGGGGGTCTTGAAATGGTAATGCATAACTCCCCTGAGGAAATATATTTGTATTCTAGTAGATGAAAAATACAGACTTAAGAGTATATACTATACATATATTTTCAAGTTAAGAAAAAAAAATCTCAATAAGAATTTAAGAATATGGAGGAAAAGTGCAAGTCAATGAAAGACAAAGTTATGGCTAGAGTCTTGAAACATATTTGCTGTTTAAGACTCAATTGCAGGTCTTTATAATTAAACGCCTTTTAAGATTCTTAGCAAGATTCTAAGATTTTTTTGTTGTTTGACCAGAAAGTTCTTCAGAGTGCTCCAATATATTTTCTGAGTTTGATATAAGTTTTTGTTAAATACATAATCAGTGTCATTTATTAATGAATTTCAACAAAGTCTAATAATATAAAAACAATAAACAGCTAATGTATAGGTACATATGACATCATTACAATTTTTGCTTTATTTTTTCCAGCTGGTTGTTGGCACTCTGTAACCTCTCAAAAATATATTTAATGGTGTATATTCCTCATTGGATGTCATATTTAATGGACATCATATTTAATATTTAATGGTGTTCATTCATTTTATTTATAAAAACCCTGCACTTAAAATATTTTTGAACAGCCATAGCATTCATAATATTTACTGGATAGCTTTATGGAGATACTAGCAATAGGAATTTGTTATGAATAGTTAATATGTAGTGAGTTCCAAAAAAAAGTTATAAAATATAAACCAAAAATAAAATGATTTTGTTTGACTTGAGGTAAGACAAAAAAAAAAAAGTTTAAACAGAAAGCTTGTAAGCTATTTAAAGTTATGTAAAAACAGCAAAAAAACACACTTCTTGTATGCTGTTTACATGTCCTTACCATAACAAAATGAGTACAGATTTTCATCTTATTTTCTGATAATTCAGTATTATTGAAATTTGCTTTAGTTTTACATTAAGCAAACTAAAAATGATTGGAAGGTAGATGAATTGATTGGGGGCAATTTCTTCTGCCCCATGGGCTTTAAATCACTGGGGAACCCAAAATACCTGAAGTGTCATACTGCTATCAAAATGAAATCAGTATGTGTGACTGTAAAAATAATCTAAGGAATAGATGAAGCCTCTTACTCTAATATACATGCTCAAGGGAGATATTCCTGAAAACTGAAGTTTTCTGCTTAAAGCAAATACTCTGTGGGAAATGGAACTCGTAATCTCTTGTTGTTTCATATTTTGGAAGAGGCCCAGGGCTGCAATAGATAAATTGTAAAACTTCTCATTTTATATTGCTCCTCCATGTTGGGGACACCCTGAAGGAGTGCGGGTTACATATATGATCATTATCCTGTAAACTTTTTCAAATTTCTATGATAATAATTATAATAAGCTGCAACTGAGTTTTTCTGACTCAAATACAATATCATCCCTTAGCTATTGAACATTTGATCTTATGATGATACCTTATATTATGATGCTGCCTTACAATACAATAATTAACGGTAATGGTAAGACAAAGGTTTATTAAAGGATCCAGCAAACACTAGGCGCTGATTTGTAAATGTTATAATGTGGATTATATTATGGTATATTTCATCATAGTCTCATGAGATAGGTACTGTTATGGGATACATTTTACTAATCTGGACACTGAAATTTACACTTGGAAAAATTAGGTGAATGGTTATATATCATAGTGGCTCAGAAGGTAGTCAGCCTGCCATGCTGGAGACCTGGGTTTGATCCCTGGGTTGGGAAGATCCCCTGGAGGAGGCATGGATACTCACTCCAGTATTCTTGCCTGGCATATCCTCATGGACAGAGGAGCCTGACGGGCTACTGTCCATGGGGTTGCAAAGAGTCAGACACGACTGAGGAACTAAGCAGGCATCATATAATGAATAATTTCTGAATATTACAGCTGATATGTTATGGTAATAGTTGAGCTGTTCAGTTGCCAAGACATATCTGTCTCTTTAACCCTGCAGCATACCAGGCTACTCCATCTCCCCCAGAGTTTGCTCCAATTCATATTCACGGAGTCAGAGGTGCTATCTAACCATCTCATCCTCTGCCCTTTCTTCTCCTTTTGCCTTCAGTCTTTCCCATCATCAGGATCTTTTCCAATCAGTCAGCTATTCACATCAAGTGGCCAAAGAGTTGGAGCTTCAGCATCAGTATCACTTCTTATAATAAATGTTCAAGGTTGATTTCCTTTAAAATTGGCTGGATGGACCTCCTTGCATTTCAAGGAACTCTCAAGAGTCTTTTACAACATCACAATTAAAAGGCATTAGTTCTCTGTTCTCAGTTCTCTTCATGGCCCAACTATCACACCAGTCCATGACACACCAGTACATGAGTGCTGGAAAAGCCCTAGCTTTGACTACATGGACCTTTGTCAGAAACGTGATGTCACTTTATTTTTTTAATATGCTATCTAGGTTTACCATATTTTTCCTTCCAAGGAGCAAGGATCTTTTAATTTCATGGCTGCAGTCACCATTCTCAGTGACAATAGCATGCATGCTAAGTTGCTTCAATTATGTCTGACTCTTTGAAACTCCATGGACTGTAGCCCTCCAGCCTCTTCTGGAATTCTCCAGGCAAGAATTCTGGAGTGGACTGCCATGCCCTTCTCCAGGAGATCTTCCTGACCCAGGGATCAAACCCATGTCTCATGTCTCCTCCATTGGCAGGCAGGTTTTTATTTTTTAACCACTAGCACCACCTGGAAAGCTACAGTGATTTTGGAGCCCAAGAAAATAAAACCTGTCACTGTTTTCACTTTTCTTCCTCTCTTATTTGCCTTGAAGGGATGGAATTGGATATCATGATCATAGTTATTTTAGTGTTCAGTTTCAAGCTAGCTCTTTCACTCTCCTCCTTCAACCTCTTCAAGAGGCTCTTTAGTTTCTCTTTGCTATCATTAAAGTGGTATCATCTGCATATCTGAAATTGCTGAGATTTCTCCAAGCAATCTTGATTCCTGCATGTGATTCATCCAGCCTGGCATCCCACATGATGTACTATCCATATAAGTTAAATAAGCAGGGTGACAATACACAGGCTTGATGTAGTCTTTCCCAGTTTTGAACCAGTCAGTTGTTCCATGTCTGGTTGTAACTCATTTCTTGACCTGCATATAGGTTTCCCAGGAGACAGATTAGGTGGTCTGGTAAACCCATAACTTTAAGGATTGTCCACAGTTTGTTGTGATCCATAGAGTCAAAGGCTTTAGTGTAGCCAATAAAGCAGAAGTAGATGGTGTTGCTGGAATTCCTTTATCTATGATCCAAGGAATGTTGGAAATTTGATATTTGATTCTTCTGCCTTTTCTAAATCCAGCTTGTATGTAGGGTAGCTCTCAGTTCACCTACTGCTAAAGCCAAGCTTAAGTGACTTTGAGCATAATTTTGATAGCATATGAAATAAGTGCAACTGTATGGCAGTTTGAACTCTCTTTGACATTGCCCTTACTTGGGATGGGAATAAAAATTGACATTTTCTAGTCCTGTGGACTCTACTGAATTTTCTAAATTTGCTGACATATTGAGTGAAGCATGTTACATATTGAGTTAACATGTTAACCGTATCTTTTTTTTTTTTTTTTAGGATTTGAAATAGTTCAGCTGGAACTCCATCACCTCCACTAACTTTGTTTACAATAATTTTTCCTAAGACCCACTTGAATTCACATTTTGTGATGTATAGCTCTAGGTTAGTGACCACACCATTGTTGTTATAAAAATTATTAAGCCCTTTTTTTGTATAGTAGTTCTGTGTATTTTTGCCACCTCTTCTTAATCTCTTCTGTGTCTGTTAGAGCCTTACTGTTTCTGTCCTTTATCACGCCCATCTTTACATGAAATGATTCTTTGATATCTCCAATTTTCTTGAAGAGATATCTTTCGCATTTTAATCTGTTCCTCTATTTCTTTGTACTGTTCATTTAAAAGGGCCTTCTTGTGTCTTCTGTTATTCTTTGGAACTCAGCATTCAGTTGGGTGTGTATTTCCCCCTCTCCTTTATCTTTCACTTCTCTTTCCTCAGCTATTTGTAGAGCCTTCTCAGACTACCACGTTGCCTTTTTGTATTTCTTTCACCTTGGGATAATTTTGATCATTGCATCCTTTAAAATGTTATGAACTTCCATCCACAGTTCTTTAGGCACTTTGTTGACCAGATCTAATCCCTTGAATCTATTTGTCACCTTCAATGTATGATCAACCAGGATTTGATGTAGGTCATACCTGAATGACCTAGTGGTTTTCCCTACTTTGTTCAATTTAAGCCTGAGTTTTGCAATAAAGAGCTCATGATCTGAGCCACCGTCATCTCCAGGTCTTGTTCTGGCTGCCAGTATAGAGATTCTCCATCTTCAGTGCAAACAGTACAATCAATCCGATTTTGGTATTGATTGACAACCTAGCAATGACCACGTGTAGAGCTGTCTCTTACGCTTTTGGAAAAGGGTGTTTGCTATGACCAGTGTACGCTCTTCACAGAGCTGTGTTAGTCTTTGCCCTATTTCATTTTGTAATCCAAGGACAAAATTACCTGTTATTCCTGGTATCTCTTGACTTCCTTGTTTTGCATTCCAATTCCTTATGATGAAAGGGATAATTTTCCCTTTTTTGGTGTTGGTTTTAGAAGGCGTTGTAGGTCTTTGTAGACCAGTCAATGTCAGCTTCTTTGATATGCATGATTGTGGCATAGATTGGATGACTGTGATGTTGAATGTTTTGCTCATTCTGTCGTTTTTCACCTTGCACCCAAATTGCAGACTTTTGTTGACTCTGCCTCTCCATTTCTTCTAAGGGGTTCTTGCCTACAGTAGTATATATAGTGGTCATCTGAATTAAATTCACCCATTCCCACCCTTTCAGTTCACTGATTCCTAAAACGTCGATGCTTGCTCTTGCCATCTCCTACTTGACCAAGTCCAATTTACCTTGATTCATGGACCTAACATTCCAGGTTCCTATGCAATACTGTTCTTTATAGCATCAGACTTTACTTTAATCAGCAGACACATCCCCAACTGAACATGATTGCTGCTTTTGCTCAGCTGCTTCCTTCTTTCTGGAGCTATTAGTAATTGCCTGTCACTCTTCCCCAGTACAACATTGGACACATTCTGACCTGGGGGGCTTATCTTCTGGTGTAATATGCTTTTGCCTTTCCATATTACCCTCAAAGAAAAGCTATGAAAAACATGGACAGCATATTCAAAACCAGAGACATCATTTGCCAACAAAGGTTTGTATAGTTGAAGCTATGATTTTTCCAGAAGTCTTATATCGATGTGAGAGTTTGACCATAAAGAAGGCTGAGCACCAAAGAATTGATGCCTTTGAACTGTGGTGCTGGAGAAGACTTTTGAATGTCCCTCAGACAGCAAATAGATCAAACCAGTCAATTTCAAAGGAAATCAACCCTGAATATTCATTGGAAGGACTGATGGGAAAGCTGATGTTCCAATACTTTGGCCACCTAATGTGAAGAATTGACTTATTAGAAAAGACTCTGATAACTGGAAAGGTTGAGGGCATGAAGAGAAGGGGACGACAGAGGATGAGATGTTTGGATAGCATCACCAACTCAATAGACTTGAGTTTGAGCAAATTCCAGGTGATAGTGAAAGATAAGGAAGGCTGGTGTACTGCAGTTCATTGGGTTGCAAGGAGGTGGATACAACTCAGCGGATGAACAACAATAGCACCAATACACTTCCCCTGGGATTCTCCAGAAAAGAACACTGAAGTTGCTTGCTATTTCTCCTCCAGTGGACTGCGTTTTGTCAGAACTCTTCACTATGGCCCATTTATCTGGGGTGGCCTTGCATGGTATGGAGCAAAGCTTTTTTGAGTTACACAGTCCCTTTGTCATGATAAGGCTGTGACCCAAGAAGTTGCAGTGCAACAACCTAAACTATAATCTTACTCATTGCACCTACTTCACCTTAATAACCATGTCAGATGGTATTTTTTATAAAATTGTCCTATAGGATTTCTAACTGCATGATGATAATAGTCATATTTCCTAGATGTAGTTAGCTAAAATTAAGTAGGCTATTCCATATTGGCCCAGGAATAGAAAAACTGTTACTAACAATAAAATTTTTGATAGCTATCTTCTGTAATATGAGGCACAGAGAGATAGTTTCTTAAGCTTCTCTGCTTAGTGTATATAAATTTTTATCTCTAACTGAGAAGAACATTTAAGTGCTTTATGAATAGATTCCTATTTTTAACCTGTTTAACTTGTTTACAAAATAGAACATGAGTTAGTACTTAATCTGTAAACCCTCTTTACCACTTCCTTAAATTTGTTTTAAGGAGTATTTTCTTGAAATGTGATAGTTTAACCATCAGTCTTATGTTGTAAGATTTGATAAACAAGTTCATGTTTTTGCATTCTTTCACAAATATTCAGTATCTTCTCTCTTAGAACTAATTACTGCGGCTCTAGTGCTGAGAATGCTACTACCATAATTCTCTTTCACCACTGCCCTCAGATTCACTAGTAGTGAATTTATCACCTTAATGAACAAACAACTTAATAGCTAAATCCATTGCACACTTTCATCTTATATTCTTCCCCATAGCCTTTGACATTATTAGTAACTAGTCATTCCCTACAAGAATTTTCATCCTTATAATCCCTGTCATTACACACACTTTCAGTTCAGTTCAGTTCAGTTCAGTTGCTCAGTCATGTCTGACTCTTTGCGACCCCATGAACCACAGCACACCAGGCCTCCCTGTCCATCACCAATTCCCAGAGTCCACCCAAACCGATGTCCATTGAGTCAGTGATGCCATCGAACCATCTCATCCTCTGCCATCCCCTTCTCCTCCTGCCCTCAATCCCTCCCAGCATCAGGGTCTTTTCCAATGAGTCAGCTCTTCACATCAGGTGGCCAAAGTACAGGAGTTTCAGCTTCAGCATCAGTCCTTCCAATGAACACCCAGGACTGATCTCCTTTAGGATGGACTGGTTGGATCTCCTTGCAGTCCAAGGGACTCTCAAGAGTCTTCTCCAACACCACAGTTCAAAACCATCAACTTTTCAGCACTCAGCTTTCTTTATAGTCCAACTCTCACATCCATACATGACCACTGGAAAAACCATAGCCTTGACTAGACAGACCTTTGTTGGCAAAGTGATGTCTCTGTTTTTCAATATGCTACCTAGGTTGGTCATAACTTTCCTTCCAAGGAGTAAGTGTCTTAATTTCATGACTGCAATCACCATCTGCAGTGATTTTGGAGCCCAGAAAAATAAAGTCAGCCACTGTTTCCACTGTTTCCCCATTTATTTGCCATGAAGTGATGGGACCAGATGCCATGCCCAGTTGATGTCTCAACATATCCTTTCTGAACTGTTCTTTCTCTGTGTAGGTGACACATTATTAACAAAATTCTGTAAAGAAAATTGATGCATCTATACAATGGAATACAACTCAACCATAAGAAGGATGAAATAATGCCATTTGCAGCTACATGGATGGATGTAGAGATTTTTATACTCAGTGAAATAAGTCAGAAAAAGAAAGACAAATATTATATGATATCACATATATACGTGTGCGTGTGCGTGTGTGTGTGTACCCCACGAACTTTAGTAGTCTAGCCTCCTCTGTCCGTGGAATTCTCCAGTCAAGAATACTGGAGTGGGTTGCCATTTCCTTCTCCAGGTTATTTTCCCAAGCTAGGGATCTAACCCAGGTTTCCCGCATTGCAAGCAGATTCTTTACCGTTTGAGCCACCAGGAAAACCATATATATATATATAAATATCTATTGTTCAGTCGGTCACGTCTGCCTCTTCGTGACACCATTGACTGTAGCACACCAGGCCTCCCTGTCCATCACCATCTCCCAGAGCTTGCTTGAACTCATGTCCATTGAGTCAGTGATGCCATCCAACCGTCTCATCCTCTGCCATCCCCTTCTCCTGTTCTAATTGTTGCTTCTTGATTGCATCCAGGCTTCACAGGAGGCAGGTAAGGTGGTCTGGTATTCCCATCTCTTTAAGAACTTTCCAGAATATGTTGTAATCCACACAGTTAAAGGCTTTAGCTTGGTCAATGAAGTAGAAGGATATTTTTTTTTCTGGAATAATCTTCATTTTTCTATGATAAAATTTTTGTTGGCAATTTGATCTCTGATTCTTCTGCTTTTTCTAGATTCAGCTTGAACATCTGCAAGTTCTCGGTTCATGTACTGTTCAAGCCTAACTTGCAGAACTTTGAGCATTAGTTTGCTAGTGTGTGAAATGAGTTCAATTGTATAGTAGTCTGAATATTCTTTGGCATTGCCCTTCTTCGGGATTGGAATGAAAACTGACATTTTCCAGTCCTGTGGCCACTGCTGAGTTTTCCAAATTTGCTGGCATATTGAGTGCACCACTTTAGAGGCAGCATCTTTCGGGGTTTGAAATAGCTCAACTGAAATTCCATCACATGTATATATATATGAAGTCAACACAATAGTAAAGAGACTATAAGCCCCAAAACTTTCTTTGCACTGACGGTGTTTTAATCTTGAATCTTATCTAGAAAGTAACTTAAATCTTTCATAATGTGTGTCTCACACCTCCTGTGCCTACCTGTATCAGATCACCTAGACTTTTTACTACAGTTCACAGGAGTGGAAACACCCTAAGAGATTTCTTTAGGTTGCGTATATCCTTGTCCCTCGTCTCATCATGAAGCGGCAACCTTATTTTCTCTTGGTAACCTTTAATCACCCCAATCAACACTTTATTTTAATGTTTGTTCTATTGGTCCAGAGTTCAGTTAGCAACATATTATCAAATACCAGTCTTATATTCCAGTTCAAGGTAACTCTCTCTACGCTCTCTTGCTTTAGTTGGACACAAGGATCAGAAGCAACTTTCCACCTATTGATTCCTCCTACTACAAAAGAAACAGCACTTTGTTCACTGATTCAGAATATATATATATATCTTCTGGTATAAGAGAAAAACTAAGATCATGATCTTTTATTCCCTCACCGGTACCGTAACTGAGTTCTATGTCTAACTCCTACATGAGTCATATATCTCTCTGTGTGATTGACTGGTTATCAGTGATGGGATATACTTCCTGCTGTTAAATGGTTTCAGTCAGTTCAGTTCAGTTCAGTCACTCAGTCGTGTCCGACTCTTTGCGACCCCATGAATTGCAGCACGCCAGGCCTCCCTGTCCATCACCAACTCCTGGAGTTTACTCAAACTCATGCCCAACGAGTCAGTGATACCATCCAGCCATCTCATCCTCTGTCGTCCCCTTCTCCTTCTGCCTCCAATCCCTCCCAGCATCAGGGTCTTCTCCAATGAGTCAACTCTTCGCATGAGATGGCCAAAGTATTGGAGTTTCAACTTCAGCATCAGTCCTTCCAACGAACACCCAGGACTATTCTGCTTTAGGATGGACTGATTGGATCTCCTTTCAGTCCAAGGGACTCTCAAGAGTCTTCTCCAACACAACAATTCAAAAGCATCAATTCTTCGGCACTCAGCTTTCTTCACAGTCCAACTCTCATATCCATACATGACCATTGGAAAAACCATAGCCTTGACTAGATAGCTTACCTGCCCAGAAACAATGCTATAACAATTGGCATGCCATAGAAGGAGATTTTTCCTGTGGTTATCATTGCCTGTGAAGCATGGCAAATGAAGAAAGGCCAACCCTTGCCAGGATAAGTATCCACTCCAAGGTGAACAAATCACTGCTTCCTCCATGACAGAAGACAGTAAATACAGTCAAAACATAGTCAAGTGGCTGACTGGTTCCTTGTTTTCCCCTTCTCACTGATTATGATGTCATTTTGGTATTGACATTGGTTTCTGCTGCTGGCAGAATTGAAAAGCAGTTTTGATGGTAATGGAATCAGCTGTGGCAAGGATGACCCACGTGTTTGATTTCAGGCAACTCCTGAATGTCTGTCACCGACACATAATAGGTTCATAGAATCCCAACCCCACTGCAAAGGGACACAGGAAGCATTCTATTTACCACCTAAATGCTACATGGCCCCACTCTGTGACCCATGGAATAGCATTTTCATAAGTCAGCGTCCAATAATCACAGGACTTGGTGACAAGAAAAGGAACTTGGCTAAATGGTTGCATACCCCCTGGAGAAGGCCAGGAAGATTTTGGTGATATCTCAGGGTGTTTCCCAAAGGAAATCAAAAGGCTTCATTCAAAGAGCTCTGCATTTATTAAACCACGGGAGTGCTGATAAGGCACCAAAACTATCATACGGACCGAAGCTTATTTTCCATTAGCCAGAACTAAAGGCTTTTGTTTGTGCCGTTTTTGTGTGTTTTTTGGACATTTGAAGGTTGTCCATGAAATCAGGGGTACGATGAGCAATTTGACATCCTCAAAGACTCCTCCAAGCCAAAGTAGTCTCGTTATTGTGTTAGCTCTGGTCTCTATGACAATGACCATTTCTCTTGGTACTAAGGAGCTAAATTCATTCTCACTAAAATGAGCCCCTATTAATAACAATATCTCCAATATTTATCTTAATACTTCAGAGAAAAGTAACTATAATACTTACTTAAATAAAGTTTTTATTAAATACTTACTTAAATATAGTTTTGGTTTTACAGAAAAAATTTGGGGAGAACAGGGTCCTCATATACTCCATAAAATTTCTCCTGTTATTATCATACTTTATACATTTTTACAGTTAATAAACAAATACTGATAAACTATTTATTATTAACCAAGGTCCAAAGTCTATTCAGATTTTTTAAATTTTCCATATATTTTTTTTTTCTGTGCTAGAACCTTATCGAAGGTACTCCATTATATTTAGTCATCACGCGTCTTTACGTTCCTATGGCTCTGAGAGTTACTAATGTGCTTTTCAAGGTTATTGAAACTATTCAAAATGTTTATCAATGTCACTATTAAGGGAGATTCTTTTGACTTTCATAATGAACATAATTGATGAATTGTTTAACTCTCTCTTCATTCAATGTAGACCAAAACTGAGTTTATGATTTAATCAACCAAGCAGGTAAACAATTTGAACTCTTCCCCATTAATCAATCTATCACAATATATTGAAATTCATCTTTAATAGTTCCATAATGATAAATCCAACACCATGTTAAATTCTGTTCCTCTCTGTTTTGTGCAATATACATAGAATCTACTTTTACACATATGCTCCCGATTTTTGCCAATATAAATAGAAAATCTGAAGTTGCTTTGATATTCAAATATTTCTATCCGACTTTGACTTTATATGGTGCATGGTGTGATACTAGAGTCTGGATTGATAATGAGAATTTGTTGTGATTAGTCCTAAGGGAAGTTGACACTTGCTTGCAAGATACATTTGTGAAGTTTCAGTCAAGGAATCAAAGTTAGCATGATTATTATAAAGTAATAATTTTTCATAGGAGCAATATCTTATACTAATGTGGACGAAGCTAGGGAAGGTCCACAAGAGAAGCTAAAGGATGAAGGGGTATTTGCTCACCAGCCTTCCTGTTGCTGGTTTTGTCAGAGAGGGATTCTGGAGGGGAAATGATGCATTTGCGTGTGGAAGCCTTTTGCCCTGAGTCTTGCGGTGGAGCTACTGTTGATCAGTAGGGACAGAAGTAAAGGAGAAGGTTAGGCATGGATTATTGTAGAATAAGGCTTCCCTGGTGGCTCAGATGGTAAAGCATCTGCCTACAATGTGGGACATCGGGTTTGACCCCTGGGTCAGGAAGATCCCCTGGGGAAGGGAAAGGCTACCCACTCCAGTACTCTTGCCTGGAAAATCCCATGGACAGAGGAGCCTGGTGGGCTACAGTCCATGTGGTCGCAAACAGCCAACAGGACTAAGCGACTTCACTTTCACTTTCATTGTAGAATGAGGCCAAATGGCAATCCACCGGAATTTCTGCATCTGTCTCCAAGGAGAGAGCAATGACCAGAAGGAATCTGGTAGCATCTCCATATCTGCTCTTGCCACCTCTATCCATGATGGCCTTCACAGAGGAATAGTAATTTGTACTCACTTCAGCTTTCCAAATCACATCCAAATTTCTGTTTTCATCAACTCTAACCTAGAAGTAGGCAATAAAGGGAATTCTGGGAATTTTAGTTTCATTGCAGGCAGCACAGTATTAAATCATCACAAATTCCACTTCAGCAGATCACATGAACTCAAGCTCCATCTGAGTTTCAGGTATAGAAGCTCTGTAGCAACAGGAATAGCAGAATATTTTAGGGCAGAATTATAATGTTCATGGTTTTCTGACTGAATCAAGCCCAAAATTAAAACTTGAGCCTAACATCATTACTTCAAATTCTCTACTATAGCTATAGGAAAGCAGCCCACTCCACAGTTCTTATACCCCTCAACTCCATTGCACTGTTCACTTTATCCAGAAAAGCTTGTCTTCAATATGTTTTGTGCAGGAAATGAGGGGAGTTAATTTAACTGTTAATTGAATTAACAGTCCTGGACTTCCAGGGTTCCTTTTTCTAGGGCTCATGGATCCTCACAGCCTTCAAGCAACTCAGGAAAAAAATAAGATATTGTAAAGTATGTTTCTTGAAGTCTGTTACAGAGAACCACTTCCAGATTCTAATTATGTTATAGACATTCTTGGTCTGTAGGCAACAGAACTAGATGTAGCAATCTTAAGCATGAGGAAATGTTTTGAGGCACATATAATTCAAAGCATCATTAGAAAGGCCAAGAAATGAAGCTCTAAAAGGAGCTTCTAGAGGATTCCCAATATCACACTATGAGGGTAAAGAGAGAAGAGAGAAAGAGAGAAAATGCTGCCTATCACCATTTCAGGACACTGTGGAGTCAGGCTGTCACCTTCCAAAACCACACCACCACCACTACACAGTGTGCACCAGCAATGAGGATGCTCCACACCCCGGAGCCTCTAAGCGCCAAGCTTCACACCCCGAAGCCTCTAAGCGCCAAGCTTCACACCCCCAAGCCTCTAAGCTCCAAGCTTCACACCCCCAAGCCTCTAAGCTCCAAGCTTCACACCCCCAAGCCTCTAAGCTCCAAGCTTCACACCCCCAAGCCTCTAAGCTCCAAGCTGAAGTCTCCAAAAACTAAACTGTTGGAAATAAAGCAAGGTGGCTAAGTGGTAAAGACTCTTGAGAGTCCCTTGGACTGCAAAGAGATCCCAACCAGTCGATCAATCCTAAAGGAAATCAGTCCTGAATATTCATTGGAAGGACTGATGCTGAAACTGAAACTCCAATACTTTGGCCACCTGATGCAAAGAACTGACTCCTTGCAAAAGACCCTGATGCTGGGAAAGATTGAAGGTGGGAGGAGAAGGGGATGACAGAGGGTGAGATGATTGGATGGCATCACCGACTCGAAGGACATGAGTTTGAGTAAGCTCTGGGAGTTGGTGAAGGACAGAGAAGCCTGGTGTGCTGCAGTCCATGAGGTAGCAAAGAGTTGGACTCAACTGAGCAACTGAACTATGCGGTAAAGAATCAGCCTGCCAATTCAGGAGATGCAGGAGACCTGGGTTCAATCCCTGTGTCAGGAAGATCCCTTGGAGTAGGAAATGGCAACCCAATCTAGCATTCTTGCCTGGAGAATCTCATGGACAGAGGAGCCTGGTGGGCTACCTGTGAAATCCCAAAGAGATGACTGAGCACATGCACACAAACCCTTTCTGCAAGTGAAACACCAGAAATGCAGGTTTTATTTTTCAAGTCTCTACAAATCAGAAAGTCCTGCCCGGAGGTAGTTTCGGGTTGGCACCAAGCAACCCAAACCTAGTGGTTGCTAACCTAGGCTTAGCCAACCAAATGCACCAGCTGCCGGCTTAAGGTTGTAATCAAGGGATGCAAATAAGCAGAAGCTGTCAGTGATTCCTGTTTGGATGTAGTCGTAGCAACATGGCTCTTTCTTTCTTTCCCTTCCTTTTTTTTTTTTTTTTTTGGCCCAGCACTGCTGGCAAGCTGGCAATTCAGTACCAAGACTCCCAACGCGGGCTGTCGTGTTTAGGGCTCAGCTGCAGCTTCAGTCAGCAGTGTTCTTCCCATCTAATGTTCAGTCTAATTTGGCTGTGACTCTGGCTCTTAACTTCCTTTGTGTGGTCCTTATTTTCCAGAATTTGTTCTTTAGGCTTCCTTAAAATTCTTTAAGCTACACAGTACTCTTTTATTAAATTGCTTTTACTCTTTAAATCAGGTAATGTCTCTATTGCTTGCAAGTTGATGACTTGAATATTACTTATATAAAGATTTTTATCCTTCTAAAATGCTATCGAAAATACTGTCATGCACCCCAATGTTCATCGCAGCACTGTTTATAATAGCCAGGACATGGAAGCAACCTAGATGCCCATCAGCAGATGAATGGATAAGGAAGCTGTGGTACATATACACCATGGAATTTTACTCAGCCGTCAAAAGGAATTCATTTGAACCAGTCCTAATGAGATGGATGAAACTGGAGCCCCTTATACAGAGTGAAGTAAGCCAGAAAGATAAAGAACATTACAGCATACTAACACATATATATGGAATTTAGAAAGATGGTAACGACAACCCTATATGCAAAACAGAAAAAGAGACACAGAAATACAGAACAGACTTTTGAACTCTGTGGGAGAAGGTGAGGGTGGGATGTTTTGAAAGAACAGCATGTATACTATCTATGGTGAAACAGATCACCAGCCCAGGTGGGATGCATGAGACAAGTGCTCCGGCCTGGTGCACTGGGAAGACCCAGAGGAATCGGGTGGAGGGAGGTGGGAGGGGGGATCGGGATGGGGAATAAGTGTAAATCTATGGCTGATTCATATCAATGTATGACAAAACCCACTGAAATGTTGTGAAGTAATTAGCCTCCAACTAATAAAAAAATTAAAAAAAAATAAATAAATAAATAAAAAAAATAAAAACTTGATTGATTGATAAAAAAAAAAAAAAAAAAGAAAATACTGTCAATAGGAAAGAAAATAATAAAACTTCTGCACACAGATTTTTGTTAGGAGAATGGGTTACTAAGACCGTAAAAGACAAGCCCTTTAAACGCATGATTATTATTTGTAGATATTTCATTGATATATATTATATATATCATGTAGGTTTTAGATGATATTTATGATTCTCTAAAGTCGCAACGGCATGTACATTTTGTATGGAGATTTTATAATGTCACACGTAAGAATTGTGTATCTTTTACTGTGACGTAGACACGTTTTCTCAGAACTTTTAAGAAGTAGTAGTAGTGTCATAGACATCATGCATGGATACAGGAAAAAGATGAGGTTCTGATAATTCACTTCCCTATACTGGTTTCAAATGTCTCATCCATTAACTGGGGAACTGGATGATCTTTAAAACACTGTCTCTAAAATTCTATGATAATATGTAATTTTATCAGTTTAAATTATCACATATTAAAGCAAATTTTAAAAACTATAGTGTTGCATATGTCAATCGTGAAAAAAAAGTGAAAGTGAAAGTCGCTCAGTTGTGTCCGACTCTTTGTGACCCAATGGACTCTACAGTCCCTGGGATTCTCCAGGCCAGAACACTGGAGTGGGCAGCCTTTCCCTTCCCCAGGGGATCTTCCCAACCCAGGGATTGAACCCACATCTCCTGCATTGCAGGCGGATTCTTTACCAGCTGAGCCACCGGGGAAGCCCTTGTAATATTGTGCATATTACACTGCTCAAATAGATGCTCTATATCATTATTTTATAGGAAACATTTGTTTAAAATATGAATTAACTGGCTTACTGAAAGCAGCTGACCGACAGCTTATTAGATTTGTCATTTGTTCCAAGTCTGGCCCGTTTCTTCTGAATCCGTTACTTGCCTTTGCCTGGTCTGCGTGGTATTATGAGCTGACTGGTTCCTCCCGGCTGCCCTCCTGGTCTTGCCACCGAACTCAGCCCGTGCCTCCAACCTCGAGGGCGTGAGAAGGCTCAGTACGAGCCGCCTTTCCCTCTCTGTCTTCCCCATGTCTCCGGGTCTTTCTAATTGTGTATGTGGGTCTCCATTGCTTTCTCTCTCTCTCTCCTCTACTTTGAGCAGCTTCCTTAGCAGCTTCGGGAATTCCTATTTAGATTCTGGGCCAATTTCATATTTTTTAAACTTTTCAAAAACAGTATTATGGACATTTTTCACAGGAAAGTCAATTCATCTGGTAATGACCTTAAAGTCACTCTACAGTTTAAGGTTACTGGACTCTCCCTGTTTAATTTAAATACGCTTCTCTATTGAGTGAAACTATATTACATACTATGCAATTTCTACCCTAGTAAACCTCCACAAGGATAATAATTTAAAGCATTACCCTTCTATTATTCACAGTTACGACTGCTGGAAGTCCAGACTGGCTCCACTGGATGCTCTGCTTAGCATCTCAAAAGGCTGGAGTAAAAAGTGGGCCAACCTGGAGTCCAAACTGGAGGTTTTAAAGGAGAGTCGACATATGGGGTTTTCTGGGTTTTCAGTAGAGCTCAGTTCCATGTGACTGTAGGAGTGAGGTCCTTCTTTCTTTGTCCAGATACCTAACGATCGGTCAATGGTCATCCTCGCTTTCTTGAAGCGACCTTCATCCCGTGACTGGGGGCCCCTCCGTTGTCACAGCTCGAGGGGAAGCGTTGAGTCTCTCTGCTGCCACCTGTTCACACCTCTTTATCGTCCCCTCCTCGGAGCCAAGAGAAAGCTTTGCTTCTAAGAGCTCCCACGAATACATTGGGCCTATCAGAATAATCCAGGATAATCTCCCCATATGAAGGTCAACTGATAGGTAAATTTAATTATACCTACAAAGCCCCTTTTGCCATCTGATGCAACGTATTCACAGGTATGACATTACGGGGCAAAAGTCATGGAGGCCAACATTCTGCCCATCACAAATATATCTTAGAGAAAAGATGTAATATAACAATAAGCTAGACAAATATCAGGAGAATATATTATTTTAAAGCAGGCAGAATAAGTGAATCATTTCATGACAGATTAAATGGAAGATTTTTGAAGAATTAAAAAAAAATCTGTTAAGTTTTGGAGTCATCTCAAAGAAACAGGCTTTCCTAAGGAAGACACTTCGTGTGTATGTATATACTTATGCCTGCACCAAGTCGGTGCCAGCCTCTGGGATCGTTCATCGCAGCTCATGGGCTCTCTAGCTGTGGTGCACAGACTCCGGAACGTGAAGGCTCAGTAGTCGCGGCACACGGACTTCGTTGCCCCCACGGCATGTGGGACCATAGCGACCATATCAAGGTTGGGACCTGCACGTCCAACCACTGAAAGGCAAACTCTTAACCACCGGACCCCGAGGGAAGACCTATGAAGGGTTTAATATGTGAATATACAGCATATTCTGTGAGATATTTGATAAAGAATCATTTCTAATATTTATTTAACTATAGAACCTTGTTTTGGATAAGTACCTTTAAGAACAACAGGTTCGTGGCAGTCAATTATAAAACACCAGCTTCCAAATCCTATATATGAATATATGTTCTAAGTTACTAAATAAAATGTAAATATGTAAAATACAAAAATTACTTTAAAAAAGCATTTACCAGATTTAAATATTATTTATTTAGCTCAAGAAGCAAAGATTAATTAATTTGGGCATAAATATAAATATATTAGAAGCTATCAATAAAACTAATGGCTTCAATAGATGCCAAAAGGGCTTTCAATAAAATCCATTACCTGTAATTAATACAGAAATTATCTTAAAATATTAAAGCATAAATTTATGTAGCCGAGATATACATATCTCATGCTAATAGCCAAAATGATATTTAAGTTTCAAAAGGTGGAGATATTTCATATGAAGAAATAATCAGTGAGGTTGGCTATAGCTATTATTTTATTATTAACTTATTTTTTTGGCTCCAAACTTACTGCAGACAGCAAAAGCAGCCATGAGATTAAAAGACGCTTGCTCCCTGGAAGGAAATCTATGACAAACCTAGACAGCATACTAAAAATCAGAGACATTACTTTGCCGACAAATGTCCATACAGATAAAAGCTATTGTTTTTCCAGTAGTCATGTACAGAGGCGAGAGTTAGACTGTAAAAAAGGCTGAGCACCAAATAATTGATGCTTTTGAACTGTGATGCTGGATAAGACTCACGAGAGTCCCTTGGACTGCAAGGAGATCCAACCAGTCCATCCTAAAGGAGATCAGTCCTGAATATTCATTGGAAGGACTGATGCTGAAGCTGAAACTCCAATCCTTTGGCCACCTGATGCGAAGAGCTGACTCATTGGAAGAGACCCTGATGCTGGGAAAGATTGAAGGCAGGAGGAGAAGGGGACGACAGAGGATGAGATGGTTGGATGGCATCACCTTTTCGCACGTGAATTTCAGCAAGGTCCTGGAGATTAGGAAGGACAGGGGAGCCTGGTGTGCTGCAGTCCATGAAGTCTCAAAGAGTCAGCATGACTCAGGGACTGAACAAGAAAAGCACTGACTATTATTCACTGTTGTTGTGGGATGTGTTCACCAATTCCAAAAAAGTTAAATTTGAGGAATAAAAGAGGCGTCCTTGAAATTCTATAATTGCAGTGACCCAATAAGGATCAGTACACTTCTTCCATGTGCTCTCAATATTTCCCTACCCTCTTCAAATAGGATCTGCTGAGTTTCAACATTTTTGGCCTATTTAAGTGTGTCTGTTTATTTATTTATTTATTTATTTTTGATACTTATACCAACCAACCTAGCTTCCTTAATGGTTTCTACCATTTATCTTCACTTTATTTCAAACTTGGACATTTTGCTCTCTGAATGTCTTCCTCTTTCAAATAGGATTCTTTACAGAATAAAATAAAAAATGTAATTTGGGGGTCTGAAAAAATCTATTATTAAAGCAGACCTTCTCCATCTTCACCTACCTGAATAGAATTATTACACACAGTTGGTTCCATTCCATGAGACCAAAATCAAATGCATGCCAAGATTATATTTATTGTTGCCTTTCCTGTCTCCCCTTTTGGGCTTTTCTTTGCTCAGCTATAACTATCCTTAGGGACCTAACTCAATAAATTTCTCAGACAGTTCCCTTGGAGAATATGTCATGTTTTCCCTCCTTCCAGCTGCAATAACTGTGACATCTCGAATCTCATCTAACCCTGCTTAAAGTGATATAACAGTCAGTCTCTTAGCACTCTTGTCTCTTGTGTAACCACCCAGTATAGATTTCTCAAACATCAATATGGGCTATCTTTTGTTTTCCCATGTCCTGTATGAGATTGTCTCAATAACATATTAAATCCAAAGTTCCTCAGATTTTCACAAGCCATCCCTTTCTTTGCCATAGACTTAATTTGGTCAACTTCTGTGTTTTTATAATACTTGAAATTGTCATCTTTCCTAATCTAGCCATTTAAAATATTTAGATAAACTGGTATTTCAATTTTCCTTTGTTTTCTGTTTAGCCTGACCGCCAATATCTGTATCTATCCCCTTTTTTCTCTAGCTTCTGTTCTGAGTTAAAAAGCCAGAACCCATTTCTATAGATAGCATTTTTGCTTTCTTGTTTGTGCTTACTTGATTTTATAATTCTAATTATCCTTGAATTTTTTTTAGAATATTTAGTTGATAGGGTTGTCATCATCATTGTTCTTATTTAATCTCTAAGTCATGTACAACTCTTACGTGATGCCATGGACTGCAGCTTGCCAGGCTCCTCTGTCCTTGAGATTCTCCAGGCAAGAATCCTGGAGTGGGTTGCCATTTCCCTCTCCAGGGGCTCCTCCCCACCCAGGGATCAAAAGGGTGTCTCCTGCATTGCAGGCTGATTCTTTACCACTGAGCCAGCTGGGAAGCCCCAGCTGATAGGGTCAGAGTACATCAAAGGGAAGACCTCTTTTAAAGTTTTTTAAAATGGGTTAAATTTTAGTTTGTCCAAAAATATGGCTTCCCCTCCTAAAATAGGACTTCAATCAGCTTTGTGCTTTTATAAACCTTATCACACATCTACTTAGTTTTTGAAATAGAAACAATTGCAGTAATTGGAATTTCACTGGGAGAAAGGTGTTCTGCTCTATCTCAGTTCAGAATGCTTCATGACATATTAAAAATATTAGTAGAATTTGGGAGCTAGTACACCTAAAATGTCTCTCTTTAACAATACAATCAAAATTTCATCACATAGTATTAACAAAAGTCGTATGAAACAAATTTCATATTTCTGTATAACACGTGTAACAGAGAGCAGATGCCAGTAGAAGCTGTCCTCAGTTTAAGCTCACCAATATCCAGCTGGCCTCCTCTTTTTATGTCAGCTACTGTGTGTTCACTTTTCTGGCTTTCCATGTAAAAAATGGTAAATCCCTAAGATGTGAAAGGCAAACCTTACTTCAAATATACAGGTAAGTTACAACTTATCCAAAGAAAGACAGTTTTATCTGCTGCCAAGAGCAAATTCTCACTTTCTCTGACATCTCCAACAAATCGGCCGTCGTTTGTGTTCAAAGACATCAGACAAACGCATGTTTCATTTGTAAAGAGCTTCTCCTCCGCCAAGCCCCCTGAGAGCCGCGGACACTCGTCTCACAGATGCGCGTCTCCAGCACAGCGGACACATGAGCTTTTGTGCATGCTGACCCACGCCGGCAGCTCTGCTCTGCTCCCAGCGGCGGTGTGGTGGGTAACTTCCTCAAAGCCCGGTCTTCTCTGCCAGTTTACACCACGTTGCCTTCATTAGGGCACCGCTTTGCTCCTCTTCAGCCACGGGAAACTGCTCTGCGCGCAGGGAAGCTACGTTGGAAGTGGAGGGAGTAAATTCTCCCCACAGCAATAACCAGAAGAGCGGCAAGCGGTGATTGATAGAGGCCCCAGTCTCCTTTTTTTTAATAATTCGTTGTATGGGCTGAATTGTATCCCCTCAAAATTCATATGTTAAATTCCTCAAACCATTGCATTTAGAGTGGCTTCTACATAGCATGTGCTTAATCTTCTCTTTGCAGAGTCTGACTGTTTGTGATCCCATGAACAGAGTGGGACTTTCCCGTCAAGAATACTGGAATAGGTTGCCACTAAGGTGCCAATTAAGATTAAATGAGGTTGTAAGGACCCAATAAGATAGGACTGGTGGCTTTAGAAGGAGAGGAAGAAAGAAACGTTTCTCTCTTTCCACACACATTCAAAGAAGTGATCTCAAAATGAAACCTATTTTACCAGTATCTTGGTTTAGACTTCATAGCATCCAGAATCATGAGAAAATAAATATATACTGTCTAATACATCCTCTCTATTATGTTTATGATAGCTATGGGAGCCTGATATAATTAAAACAGGGAATTCTGAAAGACTTCTTAAGAAGATTTGGTAGCTACTGTGATTTTGACGTACTGTTGTGTGTAAATTATATTTTGACATGCCTGGGTTTCTGTTGGTGAAAAACTCACAGGTACTGTTATTACTAATATTGCTTGTATACATTCATAATTAACAAATTCTGATGTTCTTGAAAAGGTGTGTGAAAATAAATATGAGAATTTCCATTCAGTTCAGTTCAGTCGCTCAGTCGTGTCCTACTCTTTGTGACCCCATGAACAGCAGCACGCCAGGCCTCCCTGTCCATCACCAACTCCTGGAGTTTACTCAAACTCATGTCCATTGAGTCGGTGATGCCATCTCATTTTCTGCCATTCCCTTCTCCTCCTGCCCTCAATCTTTCCCAGCATCAGGGTTTTTTCCAATGTGTCAGCTCTTAGCATCAGGTGGCCAAAGTGTGAGAGTTTCAGCTTCAACATCAGTCCTTCCAATGAACACTCAGGACTGGTCTCCTTTAAGATGGACTGGTTGGATCTCCCTGCAGTCCAAGGGACTCTCAAGAGTCTTCTCCAACACCACAGTGCAAAAGCATCAATTCTTTGACACTCAGCCTTTTCATGGTCCAACTCTCCCATTCATACATGACTACTGGAAAACCCATAGCTTTGACTATACAGATCTTTTTTGGCAAAGTCTTGTCTCTGCTTTTAATATGCTATCTAGGCTGGCCATAGCTTTTCTTCCAAGGAGCAAGCATCTTTTAATTTCGTGGCTGTATCACCATCTGCAGTGATTTTGGAGCCCCCCAAAAAAGTCTGTCACTGTTTCCATTGTTTCCCCACCTATTTTCCATGAAGTGATAGGGTCAGATGCCATGATCTTCTTTTTATGAATGTTGAGTTTAACACCAGACTTTTCACTCTCCTCTTTTACCTTCATCTTCATCTTTAGTTCCTCTTCACTTTCTGCCATAAGGGCGGTGTCATCTGCATATCTGAGGTTACTGATATTTCTCCCTGCAATCTTGATTCCAGCTTGTGTTTCATCCAGCCTGGCATTTCTCATGATGTACTCTGCATATAAGTTAAATAAGCAGGGTGACAATATACAGCCTTAATGTACTCCTTTCCCAATTTGGAACCAGTCTGTTGTTCCATGTCTGGTTCTAACTGTTGCTTCTTGATCTGCATACAGATTTCTCAGGAAGCAGTTAACTGGCCTTATATTCCCGTCTCTTTCAGAATTTTCCATAGATTGTTGTGATCCACATAGTCAAAGGCTTTGGCATAGTCAATAAAGCAGAAGTAGATTTTTTTTCTGGAACTCTTGCTTTTTCTATGATCCAACAGATGTTGGCAATTTGATTTCTGGTTCCCCTGTCTTTTTTAAACCCAGATTGAACATCTGGTATTTCTTGATTCATGTACTGTTGAAGCCTAGCTTGGAGAATTTGATCACTAACTTGGAGAATTGCTCACTTCCTAAGTGGTCAATGCAAAGAAATAGAGGAAAACAATAGAATGAGAAAGACTAAAGATCTATTCAAGAAAATTAGAGGTACCAAGGGAACATTTCATGCAATGATGGGTACAATGAAAGACAGAAACGGTATGGACCTAATAGAAGCAGAAGATATTAAGAAGAGGTGGCAATAATACACAGAAAAACTATACAAGAAAAGTTCTTAATGACCCAGATAACCTTGATTGTGGGATCACTCATCTGGAGCCAGACATCCTGGAATGCGAAGTCAAGTGGGCCTTAGGAAGCATCACTACAAATGAAGCTAGCAGAGATGATAGAATCCCAGTTGAGCTATTTCAAATCCTGAAAGATGATGCTGTGAAAGTGTTGCACTCAATATGCCAGCAAATTTGGAAAAACTCAGCAGTGGCCACAAGACTGGAAAATATCTGTTTTCACTCCAATCTCAAAGAAAGGCAATGCCAAAGAATGTTCAAACTAGTGCACAATTTGACTCATCTCACACGCTAGCAAAATAATGCTCAATAATTTTTCCTTTAAGTTCATGAAACTTTTATATTCTAACTAAGGACCGTTTGTGAGTGTATGTACAACAGACTGAAAAATAGAGTAACTCTATTTGCTCATGTTCTGACTCCATGTTTGTTTATCTGGGGGCTTGAGAGAATCATAGATAACTGTGTAAGTGTGCTCATCTGTGCAAAGCCTTCAGCGCCACGTAACGTGGCCTTGCTTGGTGGCCCCTTTACGGCAGTTATGCCGTGGCTGCTCTGAATTCTCATCCAAGTGATGATGAAGGGCTGAGCACATAGGGGCAATCTAATGCCACCAACTAATGAATTATTTAAAGAATAGATACTTTTAGTTTCAGCAATCACATTAATTAACTTTTAAACATGACATGATGGGAATTCTCTGGTGATCCAGTGGTTAGGATTCTGTACTTTCATGGTCTATGGTGCAGGTTCAATCTCTGGTTGGGGAGCTAAGATTTCACAAGCCAGGTATGGCTGGGCCAAAAAAAGACATAAAAAGTTTACAGTATCATAAAGCTATTGTTAATATAATTAATATTATTCTCACTATTATTGACAATTATAATGGTGTTTATAAGCGCATCATTCTAATTTTCAATAAAATGTCAATGTGGCATTTATTTTTTGAAAACAATCATTTCCTTACTATGAGAAATGGGAACAACACAGAAAAATAAAAAGGAAATAAATATTCAGAAATCTTAAAATATCTTTATTGTTATTTTTGGTGAACTTTTTATATGAATATATATTCAAGCAAATAAATACATATATATCTAAGTTGTACATGGATAGATTCATATATACCATCTGTTGGATAAACTATAGTTTTGCAATACCGCACCCATGGACACCTACTTATTTTAATAACTACCACTATTTTGAACAGTTGCATGGTATTCAATTTTCTCCTATTTCATACTGTAGACATCTACTCTCTATTATTGAAAATATGTGTTTCAGTTTTTCTTTCTAAATGAATTATGTTGTAATAAGCATGCCTAATACATACACTTTTTTGGAATTTTTTTCATTTTATGTTTTTATATATATTGCCAAAGTAACATTTCAAATGATTAAATCAATTTACAATTAAACCAAAGGAAAACAAAGTTTCCATTTCTCAATTAACCAACACTCAATTACTAATAAATTTCTAAAATTCTATTTTCCTACCCAGATGTCTCAGGTGAGACCCAATTATGGAAACAAGAAATCCTAAAGAACAGCACTGGACTACCTTTGCTAAACATGTAACACTCAAAACAGATTTGGCAGAACCTTATAGGCCATCGCCAATTTATCTTAAATTTAAGATTTTGCAAAAGAATTAAATAGAAATGAACAGTGAGAGGAGAATTTCTTTGAGGATAGCATTCAGAAGACTTCCCATCCAACCAGATATGCCTGTTTGTCTTGTCAAAATAAAAAAAAGTGTGGAGGGCTGAGGTGAATGCATCCTGCATTTTCAGGATCTGATTTTGCAAAGATGCTATATATATATTTTTTTTTACCCCAAGGTCAAAATGGGAAAGGTTGTCATGCATGAGGCATTTTGAAAAACATTCTAGAAGAGACATGCTTGCCAGAAAAAGTCAGGAGGTTGATTTCCTCTCCCTTGAGAAAGGCTGTCTGTGGTGTCCAAGAGAAGCGTGGAGAAAATGTAAGATGTTAGCTGGCAACCCTAGCCCTAACCCTGCACGGACGCACGCGGCAGGGCCAGCCCGTCACACCGCGCTTCCCGGCTCGCCTCCTGCCATCTCTGAGGCAGATGCCCCGGAAGAACTGAAACGGGACGACGTGGCCCTGAACGAGGAGAAGAGCTATCCGGCCCAACGTTTCCCACAGACGTCTGAGCCCGGATCAGGCCTGAGGTGGGGGAGAGAATGAGGATCAGACAGGAATCTGAGAAGGTGGGGAGCGCTTCAAACTGAATGAGAGCTTGCAGTCTTGATATCAGCTTATATTTGACTTCTTAGAACTGTGAATTAACGAATGAAATTGACCAAAGAAGTTAAGATCCCTTCCCAAACAATCATATCACAGAAAGTCCAAATGTTGTGATGATAAACAATATCTGATAATTTCTCTCACAATTTGAAGACTCTGTCTTGTTGTCAACCAGCAGACAGCACAAGTATTTGACTTTGGAAATCATATTCTTTTTATAATTGTGCTTTTTTTTTTTTTTCTTTTGTAAGGGACTTATTCCCCTCCTCTCTGGAAACTTTTAACTCTTCTTCATTCCATTTTTTTGCTTAAGTTTTAGCAACATTGATTCTGTTAGCAAATCTTTCTACTTTGTCTTTATTGTTCTAAATTTATTATTTTTTTTAAAAACAGTACAACCACATTTATTTTTCAATGTTAATTTTTTTGTTCCTTCTATCATCAGCTTAAAATAAGAGCAGTTGTAAACTACAAAGAAATGTAATCATTTTTTTTTTTTGCAGTTCTAATAGTTCTAACCTTAAGAAACATGTCTAAATTTCAAATTATATAAAGAAAATATTAACTTTACATTGAGGTTTCCCTGGTGGCTCAGAGGTTAAAGCGTCTGCCTCCAATGCGAGAGACCTGGGTTCAATACCTGGGTCAGGGAGATCCCCTGGAGAAGGAAATGGCAACCCACTCCAGTATTCTTGCCTGGAGAATCCCATGGACGGAGGAGCTTGATAGGCTACAGTCCACACGATCGCAAAGAGTTGGACACGACTGGGTGATAACTTTATATTAACTGAAGTTAAGTCTTCAGATCTAATCATTGTAAATGTATTAATTTAAAGTCGTCATTAGCTCTTCTACTGGGAATCAGTGGATGCAATTAACCATCCATCAATATAAAATATATCAGAGCCTAAAGACATACTTTGATGTATCTTGGCAAAGTTAAATGAACCTAAGGTTTTGATCTGGCACTCCCATTAACCAAGAATATAGAAGGATAGTTATTCTCTTATTTATCAACTCATTATTCAGTTTTGTCTTATAAGTGTACCCTTACATATCTGCTTTCTGCTACCATTCATCAATTTATTAACTCTTTCTGTCAATGATTTCAGACAAGTTTCACAAGGCAAATAATAAAACACTATAATTTATATTATCAAAAATTACTTTTTTCTATCTGTTAACTGCGAACATATGGAATCATACAGTATACTCTGTCCTATCTTTGATGAACATATTGTCGAGGAGGCTCCTCCTTATGTATATCAGAAGTTTGGTTCTTTGTTATTGTTGTAAATAGTTTACTTTAAATTTATTTCCTTAATTCTGGCTCATTTATTTAACTTTGATTTCTTCTTTCTATATAGACTAATTCCAAATTTTTCTAACTTCTTAGAAAATCTGTACAGTCTATTTTAATTTTTCTCTTTTCTCTAATAGTAAGTATTCCATAATATTTTACTTTCTGGTTCTTGTGTGATGTATTATTTGCCTTGCCTTTTGCTATAGATTTTTAAAATAAATATCTAATGATATTTTCTGGTTTTCTTTTTTCCCAAGGATGAAACTTTTTTTAGGGCTGGTCATTTTTTTCAAAATAAGTATGGATAGATCCTCATATTTTAGCTATCCTTCCTATTTGCCCTGTAGGTATTTGATATGCATTTATTTTTTGAGCTGGACAGTGATTTTAATATCCATTTGTCTGCAAGAGATACTAGAAAAGAGAACTAGAAAATAAATGAAAATCAAGAGAGCATTCATCCATTGTCACATATCTAGTGTCTTCTCCAAAATGAGGCTCCTGAACCTGAAATTCACCATATTGGAAGACTGTCCAACACAGATAGACTTTGATGGGGTACTGGAGAATTAGATGTAGCTCTTAGGTACCTTTACCAAAGTCTCATCTTGCCCAAACAGGAAATTAAGACAAAAACAACAACAAAATAAAGAGTATGCACTGTGATTGGGCTCTTTTTCTTTGCCCCTATTTTCTTTGCTGAGGCTTCTCTGATGGCTCAGCAGGAAAGAATCCTCCTGCCAATGCAGGAGATTCAGTTTCTATCCTTAGAGCAGAAAGATCTCCTTGAAAAGGAAATGCTAACCCACTCCAGTAAGGAAATCCTATGGACAGAGGAGCTGGCAGGCTGCAGTCCATGGGATCAAAAAGAGTTGAACAGGACTTTGTGACGAAGAGCAACAACATTCTCTTTGCTGCTGCTGATCATTTCCGCAGCTACCTTACTTGCAGTGGCTAATTAGATATAGGGCTTCCCTCATAGCTCAGTTGATAAAGAATCTGCTTGCAATGCAGGAGACTCCGGATTGATTCCTGGGTCAGGAAGATCCCCTGGAGAAGGGGTAGGCTACCCACTCCAGGATTCTTGGGCTGAGTGACATTCCCCAAAATGAGATCACACGGCCCCGCAGCCCCCTAACAAGTTTAAGAGCATGATATTTATGTATTCATCATGATTTATTTTCTAGGATCTGTGCATATTGTTTCAATATGCCCCAGGTTGTGGTGTGGTGTGGTACTTTCCTAAATGTCAATGAAATTTTGATCAATATTTTAATCACTAATTTCATTCCACGGAATATAAGGAATTGGCATCTTTGAAAAATGCATTAATGTATCCATATTTGCTAAACATGCAGTCATCTAGAAACCAAAATATATCATTTTCTGTCACTATCTGGGAAAATTTATCACACTTAGGCTGCTTTTATATTATTTTATTTCATATTTTAAATTTGAAGAGATTCAGAGTAAAAATTCAAATATTTATTAAATGGAACTGGTGAAATACTCTTAAGAATTCAGCCCCCAAATTGGCTAGTACCTAAATATTTTTTTTTTCCATTCTAAGTAGCATATTCAATTCTAGGGATAATTTTAATATTTATTAGTAGAATATAGTGGGTATATTTACAGCTGAATAATTCCAAAATTTTCTATATTTTTAAAATAATTCAAAATATGAGACTTTCTTGCATGGGTAATAAAGATTTTTGTGTTATATAATAAATTCTAAGACACCTTGGGGACAATTCTAAATGAAAAGGTGAAGTAAAAAAAGGTTTTCTTAGTGATACATAACTTCCTGCAGAATGTGGAATTAAACAATTTCTCAAGGTCTCCTTCAGTTCTATTATCATTTAAAATTTCCAATGATATAAAGTCTATACTGCAAAAGTCACCACTAGTGTCAGATATATTCAAGTTACCAATATTGTTTTTATTTAGATTGGATTAAGTAAATTGACTTAGACACAGACTATAATAGCTACTGATCTTTTATATCCAGGTAGAATTTTTCATGTGCTGTAATTGCTCTTTAACATGGGTTAACATTTTGAAATTTCAGTTCAGTTCAGTCACTCAGTCCTGTTTGACTCTGTGACCCCATGGACTGCAGCACACCAGGCCTCCCTGTTCATCATCAACTCCCGGAGTTTACTCAAACGAATGTCCTTCGAGTCGGTGATGCCATCCAACCATCTCATCCTCTGTAGTCCCCTTCTCCTGCCACCTTCAATCTTTCTCAGCATCAGGGCCTTTTCCAATGAGTCAGCTCTTCGCATCAGATGGCCAAAGTATTGGAGTTTCAGCTTCAGCATCAGTCCTTCCAATGAACACCCAGGACTGATCTCCTTTAGGATGGACTGGTTAGATCTCCTTGCAGTCCGAGGGACTCTCCAGAGCCTTCTCCAACACCACAGTTCAAAAGTATCAATTCTTCGGCCCTCAGCTTTCTTTATAGTCCAACTCTTACATCCATAAATGACCACTGGAAAAACCATAGGTTTGACCAGACAGAACTTTGTTGGTAAAGTAATGTCTCTTTCTTTTCAATATGCTATCTAGGTTGGTCATAGCTTTTCTTCCAAGGAGCAAGTGTCTTTTAATTTGCTGCAGTCACCATCTGCAGTGAATTTGGAGCCCCCTAAAATAAAGTCTGACACTGTTTCAATTGTTTCCCCATTTGCCATGAAGTGATGGGACTGGATGCCATGATCTTAGTTTTCTGAATGTTGAGCTTTAAGCCAAGTTTTTCACTCTTCTCTTTCACTTTCATCAAAGGCTCTTTAGTTCTTCTTCACTTTCTGCCATAAGGGTGGTGTCATCTGCAAATCTGAGGTTATTGATATTTCTCCCAGAAATCTTGATTCCAGCTTGTGCTTCTTCCAGTCCAGCATTTCTCATAATGTACTCTGCATATAAGTTAAATAAGCAGGGTGACAATATGCAGCCTTGATGTACTCCTTTTCCTATTTGGAAACCAGTCTGTGGTTCCATGTCCAATTCTAACTGTTGCTTCCTGACCTGGTTACAGATTTCTCAGGAGTCAGGTCAGGTGGTCTGAGATTCCTATTACTTTCAGAATTTTCCACAGTTTGTTGTGATCCACACAGTCAAAGGCTTTGTTGTAGTCAATAAAGCAAAAGTAGATGTTTTTCTGGAACTCTCTTGCTTTTTCGATGATCCAGAAGATGCTGGCAATTTAGGTCTATATAAATTTTGGATTTTGGAATTTAGGTCTATATAAAATATGTGGAACTTGTCTTTAAATATTAAGCATAGTCAAAAATCATTTTGAATAATTTTCTCTAAATGAGAATAACCTGAAACTAAGAAGTTATTTTGTAATTTATTTTCTTGTATGTAGAACTAAATGAGACAAACATTACCTTGCATTATTTGTGATCTATATGTTATGAAAAATTATAAATATCCAATATCTCACCCATATGTGTTCTAGTAATAAATTATCATTAATTGTTTATATCGCTAATGGTTTTTCCAGTAGTCATGTATGGGTGTGAGAGTTGGACTATAAAGAAAGATGAGTGCCGAAGAATTGATGATTTTGAACTGTGGTGTTGGAGAAGACTCTTGAGAGTCCCTTGGACTGCAAGGAGATCCAACCAGTCCGTCCTAAAGGAAATCAGTCTTGGGTGTTCATTGGAAGGACTGATGTTGAAGCTGAATCTCCAATATTTTGACCACCTGATGCAAAGAGCTGACTCATTTGAAAAGACCCTGATGCTGGGAAAGATTGAAGGTGGGAGGAGAAGGGGACGACAGAGGATGAGATGGTTGAATGGCATCACTGACTCAATGGACATGCGTTTGAGTAAACTCTGGGAGTTGGTTATGGACAGGGAGGCCTGGTGTGCTGCAGTCCATGGGGTCGCAAAGAGTCAACTGAACTGAACTGAACTGAATGGTTTATATTTTGTAATCAAATCACTATTTAGATCATGTTACAGCTTAGAGCCAATATATACACAAGTTAAATATATCACTTTTGCCTTTGAAAGAATGATTCTTAGTATCCTGAAGTCAACAAAATTAAGTATCATGTTTAATGCTTTACTAAATACTTAAATCAATTTAAAATAATCATACTTTAAACATTATCTATGTTTTCTGTCTATCTACCTATTTATCTCTCTATCTTGCTAGTTAGCTATACATACGATATGATTCTCAGGTAAAACCTGATTTAGGGATGTAAGGAGAAAATTGAAGATTGGGGCGTCTCAATCACACCCAAGCTCTTTTGGATTCATGTATATTCACTTGACACAAGCATTTTAACTGAATATATAGCCCTGATATTCTATAAATAACATTTATTGAAAATTTTCAACCAAGGCAAACAGAATTTATTCTTCCAAGTACATATTTGGGTGAAGGACATTAGCAGTGCATAATTTGTGGAGACTCTTGTCTTCATGAGTCTGTTTCATAAGCTAGTAGATATGCTGAGCTTCTAATTTATAACTCCAAATCACTAACCTTATGCATTTGAGAGGAAAGATATTTAGTCCCTCACACACAATATGATGGCAATTTGTGGGGAATCAAAGTATGAATAAATGCAATAACTTAAGTTTATGAACTTTTTATTACAAGATTGGAGAATTAAAAGGCAATGTGAGCTGCACTCTGTCCTTGGGATGTTTAGTAAGGATGAGAGCAAAAGGGATAATATGTTTGTTTGCATATACTCCATACACATACATGTATATTTATATTTACTATGGTTATATAAAACAGTGCCCAGCTAATGTATATATTTACTATATAGTAATCAAGACTAGAGTTGTGTTAGAAGACAGGAATGCATGTGGTTGGTTTTATATATGATGCTTTCTCTAGAACAAATCGCTGCTTTGTTTCATAACTGTTCAGAATTTCTAATTAATTTCTAAGCCCCAAATCTAGAGCTTTGATGTGTCATGCAAGAAATTATGTAACAAGTATATTTAATGCACACTCTTTCAACACCAAACACTTCCTATATTACGCAAACATTATGTTGATTTAATACTACATGAATTGTGTATTGAGGAGGGCCTGGAAACCCAATCCAGTATTCTTGCCTGGAGTATCCTCATGGACAGAGGAGCCTGGCCAGCTACAGTCCATAGAAACATGTTGAAATCACTACATGTACTGAAGGTAAACTTAGCCACTGTAGATCAAATTGTTTCCTATTATTAACAAAAAGATTTATGTAAGAGCACTAAGTATAGTATCTTATTGAGAAAAAAATTATGTTTATGATAGTAAAGAATCCTTGACTTTAAATAGGTGCTGGATTTGTACTATCAAGAATTATAATGAAATGTGAAGTCTAATGGGCTTCCCTGGTGGCACAGATGGTAAAGAATCTGCTTGCAATGTGGGAGACCTGGGTTCGATCCCCAGATTAGAAAGATCCCCTAGAGGAAGGCATGGCAACCCACTCCAGTATTCTTGCAGGGAGAATCCCCATGGACAGAGGAGCCTGGTGGGCTACAGTCCGGGGAGTCGCAAAGAGTCAGACAAGACTGAGTGACTAAGCAGAGCAGCACTTGAAGCTGAGCAGTGAATTCTGAGTCATAATCTTGAAACATTCACTAAAGTGTCATTCTGTAAATTACAAAGCAAATAGATGGATATTTTTATTACCCTAATTGCAGTTTTTAGAAAATTAAAGACCAAATTGGAGATGAAGGGATATTACAGCATTTACTACAAAACAAATGAGAAGATGGAAATTTAAAGTAATGCAACTTTCTCTGAGTCATGAAACCAGGCAATCATAGAACTAGTGATGTCATCCAGTTCTCTGGTACAGAATAGTATTTGGGGATCACAGATTTCGCATTCCTTTCTAGTATAAACTCCATATCTCACAGAGTTTTGACTCATAGCCAATCACTTAACCTCTGTCAGTCTTAGTTTTCCTACTCTAAAAATGGAGCAAAAATGCTAAAACAAACAGAATAAGCAATTATAGTGCATCATGAGACTCTGTGAAAATGATACAAGATAAACACGTTTAGGAACTCATAGGTTAATGATTTAATGTAATGCTTTTCACATAGAAGTGTTGAAATTAGTGTTAGCTATTACTTTCTAATTATATTTGCTTCTATTATTATTATGACTCCCAGTACAGTACATTTTTATTATACCTAATTTTCAATGCCTCCCATCACTGTGAAAGTGAAAGTGTTAGTCGCTCAGTTGTGTCCGACTCTTTGTGACCCCAGGGACTGTAGCCTGCCAGTCTCCTCTGTCCATGGGGTTCTCCAGGCAAGAAAACTGGCGTGGATAACCATTCCCTGTTCCAGGGGATCTTCCTAACCCAAGGATTGAACCCGAGTCTCTTGCACTGCAAGCAGACTCTTTACCATCTGAGCCAACAGAGAAATCCATACATCACTGTAGAAATTCACTAATCACTGTGTAACTATCATCAGATAAATCAGAGAGACACATTCATCCCTCAGTGTCATGACTACAGGCCTCACTGGGACTTTGAATACATTGACCCTTCATAATTGATGTAAGTAACATGTTACAAACTTCATTATAGCCTATTCTTTCTTACCCATTTCTGTATCTAAAGTAGGAAAATTTCAAACCTGTTTGCAAACAAATGTTAAGTATTAAGTGGCTGAACATCTTTGCACTTCATTTAAGGATGGGCAAGATAAATAACAGAACCATTTTTCTAGATTCTGCATATATGCATTAGAATACAATATTTATCTTTCTCTTTCTGACTTACTTCACTCTGTATAGTAGGTTCTAGGTTCATCCACTTCATTAGAACTGACTCAACGTGTTCCTTTTTATGGCTGAGTAATATTCCATTGGTATATGTACCACCGCTTCTTTATCTATTCATCTGTCGATGGACATCTAGGTTTCTTCCATGTTCTAGCTAGTGTAAATAATGCTGCAATGGACAATGGGATACCTGTGTCTTTTTCAATTTTGGTTTCCTCAGGCAAAGGCCTAGGAATCAGATTTCTGGGTCATATAGTGGCTTTATTACTAGTTTTTAAAGGAATCTCCATACCATCTTCCACAGTGGCTGTATCAATTTACATTCCCACCAATAGTACAAGAGCCTTCCCTTTTCTCCACACCCTTTTCAACATTTATTGTTTGTAGACATTTTGATGATGGTCATTCTGACTGGTGCTAGGTGATACCTCACTGTAGTTTTGATCGCATTTCTCTAATAATGAGCGATGTTGAGCATCTTTTCACATGTTTGTTAGCCATCTGTATGTCTTCTTTGGAGAAATGTCTGCTTAGGTCTTTTTCACACTTTTTGATTGGGTTGTTTGTTTTTCTGGTATTGAGTTGCGTGGGCCACTTGTATATTTTGAAAATTAATCTTTTGTCAGTTGTTTCATTAGCTATTATTTTCTCCCATTCTGAGGGTTGTCTTTTCACCTGGCTTATAGTTTCCTTCACCTGTGAAAAAGCTGAAGAATTTATTTACAGGGCAGCAATGGAGAAACAGACATAGAGAATAGACTTATGGACGTGGGGAGAGAGGAGGAGAGGCTGAGATGTGTGGGAAGAGTAACATGGAAAAACATTACCATATGTAAAATAGACAGCCAATGGGAATTTGCTGTCTGGCTCAGGAAACTCAGACAGGGGCTCTGTATCACCTAGGGGGTGGGATGGGAGGGAGGTTGAAAAGGGAGGAGATCTGTGTGTACCTACGGCAGATTCATGTTGAGGTTTGACAGAAAACAGCAAAATTCTGTAAAGCAATTAACCTTCAATTAAAAAACTAAATATTTTTTTCAAAAAGATAAATAACAGAAATGGTACAGACCTAGCAAAAGCAGAAGAGATTAAGAAGGGGTGACAAGAGCAGAAGAGCTATACAAAAAAGGTCTTAATGACCCAGATAGTCCCCATGGTGTGGTCATTCACATAGACAGATGTCTTGGAGTGTGAAGTCAAGTGGGTGTTAGGAAGCAGTACTACAAACAAATCTAGTGAAGTTGATGGAATTCCACTTGAGCTATTTAAAATTCTAAAAATAAATGCTGTTTAAGTGCTTCACTCAATATATTAGCAAATTTGGAAAACTCAGCAGTGGCCAAAAGACTGGAAAAAGTCAGTTTTCACTCCAATCCCAAAGAAGGGCAATGCCAAAGAATGTTCACACTATCACACAATTGTGCTCATTTCACATGCTAGCAAAATAATGCTCAAAATCCTTCAAGCTAGGCCTCAGCAGTACATGAACTGAACATTTTCATATGTACAAGCTGGATTTTGAAGAGACGGAGGAACCAGCGATCAAATTGCCAACATTCTTTGGATCATAGAGAAAGCAAGGGAGCTCCTGAAATACACCTACTTCTGCTTCACTGACTACACTAAAGCCTTTCACTGTATGGAACACAGCAAATTGGAAAATTTGGAAGTACCAGACCACCATACCTATCTCCCAAGATACCTGTATGCAGGTCAAGAAGCAACAGCTGGAATCAGACACGAAGCCACTGACTGGTTCCAGATTGGGAGAGGAGTACGACAAGGCTGCATATTGTCGCCTTGTTTATTGAACTTAGATGCAGAGTGCATGCATGCATGCTAAGTCGCTTCAGTTGTGTCTGACCCTTTGCAACCCCATGGACTGTAGCCCGCCAGGCTCCTCTGCCCACAGGATTCCCCAGGCAAGAATACTGGAGTGGGATGCCGTGCCCTCCTACAGGGGATCTTCCCTGACCTGTAATCGAACCCTTGTCTCTTGCGTCTCCTGCATTGGCAGGTAGGTTCTTTACTACTATGGGCTTGCCTGTGGCTCAGCTGGTAAAGAATCCGCCTACAATGTGGGAGACCTGGGTTCGATCCCTGGGCTTGGGAAGATCCCCTGGAGAAGGAAATGGCTACCCATTCCAGGATTCTGGCGATGGGGTCACAGTGAGTCAGACACAACTGAGCGACTGTCACTTTTTCACTTTCTTTACTACCAGCACCACCTGGGAAGCCCCTACATGTAGGGCACCTCGTGTGAAATGCCAGACTGGATGAACCACAAGCAGGAATCAAGATTGCCCGGAGAAACAGCAACAACCTTGGATATGCAGGTGATACCACGCTAATAGCAGAAAGTGAAGAGAAACTAAAGAGCTTTTTGATGAGGGTGAAAGAGGAGACTGAAAAGCTGGCTTGAGATACAACATTCAGAAACTAAGATGACGGTCCCATCACTTCATGGCAAATAAAAGGGGGCGGGGAATTGGAAGCAGTGACAGATTTTGTATTCTTGAGTTCCAAAATCACTGTGGATGTTGACTGCAACCATGAAATTAAAAGACTCTTCCTCCTTCGAAGGAAAGTGTAACAAGTTTAGACAACGTGTTAAAAAGCAGAGAGATCACTTTACCGACAAAGATCCATATAGTCAAGGCTAGGGCTTTTCCAGTAGTCATGTACAGATATTAGAGTTGGAGCATAAAAAAGGCTGAACACCGAAGAATTGGTGCTTTTAAATTGTGTTTCTGGAGAAAAGTCTTGAGAGTTCCTTGGACTGCAAGGAGATAAATCCAGTCAGTTCTAAAGGAGATCAATACTGAATATTCATTGGAAATACTGTTGCTGAAGATACAAAACTTTGGTCACCTGATTTGCAGAGCTGATTCATTGGAAAAGACTTTGATGCTGGGAAAGATTGAAGACAAAAGAAGAAGGGGAAAGCAGAGGATGAGATGGTTCAATAGCATCACCAACTCAATGGACATGAATTTGAGCAAATTCTGGGAGACAGTGGAGGACAGCGGAGCCTGGCGTGCTGCAGGACACAGGTCACAGGGAGCCAGACAGGACTCAGCAACTGAGCAACAACAGCAAGAGTGGCCAGGTGGGACAGGTGAGCACTGTCTGAAAACAACTTGAACAGTCCCTGCTTGTCTCAGCTCATACAGGCCTTCAGCACTACCTGAAAATTCTCCATACTGTGTTGGTGTGTTCTTTCTCTCATCTCCAAAGCAACTTCTTTATACATTCCTCTCATACCTCAAACCTCCAGTCCTGCTCTCTGTGACTGCTCACCTGAAAGACCTAAGGATATTATCTCAAATTTTCTAATGAGAATCGAAGCAAGCAATCATGAGTGTCTTCATTTTTCTTCACTAATAATTCTATATGCTTCCCTGACCTAACCCACCTCTGCATTTCCTCCAGTCGCAGTAGACACGCTGGTTGTTTTCCCCTGTAAAAGCCAGCTCCTCATATATGTATAGGAGTTTCAAGAAGGAGGGCACCTATGTATACCTATGGCTGATTTATGTTGATGCATGGCAGAACCCAACGCAATACTGTAAAGCAATTATCCTCCAATTAAAAATAAATGAACTTTAAAACCCAGTTTCTCTGCCTGTACTCTTCAGTTCCGTTCCATTCAGTTCAGTTGCTCAGTCGTGTCCGACTCTTTGCGACCCCATGAACTGCAGCACGCCAGGCCTCCCTGTCCATCACCAACTCCAGGAGCTTACTCAGACTCATGCCCACTGAGTCGGTGATGCCATCCAATCATCTCATCCTCTGTCGTCCCCTTCTACCCCCACCTTCAATCTTTCCCAGCATCAGGGTCTTTTCAAACCTATACTCTTAATTCATTCAATTGCACTTCTCAAGAAGCTGCTGCTCTAAAAGTTCCTTCTTGTATATTATTACTTTATTCCTCTCTACTAAAGATAACTATGCTCTTGGGTTTGCCCTTTACAAATAAACAAACCAAAAAAAGCAAGTATTAAAAAAAAAAGCAGTGCTACAACTTCCATTCACCTCACAATCCCTTCCATGCAATACTTTTTTATAAAAAAAATTATTCTGCCATCAGATTTATATAGAGAAAAATTCATTTTATTTTAAAATTATAAATTTAATTTAGTAAAACTTAGTTCCTGATCATTATCTCAATATCATGTGGCCAAAACAGAATTCTTATTTCTCTTCTTAGAAAAGAAGGTAAACAAGCAAGCACTTGTTTGTTTGTTTGTCTGAGACCTACCCAAGCCATCTCAGAACAAGGCTTAACTGATCTCCTTTTCCTCATAATCTATTATCTCCACACAGACAATGATTTTGAAACATAAAAAATCAAGCCATTTTTCTGCCTAAGATCCAGAAATTATATAAAAGAAAATCATGCAAATGTTCAATTCAGAAGAAGATAGGAAGAAGGAAAAGGGGAACAAAAAAACAAGACAATAGCTAGCAAAATGACACATTTAAGCCTGAGAACAGCATCATATTAAATTTTGAGTTATAAAGATTCAAATAAAGAGACAGATTATCAAATTGCATTAAAAAAATAAAACAAATCCATACTTCCTACATAAAACTCACATTTTATGTAAAGATATAAAGTGATCAGAAGTTAATGGATAGAGACACAAAGTAATAATGGTTGCCAGAGTCTGGGTGAAGGGAGAAATGCAGAGCTACGTTTTAATGGGCACAGAGTTTCAGTCCAGGATGATGAAAACTTTCTAAAGATAGACTTTGGTGATGACTGTGCAACATTGTGAATATATTTAGTGCTTCTGGACTGTACAATTTAAAATGATTGAAATAACACACTTTATGTTATATATATTTTACCGCAATAAAAATGAATGTTTAAAGAAAAAAGCATTCCATGTCAACACTAAGTAAAAGATTATTGAAGTGACTATATGAGTGCTAGACAAAAGTTGTTGAAAATAATATTATCAGAAAAATAAGGCAATTTTATCAAAATGCACCAGATAATAATATATCAAAATGCATCATTAAGAAAACAGAACCGTCTTAAAAATAACCACTGAGCACCAACATACATGAAGCAGGATCTGTGGGACACCAAGGAGGAGCAACAAATCTAAAATGATAATGGAAAAAAAAAATGATAATGGGGGGTTTCAAAATGCCTCTCTCAATAATTGACTGACCAGTATAGAGAAAATCTGTATAGCTATATCAGATTTAAACAACACTATCAAACAACCTTTCTTAATTCCTAGAACAATCTAACTATAACAGAAGGCAAATTATTTTGAAGTGCATGTGGGAAAAAGACAACGATCATTTTCTGGATCATAAAACATGCTTCATAAGATTGAAAGGGTTCAAGTGAGACAAAATGTGTTTTCTAACTAAAAGGGGTTAAATTAGAAGTTAATTATGGGAAGATACTTGAGAAATTTCCACATAGTTAAAAACTAACAAGCAGACTATAATATAAAAAGCAGGTGAAAGAAGAAACGGAAGTTAGAAAGCATTTCAAATTAAATGAACGTGCAAATACATCATATCAAAATTATTGTGATGCATATAAAATAGTTCTTAGAAGGAAATTAATAGACTAGAAAAAAATAAAAATGTCACACTAGTGCCGTCATTGGCACTTTAAGACATTAGAAAAAGAATAATATTAATTCACAATGCAGTAAGAATGCTGTGGTAAACATCAAAGAGAATAACGATAAAAGAGAAAGCAAAAAAATAAATAAATAAAATTAAGTGCTATTTTTGAGATTGATGAATTTAACAAAACTCTTCTCAAACTGATAAAAAAAAGACCACTAAAATTGAAATATGAAATATGAAAGTAAGATATGGTGTCTCCACTGAGTCTACAGATATTGCTTTGCTAGTAAGGCATATTATTGTAACAGAGTGTGTGAGCGCAGCCCTTAGCAGTTAGCCGTTGCTGTGCCCGCTACTCTGCATCCTGTTACTAGGCAACGGGTCCTGCTCAGCTATTGGTCAGCACTGCAGTGGGCCCCACCCAGTGGTAACTGGCGATGAGGGACCACCGGGGAAGTGATTCAATCAAGGGTCCTTAGTGTGGTGGTCATCGGAGGAGAGTGAAGTAAAAGGCAGATTGAGGCCTTCTTCTGGAGGCCCTCCACCAGCCAGCCTCGGGCCGGGGGTGGAGCTAGAGGGCCCAGGGAACAGTCCGGGGTCCTGAAGGGCTCCACTAGCCTTGGCCCAGGCCTTGAGGCAGCAGTGAACCTCTCCGCATCCCTGCCTCTGTGGCCTAATAGCAGTGACTGTCTGTCCGGGTCGCAGTCTGTGAGACCTGGTCTCCGTTTGGGTGACTTGAGGAGACCGAGGGCCAGCTGCGTTGGATGCCCGGCTCCCTCAGGGATGATGGCGGGGCGGGATGTGGGAGCCTGGCCCTGAAGGAGCTGCCAGCTGAGGTCTGTCTCCTCTCAGCCAGGATTGGGGCCTTGGAGGCTGAGCGGTGTGCCTTGGAACTTTGCCCATTCGTGTCAGAACAGAGAATAAAATTCATCTGGTAGAGGTTTACAGGAACGTCACTAACCTGACCATGACTGGACGTCAAGAACAAAGATCTCACACCAAGACGTCTGCAACAACTAACCACACCCCATCCTTCACCTTTCGCTTTTAAACGGACTTGCTAAAAGTTTTTGGTAACTTAGGCATTCTTAGGGCAAGAGAGATTCCTACTCTTCCGTGTATGAATCTGTAATAAACCTTTCTCTGCTCCAAACTCTAATGTTTAGTATTGATGGGCCTCACTCTGTGTCAGGCACACAGACTTGCAATTTCAGTAACATTATCAATAAATTTAGGTGAATAAATTTGACAACTTAAATGATATAGACAAATTTCTTGTCAGACCGAAACAGCCTAGAATAATCTCTAAGAGACAATCTAAATAGCTCTATATCTTTGAAATTAAATTTGTGGCCAAAAGTCTTCATAGGAAGAAAATGCCAGGCCTCACTGGCAAAATCTACCAAAATTGTAAGGGTTCAATTTTATCCAAATTTTTTCAATATATTAAAGAGTAAGAAAAATTCACAGATTATTTTATTAAATCAGCCTAACTCTGACCAAAAAACCTGGTGACAAAGATATTTATAAGACTAGAAACACATAAGCAATCTAATGTCTTTTTTAAATACAAGCAAAAGTTATTAATAAAAATTTAGCAAACCAATTTCAGCAGTACATAAAAGTATAATGCAGCATGACTTGGTGAAGTTCATATCAGAATAACAGGGTTGTTTTAACATTAAAAAATAAATCAATGTAATTCATCAAATTAAAAAAATATGTAAGAAAAGCAAAATGCTCATCTGAGTACATGTAAAGCATTTGGCAAAATGTACTATGCATTACTGATAAGAACTTTCATAAAACTAGAAATAAAAGGGAATTTCATCTTGATAAAGGACATCTATGAAAAGCCTATGGCAAATATACTTAATTGTGAAGACTGAATATTCTACCCTGATCAGGCATGATGACCTCTCCCATCACTTCTATTTGACATTATATTGAGGAACTTATGGTAGCTATTTTTTATAAATTAAGTTAAATGAAAATAATGCAGTTTTATATAATAATTGTATGTTCAGTAGTTCAACATAAGTTCTATACCAACTGTGCCCATATGGTTTATTTACTTCTTAATTCCATCACTTCATTCAGTATAGTATAGTGAGTGAAATAAACACATAGTGGAAAAAGTAAGCATATACAACTTTTTAAATTTTAATCAAGAAACTTAGATGGAAATAGCAAAACACCCTAACAACTCTTAGATTTAATGTGACTTTCTGTTAAGCAAGTTTTTAAAAAGCAGATGAAACAAAAGAATAACATTTTCATTATTTTGCAGAAAATCACTGGCACAGTTTTCATTTAAGTATATAAACTTTATTTGACATATTACTATAACCATATTCTGATTCAGCGAGCCCACCAAAGCAAATTCCAGACCATCTCAATTCTCTACTCTCCTTTCATTTAGGTTCCAGGCCCTTTTGCAGTCTATCTCTATACATAACCTTTTCAAAATCAAAGGAAACTCTCTGCTCAGATCAACAATATGAGGGTATGAAGCCAATGCAGAAAGTGACCCTTGAGAGAGTATTGCTCTTGGAATTGAAAAGTTATCTTGGTTGTTACAGAACCCAATGCAACACATTTCCTATTTCAAGGGCAGTAAAGTTATGTGTGAAAAGTGTTTCTAAAACAGCATTCACATTCAGATAGATACACACCAGTGTATTAAAACTGAATTGAAATCTTAGGAATAAAAATAATGAAAAAATAGAGTAGTTTTAAAATTATTTTTTGAACTGATTATTAAGTGCAATAATGAGTTTGAAACTATGAAATACAAAGGAAACAAGCTGACATTTTTATTTAACTTGAGAAAGCAAAAGTTGAATGAAGTTGAATATATTTTACATGTAGTGAGAAAATGTCTATAACATTTAAATTTGATATTTTAATCATTTTTGAGGTAAAATATTGTGATATTGATTATATTCATAATGTTGTACAGTCATCACCACTATTTACTTCCAAGATATTTTCATCATCCCAAGCAGAAATCTATATCCCTTAAGCATTAACTACAGTTCCTGCTGTAACAGACCCTAGTGCCCTGTAGTAGATATAATGGTCACTGGAGTTAAATTCACCCATTCCTGTCCATTTTAGTTCGCTGATTCCTAGAATGTCAACATTCACTCTTGCCATCTCCTGTTTGACCACTTCCAATTTGCCTTGATTCATGGACCTAACATTCCAGGTTCCTATGCAATATTGCTCTTTACAGCATCGGACTTTACTTCCATCACCAGTCACATCTACAACTGGGTGTTGTTTTTGCTTTGGCTCCATCTCTTCATTCTTTCTGAAGCTATTTCTCCACTGTTCTCCAGTAGCATATTGGGCACCTACTGACCTGGGGAGTTCATCTTTCAGTGTCCTATCTTTTTGCGTTTTCATACTGTTCATGGCGTTCTCCAAATCGGGAAAGGAGTACATCAAGGCTGTATATTGTCACCCTACTTATTTAACTTATATGAAGAAGACATCATATGAAATGCCACGCTGGATGAAGCACAAGCTGGAACAAGATTGCTGGGAGAAATATCAATAACCTCAGATATGTGGATGACACCACCCTTGTGGCAGAAAGTGAAGAAGAACTAAAGAGCCTCTTGATGAAAGTGAAAGAAGAGAGTGAAAAAGCTGGCTTAAAACTCAACATTTGGAAAACTAAGATCATGGCATCCGGTCCTATCATTTCATGGCAAATAGGTGGGGAAACAATGAAACAATGAGAGATTCTATTTTGGGGGGCTCCAAAATCAGTGCAGATGGTGATTGAAGCCATGAAATTAAAAGATGCTTGCTCCTTGGGAGCAAAGTTGTGACAATCTAGACAGCATATTCAAAAGCAGAGACATTACTTTGCTAACAAAGGTCTGTCTAGTCAAAGCTATGGGGTTTAGTCATGTATGGATGTGAGAGTTGGATTATAGAGAAAGCTGGGTGCTGAAGAATTGATATTTTTGAACTGTGTTTTTGGAGAAGACTCTTGAGAGTCCCTTGGACTACAAGAAGATCAAGCCAGTCCATCCTAAAGGAAATAAATCCTGAATATTCATTGGAAGGACTGATGTTGAAGCTGAAACCCCAATACTTAGGCCATCTGATGCGAAGAACCAACTCCTTGGAAAAGACCCTGATGCTGGGAGAGATTGAAGGCAGGAGGAGAAGGGGGAGACAGAGAATGACATGGTTGAATGTCATCACTGACTCGATGGACATGAGTTTGAGTAAAGTCTGGGAGTTGGTGATGGACAGGGAGGCCTGGCGTGCTGCAGTCCATGCGGTCGCAAAGAGGCAGACACGACTGAATGACTGAACTGAAATGAAATGTATAGCTTTTAATCTAATTTCTGTTTCTTTGAATTCACCTATTCTACATATTTCAAGTAAGTGGCATCATGCCAAATCAGTCCTTCTATGCCTAGTTTATATCACTAAGTATATCTTCAAAGTTCATCCATGTTGTATGTATCATAATGTCATTCACTTTTATGTCTAACAGCTCACTTATTTTATACTACATTTTGTTTATCCATTCGTTGTTGATAGAATTATGGATTCTGTCTACCTTTTGGTTATTGTAAGCAGTGTTACCAAGATCATTGGTGTGCAAGTATGACTTTGAGTCACTATTTTCAATTCTTTTGGCTATCTCCCTAAGAAGTGAAATTGTTGGGTCATATGGTAATTCTAGTTTTAATCTTTGAGGAACTGTCAAACCGTTTTCCACTGTGCCTGCAGTATCTTATTTTCCTACCAGTAATATATAGGGATTCCAATTTCTCTGCATTTTGATTTGAGTTTTCATTTCCCTAATTATTAATAATGCTGAACATATTTTGATATGCTTATTTGAAATTTTATGTCATCTTTACATAAATGTCAATTTGAGTCCTTTGCCTATTTTGTAATTGTGTTGTTAAGTTTTAAGAGTCCTTACATATTCTAGATATTAAATCCTTATCTCAAGTATGTGATATAAAAGCATTTTTCCTATTATGTGTGTTGTCTTTTCATTCTATTAGTAGTGCTTTGACCTGTTCTTTTGAGGTCATATTTAAGAAACGATTGCCAAGTTCAAGGAAATAAAGATTTTCCTCTAATTTTTTTCTAGGAGTTTTATAGTCTTGTTTTGTCGTGGTAAAAAAGCTACTTTGCATGGTTTCAGTCTTTGCAAATTTACTCTGACTTGGTTTGTGATCTAACATATGGTCTGTCTTGAAGAGTGCTCCATGTACACTTAAGAAGAATGCGCATTCTGTTGTTCTCTGTTGTTATACGTATGTATGTCTCCTGGATTTAGTTGATTTAAAGAGTTGTCCAGTTCCTCTATTTTCTTGCTGATCTTCTGTTGGGTTGCTCTATCTTTTACTGAAAATGTGTCACTGGTGTCCCCAACTATTATTGCATTCCATTTTCAATTATATCAAATTTGATTTATATATTTTGAGGCCATCTCATTAGGTATGCATATGTTTATAATTATTACATCTTCTGGATAGAGTAAATATTTTAATAATATATAACACCTCTTGGTTTTGTACACACTTTTTGCTTAAAAACTTATTTTCTTCTAATAGTAATAAAGCTACTTTGGCTGCATTTAGTTAATATTTGCATGATATATTTCTTCCAACCTTTGTTTCCAATTTTTTTTTTTTGGCATGGTACCTAAAATAAATCTTGTGTAGACTTTATAAGTATATATTTTAAAATTTCTTCCGACAAACTCTTAGTTAGCTAGCTAATCCATTTACATTTAAAATAGTGATAATCAAAAGCTTATTTATGTCATTTAACTGTTTGCTTCCTGTACATCTTATGACTTGTTTCTTAAATCCTTAGTACTGAGTTTTTGTATTAATATTCAGTGTGTTGTTTTTGTAGTCTATCATTTTCTTGCCCTTTTTCTTTCCTTTTGGTATGTATTTTTAGTTGTTTTTTAAAACCAATCCGTATTCAATAACTTAGTTGGGAAAACGCCAACTTGGCTTCAGCACTATACAAGAGTTCTGCCTTTATAGCTGCCCCTTCTCCATGCTCTACGTTGGTATGATCAGAGATTATATCTTTGTATACTGTGCCAATTAACATAGGTTTGTAATTTTTATGTTACTAATTTGCCTTTTAAATCATAGAAAAAATGAGCTAAAGTTATAACAATTATTTGTGTTTGCCTATGTAATGATTTTCACAGTTTTATTCAATTCTTCACATGCTTTGGATTACTACATAGTGTCATTTCATTTCAGTTTAAAGGATTTCATTTAGCATTTCCTGGGTCTGTTAGTAATATATTCTATTAACTTCTGTTTATCTGAGGATATCTAGCTTCTCCTTTACTCTTGAAGACTAGTATTGCCAGATACAGAACTCTTAGTTGACAGGCGTTTTTTCTTTCAGCTTTTAGGTAGGTCTTATCACTGCCTTGTGGCTTTTATGCTTTTTGGTGAGAAAAGGGTTGTCATTCTTACTAAGGACTCTTGCTCATGGCATATGGCTTCTTTCTTACTTCTTCAACATTACTTTTTTTTTTTTTATTTTCTGCTTTGACTTTTGAAAATTTGATTATAATGTATCTCAATCTGTACTTCTTTCAGTTCTCTTCTTGAGTTTACTGGGCTTCTTGGGTTTGTAGATTTATGTATTTTATCAAATGTATCTAATTTCAGAAGTTTTTGGTCATAACATCTTCAACTCTTTTTCTCTTTTGCGCCTTTTCTTTCTCTCTTTTCTCCTTTGTTCCCCCATGTTGGTATACTTGGTGAGGTCTTGCAGGTCCCTCGGGTTCTTCCCATCTCTTCATTTTTTTTTTCTTTCTATTTCTTAAACTGGATAATTTTAATTGCCTTAAGTTTAGTGCTGCTTCTGTCTAGTCAAATCTGCAGTTGATTTGTATCATTTCTATTTCTTTTGTATCATGTCTATGTCTTTTATAATTTTAGGTTGCTTATTTCTTCATACACTATTATTCTGATGCACTTTAGTTCTCCATCTATGATTTCCTTTAGTTTGTTAAAACAGTTGATTTAATGTCTTTAGTAATCCTAGTGTGCAGGCTTTCTCATGATAGATAGCTTTTAAAATTGTTTTTTCCTGGGAATGAGCTACACTTTTCAACTTCATTGTCATTCCTTTTTGTTATTGATAAAGAAACATTTTATGCATTACACTGTAGCTCTGGAAATCAGATTCTCCTTTCTCTGAGGTATTGCCTTTGTTTCCTATTGAGTCTTGCCTTCATCCAGTTTTAAAGTAGATAATCTAAACTATATCAACAAAATTTGTGTTATTTTTTGTGTGCAGTCAGCCTGTGGCCAGATATAGATTTCCCTAAACTTCTATATCAAAAACAACAACAAAAAATTGCTTCCCATAGATGCTCTTGGGAAAATCATACCTAGGGAAACGAGTAAAAGGTAACTATCTGCATCAGTCTCTCAAGGAACCACTAGACTAATCAAACACAGAAACACAAATCATTGGAGGGCAAAAGTCTTGCTGTCCACCTTAAGAGCAGCCACATGCTCTAGCAATTCATGGTTTCATCTCTGCCATAGGACGGGAGTATAAAGGGGACAGAGACATGCCCTCCATTCTCTCACCAGAGTTCAGCAGTCTCTCCCTTCATCAAGTACTTCTCTTGGTTGCTATAAGTAAGTAATAAGGTTCCAGATTTTCAAAATGTTAATTCTTACAGTTGTTTTTTCCATATTCATGATTGTAACAGTAATATGTGATTTTCCTACACTGTTATTTTCCATGATGTTACCCCTAGACTAACTTTTAATCTATTAAATTCACAGGAAAAAGACAAGGGTGCCAACTCTCACAAATATTATTCAACATAGCTTTGGAAGTCTTAGCCACAGCAATTAGAGAAGAAAAAGAAATCAAAGGACTCTATATTGGAAAATAAGCAAAATTCATACTGCTAGCAGGTGACATGATACAGTACATAGAAAATCCTAAAGATGCCACCAGAAACTATTAGAGCTAATTGATGAATATAGTAAAGTCAAGGGGTATAATATTAATACACAGAAATTCCTTGCATTCCTACACATGAACAATGAAAAATCAGAAAGAGAAATCAAGAAAACAATCCCATTCACCATAGCAACAAAAAGAATAAAATGCTTATGAATAAACCTACATAAAGAGACAAAAAAATCTGTGTGCAAAGAAGTATAAGATGCTGATGAAACAAATCAAAGATGACACAAACAGATGGAGAGATATACCATGTTCTTAGATTGGAAGAATCAATACTGTGAAAATGACTCTGGTACCCCAAACAATCTACATATTCAATGCAATCTCTACTGAACTAACAATGGTATTTTTCACAGAACTAGAACAAAAATTTTCACAATTTTTAATGAAATACAAAAGACTCCAATAGCCAAAGCATTCTTGAGGAATGAAAATGGAACTGCAGGAATCAACCTTCCTGACTTCAGACTATACTACAAATCTATAGTCATCAAGAGAGTATAGCACTGGCACAAAAGCAGGAATACAGACCAATTCAACAAGACAAAAAGTGCAGAGATAAACCCATGCCCCTATGGGCACCTTATCTTTGACAAAGGAAGTAAGCATATACAATGGAGAGAAGAGAAGTGCTTCAATAAGTGGTGCTGGGAGACCTGGACAACTACATGTAAAATAATGAAACTAGAACGTCTCCTAATGTGATACATATAAAGAAGCAAAACCTGGATTAAAGCCTTAGCTGTAAAATCAGCTATAAAGTTACTACAAAGTCCTAGAAGAAAGCATAGGCAGCATACTGCTTGACATAAATCACAGGAAGGTCTTCAATGACCCACCTCCTAGAATAACAGAAATAAACAAATGGGACATTAAACTTAAAAGGTTTTGCACAGCAAAGAAAGCTATACACAAGGTTAAAAGACAACCCTCCGAATACAAGAAAATAATAGCAAATGAAACAACTGACAAGCAATCTCCTAAATATACAAGCAGCTCATACAGCTCAATACTAGAAAAACAAACAACCCGATCAAAAAGTGGGAAGAAGACCTAAACAGACAGTTTTCCAAAGAAGACATACAGATGGCTAATAAACACACTAAACAGTGTTCAACATCTGTCATTATGAGAGAAATGCAGATGAAAACTATGATGAAGTGTCCCCTCACACCAGGCCGAATGGCCATCATAATAAATCAACAAAAAAATGAATGCTGGAGAGGGTGTAGAGAAGAGGGAACCCTCTTGCATTGCCAGTGGGAATGTACACTGATGCAGCCACTATAGAAAATAGTAGGAAGGGTCCTTAAAAAGCTAGGGATAAAACTAACATATGACCCAACAGTCCCACCACTGGGCATGTGCGCTGAGGAAACTATAACAGAAAACCATTAGTGTGCTCCAATGCTCACTGCAGCACTATTTGCAATAGGCAGGGCATGGAAGCAACCTAGATGTCAGCAGATGAATGGATAAAGATGCTGTGGTACATTAGAATATTACTCAGCCATAAAAAGGAGCACATTAGAGTCAGTTCTAATAAGATGGATGAAGCTAGAGCCTATTATACACAGTGAAGTAAGTCAGAAAAAGTTAAAAAAAATGCTGTCTATTAATGCCTATATATGGAATCTAGAAAGATGACACCGATGTGCAGGACAGCATTGGAGACAGACACAGAGAACAGACTTATTGGCCCAGCGGGAGAAAAAGTGGGAGGGATGGATTGAAAGAGTAACACTGAAACACATACACTACCATTCATAAGGTAGCCAGAGGGAATTTGTTGTGGGACTCAGGGAGCTCAAACCTGGTGCCCTGTGACAACCTAGAGGAGATGGATGGGGTGGGAGGGAGGTTTTAGAGGGAGGGGACATATGTATACCCATGGCTGATTCATGTTGATGTACGGCAAAAACGAACGCAATATTGGAAAGCAATTATCTCCACTTAAACATAGACCCTCTATCACTTGCAGCGTGTGTGTGTTCAGTAGCTCAGTCCGCCCGACTCTCGGGGACTTTATGGACCACAGCCTGCCTTTCTCTGTCGCTGGGGTTTTCCTGGCGAGAGGACTGGAGTGGGTTGTCATTTCCTCTTCCAGGGTGTCTTCCTGACCCACGAATCAAACTCTCATCTCCTGAGTCTCCTGCATTGCAGGTGGATTCTTTACCTTTGAGCCATCATAGCATCTTGCTTTAAAAGGTATTTTTCTGAGTTGAGAATTGTGCCAATAAGTATAGTATGAATTTTACCAAACATGTTTGTGCATGCGTGTATGCTCAGTTGCTCAGTCATGGCGGACTCTTTGCAACCCTATGCACTTAGCCCTCAGGCTCATCTGTCCAGGGACTCTCCAGGTAAGAACACTGGAGTGGGTTTCCATGCCTTACTCCAGGGTATCTTCTTGACCCAGGGATTAAACACCTGTCTCTTGCATCTCCTGCACTGACAGGAGGGTTTTTTGTTTGTTTGGTTGTTTACCACTAAACCACCTGGGAAGCCCAAAATATGTTTCAGTTCAGTTCAGCTCAGTTGCTCAGTCATGTCCGACTCTTTGCGACCCCATGAATCGCAGCACTCCAGGCCTCCCTGTCCATCACCAATTCCCAGAGCTCATGTCCCTAGAGTTGGTGATGCCATCCAGCCATCTAATCCTCTATCGTCCCCTTATCCTCCTGCCCCCAATCCCTCCCAGCATCAGGGTCTTTTCCAATGAGTCAAAATATGTTTAAGGAATAGTAAATAACTTGACTTAGTCCATTATAGTTTATACCCATTTTTTTCACTAACAATATGCCGTTTTATTTTCACAACACCTTGCATTGGAATTATTATTCACATTTCCGTGATGACAATAGAAAGATTATTTAAATTAAAAGATAAATCTCTAACTCATAAATGGGAGAAACAGAAGGTAAAGCCAGGTCTGTTGAGTCTGAATCTCATACTCAGTCAACAATACCATTTATATATTATTATCTGGTGGTTTGAGTAAACTATGAATGTAAAAATATGCAAATTAAAAATTTATAGAATTTTCAAAACTATTTCATCTTGCTACCAAACTTGTTATTGTTTTTACAAATTAGAGGCTGAATAACTTTACAATTTTACATAATAAAAGCAGCTATCCTAAGGGATACACTTTCACTCCTTTTGCTAGACTGTACTATTTTAAAGTTTGAGAGATGTGTCAAAGCACTCATCTCTAAAAATAAGAATATAATTGAAAAAAAAATTACTTCCAAAGTTTGATTTGACTTGCATAACTTTTCAGTAGTTTAAAATCTAGCTGTTGAAAAGTTTGTGTGTTTTGTTTTTCTTTACTAAGTCAGCATTACATCTTATTAAACCCATCTATGCAAATAAGAGCAAACTGCATACTCCCTAGTCTGTCTGATCCGTTCTCCGAGTTCCAGAGGAAAGATATGTCTCCATATCTTGTTATTAACTTTCTTCTTGCTTGCAGTCAGAATGTCATTTTCTTTGTTAGAATATAGAATTTTTATTGATGAGGTTCCTGGAAAATGTAAAGTAGGAAGTTTGAAGGAAATTTGCAGATACGATAGCTTATTAGAGGTGGGGACCATGGTAAAAAGAAATGCGATAACTTGGAATATTCAACAAACTTCCCTGGTGGCTCAGGTGGTAAAAAATTTGCCTACAATGCAGGAGACCTGGCTTCAATCCCTGGGTCAGAAGACCCCCTGGAGAAAGGAATGGCTGCCCACTCCAGTGTTCTTGTCTGGACAATTCCATGGACAGAGCAGCCTGGCGGCTCCAGTCTATACATCAAAAAGAATCAGACATGACGGAGTGACTAACACTTTCACTTTCACCACAACAATCAGAGGAAGGGACAGATTCCCAACTTGTTGCAAAAAATGAAGGCTACAAAAAGTGATCGGCCACAGTCAATTTATTTTAACAGGGTATTAAACTATGTAGTATTGCATAATAAAAGAATACACATTATTCTTTGGACTATATCTATACATATTTTAAAAGCTAAATGTATTTCCTTTGGAAAACTTGTAACTTCATATCGTATTCTAGTGAGTAGTTTTTGGAAGTGCTACCTGATTTCCTTTCCCAGAGGAAGGTAATTAAAAAACTAATAACTAATTATATAGCAAAACTTACTTAATAACCTCCTCATTTTAAATTTCATTGTTGTGTGAAATACATATCATACCATAAAAGTAGTATCATTTGATCCAATTAAATTGATGGCATGTAAATTAATGCATATTTTGAGTACATTGTTAATTAAAAAGAACAAATAACCTGTCTATCAGCGGAGAGATGGGTGGATACTCATCTTCATACTAACCTTGTCAACTTTTAATTAAATATCCAGGAATTGATTATATTTCCCAGAGACTCCTACAGATAGGATTCTCATTCACATTCATGAAAGGTACTTTTGCAATATTTAAAGGCAAAACAGAAGGGAAAATCACTATTCTCTCCTGGAAGAAATAAGCACCTCGGCTGATGTGAAACACAAATCAGTTTCCATGTGAGATTTTGCTAAAAATCTGCAGCTGAGATCATTGATAGGCAATTCCTGTGTTTGGGAAATCTACTATCAATAATAATATCTTAGAAGTCATGTGGGGAGATCATTTTTCCTTCCCTCACCTACAATACTACCAACTGTTTTTTAAACATCTATTTTCCTTTATCACATACTCCCTCTAAAATGTGTAATTCTACTCCTTGAGGCAAATATACAACTATGTATCTCTTAAAGTTAATGGCAGATTTCTATGCCTTGACATGGAGAAAGGTTCACAAAATATTATTCCATGAAAACAAAAGAACAATATAGATTGATAGCTGTTTTATTTTGTGAAATTATGAAACTCTATTTTAGTAAACTCTCTCAAAAACTCACTCAAACTATCTAAAAAAATCGCTTATATCATGAAATATATGTCTATATGAATATAGATATGGGGATAATGTGGTAAAAGAAGCAAAAGAATAAGCCTGATGCATCTCTGAATTACTTAATAGAAAAACCATACATTTTTATTTTTAATAAATAATAACTTTAGTAAAAATTAGGATAACTCAAATTTTATAGATTTGTCTAAATGTTATCAAAATTTTAATTGCTTATAGAAGATTAAATTGTTTTACTTCCATCAGAGAACACAGTCTCTCTAGTTTATGAAGATACTTGCTATTTTTGTTTTCCACATCTGTCTACCTTGCTTTTTTTTGTTTTTCTTTAACTCTCTCAATTCTTTATTTACCACTCTTACAAGGCTCATATACTTGGAGACAAGTAGACCTCAGTACTAAGTTCGGGATTAGTCTCTAGATGACTAAGTTTAGGGTGACTGATGAAAGAAGCCCAATCCAAGCAAGTGAGATACATAAAACTTATTTTGGCATACCAGAACACTGTGTTTCACTCTTGAACTGCTTCCTGGAAATATTTTCCCGTTCTGTGTGGCATGAAACAGGAAGCTTGTAATTCCTGAAAATTTCTGGAAACCGGTTTTTGTTTTTGTTTTTTTTTTTAGTTTGAGCATGCAAAAAGCAAATAAAAAAGGATGCATGCCTTTTTTATGATCTCATCTTGAGATTAATAAAACATCACTGTCACCATATTCTATTAGTTATTCAAACTTCTATCATTTAAACTGGAGCAGACATATATAATATACTGTAGGGTAAGTTTTGATGTTCTCTAAGACCATGTGTAGTGGGAGATATTTTATTCAAAAATACATTTTAAATGTACTTCACAAACAATCCAATCTGTCCTGTTGCACTGTAATGGATATGGTCTGTGAGATAGCATTGGTAGAGGGACACATAATGTTCCTTATTCTTTGTTTCCAGAGAAAAACTTGTAATATTTTAATTTTAAGTATGATATTTCACACTAAGAATATTTGTGGTTATAAGCAGATTTAGAAATTTTCATTTTAATCATTAAATTTTTATCAATGAAAGGAGGAGATTTGGTCCTTTTAAGATACTGAATTCATATTACTTAAATTTTATTTATAATCATTAATCATGTATTGCACTTACCTCTCATGCTAGCAAAGTAATGCTCAAAATTTTCAAAGCCAGGCTTCAACTGTACATGAACAGTGAACTTCCAGATTTCAAGCTGGATTTAAAAAAGGTAGAGGAACCAGAGATCAAATAGCCAACATCCTCTGGATCATCGAAAAAGCAAGAGAGTTCCAGAAAAACATCTATTTCTGCTTTACTGACTACACCAAAGCCTTTGACTGTGTGGAGCACAACAAACTGTGGAAAACCCTTAAAGAGATGGGAATACTAGACCACTTGACCTGCCTCCTGAGAGATCTGTATGCAGGTCAAGAAGCAATAGTTAGAACTGGACATGGAACAACAGACTGGTTCCAAATCAGGAAGGCTGTAAATTGTCACTCTACTTATTTACTTATATGCAGAGTACATCATGAGAAATGCTGGGCTGGAGGAAGCACAGGCTGGAATCAAGATTGCTGGGAGAAATATCAATAACCTCAGATATGCAGATGACACCACCCTTATGGCAGAAAGTGAAGAGGAACTAAAAAGCCTCTTCATGAAAGTGAAAGAGGAGAGTGAAAAAGTTGGCTTAAAACTCAACTTTTTGAAAACTAAGATCATGGCATCTGGTCCCATCACTTCATGGCAAATAGATGGGGAAACAGTAGAAGCAGTGAGAGCCTTTATCTTTTTGAGCTTCAGAATTACTGCAGATGGTGACTGCAGCCATGAAATTAAAAGATGCTTGTTCCTTGAAAGAAAAGTTATGCCCAACCAAGACAGCATATGAGAAAGCAGAGACAGTACTTTACCAAAAAAGACCCGTCTAGTCAAAGCTGTGGTGTTTCCAGTAGTCATGTAGATGTGACAGTTGGATTATAAAGAAAGCTGAGCACCAAAGAACTGATGCTTTTGAACTGTGGTGTTGGAGAAGACTCTTGAGAGTCCCTTGGACTGCAAGGAGATCCAACCAGTTCATCCTAAAGGAAATCAGTCCTGAAAATTCACTGGTAGGACTGATGCTGAAACTGAAGCTCTAATACTTTGGCCACCTGATGTGAGAAACCAACTCTTTGGAAAAGACCCTGATGTTGGGAAAGATTGACAGCGAGAGGAGAAAGGGACGACAGAGGATGAGATGGTTTGATGGCATCACCGACTCAATGGACATGAGTTTGAGTAAACTCCAGGAGTTGGTGATGGACAGGGAAGCCTGGCGTGCTGCAGTCCATGGGGTTACAAAGAGTCGGACGTGACTGACTGACTGAACTGAACTGAACTAATATATCTTTGTCAGAGATTACAGTTTCCCTTTCTTGTGATGTCCTTTTTATACTTTAGAATCAAGTTTTTGACATTCTTGTGAAATAAGTCAGGCCATAAACCCTCCTTGTTCTATTTTATTCAAAATATTTTGTAAGAATGATGTTATATTTTCACTGGTTAAGATGCTGTGTTGTCATTTGAACATGGATTTAACTGAAGATAGTTTTATTATATATTTGGGTTAATTTAATAACAATATGATACTTCAATATTTCAATTTCACCTTAGTTCTGGTAGCTACCTTTATTTTTAGGAATTTGTCCATTTTCTCTACATTTTATGCGTGATAGAATGAATATGTTAATACTGTTTTCCATTTTTTCAGTATCTCTAGATTATGTATTGATATCCACTGTTTATGACATTGACTCTTTGTACCTCTTAATTTTATTGCTATGTTTTCTTGAGAGTTTATAAAATGCATTATACTTTTCAAAGCACCAACTGGTTTGGTGATTCTCTGTATTATATCTGTATTTTATAACTCCCAGTAGTTTTGCCATTATGCTTTTCTTTCTATATTTCTATAATTTATTGTTCTTATTTTCCTTGAAGAGCTCAATGGTTTCTCTGTAGATGTCTTTGTCTTATGTTGCCAGACAACATAAATGGGTACCTTCAAATAGAGAAACATTATATTCTCTTGGAGGGTGGGACCATTTGCTATTATGAAATATTTCTCATTAGTGATAGCCTTTCTTTTTGTTATAGATTTACTGAACTTACTATTCACATAGACACACAAATCACATTTTGTTAAGTAATTGCCATGCTAATATAAAGAATTCCATGTGGCTAGGTTGAAAAAATAATGGCATCTTTAATAACCATGATGTGATTATCACATTAAGAATTTAACAATGGTATAATAATGTTAACTAAATTACAAATTATACTTAGATTTCTTCAGGTTTTTTTTTTTTTTGCCACTATGGCTTTTTTCTTGCTCTAGGAAACTAAGATACAACAGTGCAATTAGTTGTTATTTCTCTTTACTTTCCTTCTTAGTAGACAAGTGGTGGTTTACTTTCTGTTTGTGTTTATTTCTAGTTACTGCATATTATGGGCCCAAACTAAAATGTGGATGCTTTATGAGGCACCCCTTCCTTTTTCCCACCCTATCGAATCCTGAATTCTAATTTTATACTTCCATTCTTGCAAAGTAGTCAACCATATGTAGTCTGTTAAACTTTCTGTCCTGACTCATCTTTATATCTCTATCCTCTGTTTCTTGGCTGAACAATATTTTGCAACATTTATACTTCTTCCACTTGTTATAAATATTTTGGGTGGGAGAATTTGTGCAAAGCATCCTGTCTGCTATTAATCAAAGTAGAGGTTTTCAGCATTTTTATAACTAATCAAAACTGAAATTGTGTAGTTACTCTATAGTCAATATCCCTTTCATCAGTAAAGCAGTTAGGCCTATTAAACAACATGGATTCTTTCATTTTCTAAATGTTTACTGATGTTCTACAGTAAATGATTAAGTTACAGCATGCCGAAATCAAGACTTGCTTTGAGTTTATTTTCTCCCTGTGTTGCATCTCATATACACAAGCGTGCGTGGGTGAGTGCTCAGTCAGCCACATCTGACTCTCTACGACTCAATGGACTGTAACCTACCAGACTTCTGTGCTCCTGGGATTTCCCAGGCAAGAACACTTGAGTTGTTTGCCATTTCCTCCACCGGGGGTCTTCCTGATCTCGGGATTGAACCCATGTCTCCTGCATTGCAGGTGGATTCTTTACCACTGAGCCACAAGGAAAGTCCCATACACACATAGTATGCGTACATTGCACATACTTTTCTGTGAGAAAATATCATCTTCATATACGACGAAAAAGTGCACAGATAGTGATCATTTAGTTTTTCGTTTTTCTTTTTTTTATAAGTGCCTACTGCTTCACCACATAACTCAAGTTTGGAATTGAGACTTTCAGAAAACTCATTAACGGTTAGCAATAATAATACACTTACGGGCAAGAGAGAATTATAGAGTATGTTCAGAATGCGGGGCTGTGACAGTTATAGCAGCTTGGCGATTTTCCTGGCTTCTCTCCAGGATGGGAGCATGCCTCCGCTCCATCTGAGGCGCTGCTGCTTACTCAGTCACGTCCGACTCTCTGTGCCCCCGTGGACTGCAGCCCATGAGTCTCCTCAGTCCATGGGGTTCTCCAATCAAGAGTACTGGAGTGGGTTGCCATTTCCTCTTCCAGGTGATCTTCCCAACCCAGGGGTTGAACGCACACCCCCTGTGTCCCCTGCATTGGCGGGAGAATTCTTTGCCACTGAGCCGCCTGGGAGTCTGGCACTTTGATAAAGATGGCATGGGAAGAAAAGAAAATAGTACAAAAGCATAAATCAAAAGTAGCAAACGTCAAACAGATAAGCCTTTTATATACCAAAAAGTCCAGAAGAAAAATGTCTTGTCTTACTAAATCTTCTTCTTTCGCTATACCATATATCTTTTCTGGAACATGCATTGCCAAGTTAGACTAGAAAGAGAATTCAACTCTAACTGTACTATGTAACTGGAAAAAAAAACAAACAAAAAACTCAGTGCAGACCAATATTACTAACATCATGAAGAATGATAGGTGTGATATTCCAAGAGTTAAGATAATTGGCTATTCTCCTCATTAGCATAGATTTCCTGTGAAGTAAGTTAATAAAGGTGGCTTAGACCTGATTCTCATTTTCCATGTATAAATCAAATAATACTTCTATTTATTTTGTTATAAACTTTGTGTTTTAAGGTGCCCTGTCAGATTGCGAAGAGTTTGACTTCCAAAAATAAAATGTTATATAACATAATAGCAAAGCACTTGAAGCAGACCACAATAAGAAAGTAATTTTAATACTTAAAGGGTGTATATAATTGAAAAATGTAGGACATGCGCCATAGCCCATCATTTGTGCTCTGTGCTGTTCTTCACTCACTGTCACGTTTGGCTCTGTGCAACCTCATGGACTGAAGCATGCCGTCTTCTGTCCTTCACTCTCTCCCAGATTTGCTCCAACTCATGTCCATTGAGTTAGTGATGCCATCCAACCATCTCAGCTTCTCTCATTCCCTTCTCCTCCTGCTCCCAATCCCCCCCCAGCATCAGGGTCTTTTCCAAAGAGTCGGTTCTTCACATCAAGTGGCCAAAGTATGGAGCTTCAGCTCAGTGAATATTCAGGACTGATTTCCTTTAGGATGGACTGGTTGGATCTCCTTGCAGTGCAAGGGCCTGTCAAGAGTCTTCTTCAATACCACAGTTCAAAAGCATCAAGCTTTGGCACTCAGCCTTCTTTATGGTCCAACTCTCACATCCATACGTGACCACTGGAAAAACCGTAGCTCTGACTAGATGGGCCTTTGTTGGCAAAATGATGTCTCTGGTTTTTAATATGCTGTCTACGTTGGTCATAGCTTTTCTTCCAAGGAGTAAGCGTCTTTTAATTTCATGCTGCAGTCACCATCTGCAGTGATTTTGGAGCCCAAGAAAATACATCTGTCCCTGTTTGCATTGTTTCCCCATCTATTTGCCATGAAGTGATGGAACTGGATGCCATGATCTTAATTTTTTGAATGCTGAGTTTTAAGCCAGCTTTTTCAATCTCCTCTTTCACCTTTATCAAGAAGCTGTTTAGGTCCTCTTCAATTTCTGCCATAAGGGGGATATCACCTGTCAATATCTGAGGTTATTGATATTTCTCCCGGCAATCTTGATCACAGCGTGAGCTTCAGCCAGCCTGACATTTTGCATGATGTACTCTGCATAGAAGTTAAATAAACAGGTTTGCAATACACAGCCTTGACGTTACTCCTTTCCCAGTTTTGAGCCAGTCTGTTGTTCCACGTCCAGTCCTAACCATTGTTTCTTGACCTCCATGCAGGTTTCTCAGGAGGCAGGTCAGGTGGTCTCTTATTCCCATCTCCTTCAGAATCTTACATAGTTTGTTGTGATCCACACAGTCAAAGGTTTTAGTGTAGACTGCTTACTTAGTAAATATGTACTTTGGGCTTCCCAGGTGGCGCTAGTGGTAAAGAACCCGCCTGCCCGTCCAGTCGGAGAAGGCAATGGCACCCCACTCCAGTGCTCTTGCCTGGAAAATCCCATGGATGGAGGAGCCTGGTGGGCTGCGGTCCGTGGGGTCGCTGAGAGTCGGACACGACTGAGCGACTTCACTTTCACTTTTCACTTTGATGCATCGGAGAAGGACATGTCAACCCACTCCAGTGTTCCTGCCTGGAGACTCCCAGGGAGCAGGGACGGGGGAGCCTGGTGGGCTGCCGTCTCTGGGGTCGCACGGAGGCGGACACGACTGAAGCGACTTAGCAGCAGCTGCAGCAGCAGCCAGTCCAGTAGACGTAAGAGATGCAGGGTTGACCCCTGGGTTGGGAAGAGCCCCTGGAGAAGGGAATGGCAACCCACTCCAGTACTCTTGCCTGGAGAATCCCATGGGAGGGCAGCCTGGTGGGCTACAGTCCATAGAGTCGCAAAGAGTCAGAACGACTGGAGTGACTTAGCATAATAAATAGGTACTTACTTATGTTGCCTTTAAAATCTAAGAAATTTGAAAATGCTATAACACTTGACCCTAACTTTCCCTATAGATATGACCATAATGCCTCAATTGATTACTTTTAAATAATGAGTTGGATTTTAGAAGACATATAAGAAAAAAAAAATGTCGTTATGCAATGTCTCTCTATGTATCGGAATGCATATGCAATTTTCCACATCTGAATTTAAAATGTTTTCCAATAATGACTAGGGTTCTGATTTTTTCTATTTTAGTTTTTTTTAAAATGCACACAATCCATGTAACTTTAAAAGTACAATGATTTAAATTTATCCAAACCAAATATATTTCCTAACTGTTAATATTATACTTAAAATTCACAGGTGAAAATACTGACACTTAGCAAAGATAAGAAATGTGCTAATTTATAGACAGTTTTTTGTTGTAAAAGTAGCTTTTGATTTAACTGCCCAATAACCAATATACTCTAAAAAGATTATAGAACAGTAAAAAATGTCATTTTCATTTCATGATCTTTCAATTAAGCTATCTGCCTTTACTTGAAGACAATGCTTACTCCACTCATATAACATCTTACAAAGCCAGTGACCTAGAAAGACTGATGAATTATTTCTTCTCTAGAGAGAGTACAGAGCTCAATTTAGACTGTACTATATCAACCTGCCTGATTACAGCTTTCCTGTGGATTTTATTTGATGCAGCTTATCCTTTCGATCTTAAAATAATTTAGCAGGTACCCTTTATATTTAGCAGCTATACTTTATATTTAGAACAAAAGAGGAACTACAAAAGCCTACATAAAAAATAAGAGGCAATGAACACGCAATTAAGGGTTTCCTGCTATATTTTTTTTGTCTCAGTTTCCTTCCCAAGTGAGGGGAATAAACTTGTGGCAAAATTGCCAGCAAAGATAGAATGTACTGACGATCAGGCAAAAATTTGTTAACCCCCTCAAATGTGCTTCTCATAATGTCTAAGCATAACTTTTTCTGTTCTTTGCAAAATCTATATAAAAGTCAGAGCACTTCGGTGGGAAAGAGATGTGCAGATATGGGAGAGGAACACATCAGATAAAATGACAACCTATGATTTTTTAGTTCATTTCATTTAAAATGAATCTGCATAATGTTTTCTGAAAACTGTATTCCTCCATGTTTCCTCCACCATTTTCAGGCTCATTGCCCTAGCAATAGTCTGGTGACATAAATGGAGGCAGGAAAGCAAAAGAGAAGAAATTTTTCTGGAAAAATATACAGTTTCCCAGCACTTTTAAAGAACTGTGATGCTCACTGCCCCCATTTCATAAGCCCTCAGTAATACCCTGGGAAGATAGGCATTTTAGTTTTGGTGGGGCGGGGAAGTGAGGAAGTTGTGTTTTAGCAGATATACTTTCAAATTTTCTGTCTAAAGGGCTTGAGAACTACTTACACACACACACACACACACACACACCAATTTCTCTGAGTACCAATTAAAGTTCTACAATGATCTGCAAGGTTCTAGGTGATCTGCCCCATCCTTTATTTCCCTAACTTTCTCTGTTACCTCTCCACCTCTGCTAGAGCTTTTAGTCATCTTTCCCCATTCTTGTGTTCTTGCCGCTCATGGATCCAGGATGACTTCCTCATCATCGCCTCAGCACTTGCCATTTCCTTTGTTTAGGCCACTGTGCAGATACATGTGACTAATTGACTAGTCCACCTCATTCATCTGCCCAAATACTTCTTTACAATATGCATGCCTTGCCCTCTCTAACCCTCCACACCACTTCCATCTGCAAACCTGATCCTCTTCCTCTGTTATTTTTTTTTAATCACTCATCTTGTTTAATGCATAATGCATTCATGTATTGTTTTTACTTTTATTGTTTGCTTTCCTCCACTATAATATAAACTCCCAAACATGGGAATTTGCTTTCTGTTTTATTCTCTGATAGACTTAAAAGAAAAAAAGAAAGAAATGAAGTAATCAAAATAAAACAAAAGAAGGCATAAGTTAGTCAATGTTTAAAGTAATAGAAGGAAAAAGAAAAGAAGAAAAGATAAGAATAAATAAGACAGCATAAAGCATCACAAAATTGTAATGCAATTAGCCTCCAATTATAATAAATAAATAAATTATGCTAAAAGAAAGAAAGACAGTAGGGGAAACTAATCAAGAAGCATGAAGAATGAAAGGAACAGATAAAGGTGAGGAAGAGACCTAGGGAAAAAAAGGAAGGGGCAGAGATGAAAAGAGTTTGCTTTCTATATCGGCATCTGCAGTTTCCTTATCACCACTGCAGCCACAAAACACGCACCCTGTGGATGACTTTAAGCCACTGAAGAGCAATCAGCATGCTTCTCTCATCCCTCCATCCAAAAGATCCTAATCCAGGATGTCAGATTTGCAGACATTATCACATTTAGACGTGTGCATTAGCTTAGGCAGCTGTTGCTTCTGCTGTCATCTTTCTACTTCTGTCAAAAGAAGCCATGCTGATATGCCTATTTGAGAATGCCTTTGAATCTCAGAGAGATCTTGTTCTTCCATAAGTTCTATGTAATACAGGCTGGTTAGAACAGGGCTGTACCCTTTAAAGAGTGAAGCTGATGCTTCTAATGTCCCCATTCTCTAGGTATCAACATCACTTCTTTTAACCATAAAGACAGAAACAGAACTAATATCTAAAAGGAAATAGAAATTAGATGATGTCTGTACATATTGTCTCTTGAGGGGATTTAGTCTCATAGGAAGCTATCAGAATGTCATAGTTAGATTTTTAAAGTGAGATATTTAACAGGTATAATTTTAAAGTAATACATAGCTGAATTTGAAAAATTCATTTGTCATTTGTATGACAAATACTTTTTTAAAAAAATACAGGCTCAGTTTATTATTTATTTAAATAATCAGTCTTCCGAAGTATTTAAATACAATACAATCTATAAAAATTTTGCATATCAACTAATTATTATATGACAGGTATTATAAAATGTCAGCTTCCCTGGTGGCTCAGTGGTAAAGAATGTGCCTGCCAATGCAAAACATGGATATGATTCCTGTGTTGGGAAGATGCCCTGGAAA